>NC_051063.1:143364194-143732632 GCF_004664715.2 Peromyscus leucopus | reverse complement strand
AATGACCTTATCGACTAGCTTGGCAAGATGAATCTGATGTTGTAATCATGGAATTATTATGTTTAGGGTAACCACTAGCTTTCTCCCCAGACTTAAGGGCCATGCAGAAGGAGGGGATTAATGTCTGACACCATAAACATAGCGGACTACCAGTGGCTGGAGAGGTCGTTGCCATTTCCTAAACCAATATAATTTCTGACAGTGTTCTAAACATTTACTCTTCTACCCACAGTAACTCTAGCTCTCACCCCTCATCAAAGAAGCCTCTTTTGCAGCAGAGGCGACTGAAGAAATGAAATACCAGTCACACTCAGAGAATTAGTGAATGTGGTGTTGCTAAGCCCAACTGGCACACCTAGAACACAATAAATACACCTAAACCTCAGGTAACATTACAAACAATGGAGTAGAAAGGTTGTAGGATCCAGAAAACATTCAGCTACACAGTATATTCTAGGCATGACAGGCAATATATACCCATGAAATCTCTACAGTATGGTTGCCTAAAGAAGAGTTGCATAAGGACACAACCAGGAGGCATGCAGAAGTCGATGGGGGAAAGTTCAAAAAGGTTCTAATATCTAGACAAAGAGTATGGGCATCAAAGGCTGCTGAGAGAGCAAATCTTTCTTTTCCAGCAACTGTCACCCTAATAAGTTATTGGATCTCAGGTGCTCAACCCTAAATCCATGTATATAAGAACAATACCAAGTGCATCAGTAGGCAGGTGTGTGTGTGTGTGTGTGTGTGTGTGTGTGTGTGTGTGTGTGTGCAATAATAAAAATTATTATCAAATAAGAGATCCTCATCCTGATACAGAGTTGGAGGACATGCAAATAGTTGTGTAGAGAAGAAAATGGCATGGAAATTAAATACAACTCTCATTTGTAAAATTCTTCAAATTTATTAATTAAAAATAAAATGACAAATAGCTAAAGAATGCATGATAAGAACATGTTCGAAGGAAAATGTTATTTGTTAATCAATATTGCAGAAAAAAGATTGTTCGGAAAATAAAGAGATATAAGGATATGATCAATATTTATAAACATTTAAACCACTTTGCTAAGGCTGTGTTCTTGTAAATAATATCTTCTATCCAGTTTCTTTCTTTTTTTTTTTTCAGCTCACTACCATAGGAGTCTCCTGTCTCTGATTGCTCCAATTCTTGTTGCCAGGGTGGCATCTGCTTGGACCCTTTAATGTAGAAAGCCCTGTAGAATGCAGTCAGACAAGATTAAAGGTCTGCCCTGATGTGGAATGAAGGGGAATTATACAGTTTGCAAGAGAAAAGATAATAGAGGAGTACGTCTATAGACATACTTTGATGAATTATATAGATGCAATTTTCTGACATTAGTAATGCAGGGCAGAAGACAATGTTTCTGATATATAGATGTAAATTCATCATCCAGACTCCATTAAAGAGAACTACAAAAGATGTGTTGATTTGAGAACTGCTTACAGGGACTTACTGGGTGATGCTAGCCAGCCCTTTGCAGAAAACCGGGTCATTGCAGGAGGTGAAGCTCATTTGGATGAGGTAGCCACATGATGGTGAATGTTAGAAATAATAAGAAGCCATGGGGCATAGATCAATCACCTGGATCTATGAATAAGACTCAAGACCTGTGGTTTAGTACTATATGCTAAAGGGAATATTTTATAAATATTGACTCTGACCACAGTATTTTCTTTAGTTGCAGTGAAATACAAAGGCAACATAAGAAAAAACTACTGAAGTCTATTCACTGATAAAATAGGGGTCTGACTTTTCTCCCCATGGCCCATTACAAAAAAAAATATATTGTCCTAGAAGGAAATTATATTTCATAGTTGTTATTCAAGAGACTATTTGGCTATAATAATTTCATCCTTTGTCAGAAAATCTAAAATGAACATCATGAGCTAGGTTTACTCAACTTTTTCTCATATTTTATCTGTCACTTATAATTATTAACTCATAGTCTTGAGTACATACTAATAATAAGGCTTCCTTGCCTTTTAAAAACAAGATCCTACTATCCTTTATCCCCTTCATGACTACCTTCTGTGACAATCCTTTTTGACATTTATCTGTTTTACAAAGAACACATCATGAGTCTCCACAACATCATCAGATTTAATTACAGTATGCAAAGTCAATGCAGAAATTCAGATACAAGGCTGAGAGTTTTGCATGGCCTAATTCAGTGTTTGCTAATTGGTAGACTTTTGCAAACTCCAATGTCCATGAAGATAACTCTTATTTTCTTAGAGTCCTGTAGAATGAGAACACCCTAAACTCATTTCAATCCATAGTTACAATGAGGGAGATTAAGTTGCTATAGCTTACAGTGGTGAAGTATATATTGCTCTGATAGCTAAAGGGAAAATGAGAGGCTCTATGTTCTTTTGTGTATTTTATCAAAGGTACTGAAAAGTGACTCAGGTGAGGTTAGAGTAAGTAGTAAGATAGATGCAGTGTAATGTCTTCCCCTCCCCCACAAAACTAGGGTGGGGCTTACTACTGAATTCTACAAAAAGGGTAAGGTCAAGCCAACTTTGATATTCTTCAAACTGCCCATGAATAAAAAAGTAAAGCACACAATTAACCTCATTCAAAGAATCGAGTATCACTCAGATACCAAACACCTGATAAGGATACGTAAGAAAAGAAAACCAAAGACAAATTATCTTAATCAATATCGATGCAAAAAAACTTTCAATAATATACTTTCAAATTAAATTTAAAAACACATTAAGGAGATTGTAAATAATGATCAAGTTTGTTTCATCCCAGGGTATGAAGTTAGTCTAACATAATCAAATCAATACAAATAATCCAACATAAAAACTTATAGACAGAAATCACTTGATTACCTCAATAGATGCAGAAAGGAGTTGACAAAGTTCGATATTTATTCATAATAAAGGAAAAGAAGGAACTTTGCTCAACCAAAAGAAACCTATATTCAATATCATAACAAATGATGGAAAACTGAAAATATTTCCCTAAAATGATACAAGATGTCATTCCATTATTTAACACAATCCTCTGAATCTTACATACAGGAAAGAACAAGAGAATGAAATGAGAGGAATACATATAAGAAAGGAAGAAGTAGAAATATCCCTATTTTCTGATGATTAAACACTTTCTGCAAAGGAACAGGATATTAAATCATACAATGGTCAGTAACTCTTCCACACATCAATAATGAGCTTGAGGAATGGGGAAATGTGGTGGTATTGTGTTCCCCAAAATATTGTGTACCTTAATAAACTTATCAATAAGCTTATCTGGGGTCAGAGAACAGAAAAGCCACTAGTTAGGCAGTGATAGCACACGCCGTTAATCCTAGCATTCCAGAGGCAGAAATCCATCTGGGATCTCTGTGAGTTCAAGGCCACATTGAAAATAGCCAGGCATGGTGACTCATGCCTTTAATCCTAGGAAGCAAGCCTTTAATCCTAGGGAGTGATGGCAGAAAGCAGAAAGGTATATAAGATGTGAGGACCAGAAACTAGAAACATTTGGCTGGTTAAGCATGTGGCTGGTTAAGCATTTGGCCTGGTTAAGCTTTCAGGCTTTGGAGCAGCAGTTCAGCTGAGACCCATTCTGGATGAGGACTCAGAGGCCATGAGTCTGAGGAGACAAGACCAGCTGAGGATCCGGCAAGGTGAGGTTAGCTGTGGCTTGTTCTGTATCTCTGATCTTCCAGCTTCACCCCAATACCTGGCTCACAGGTTTGATTTTATTAATAAGAACTTTTAAGATTCTTGCTACAGGGAAAGATATGTTATTCACAATAGATTTCTAAAATATAGAAATAAACCTGATATGAAATGAGGAGGTGTGGTTGATATATTGTGTACCCTAATAAACTTATCTGGTGTCAGAGAACAGAATAGCCACTAGATGCAGAGGCCAGAAAATGGTGACACACACGCCTTTAATCCTATTACTTGGGAGGCAGAGATCCATCTGGATCTCTGTGAGTTTAAAGCCACACTGGAAACAGCCAGGCATGGTGACTCATGCCTTTAATTCTAGGAAGTGAGCCTTTAATCCCAGGCAGTGATGGCAGAAAGCAGAAAGATATATAAGGCGTGAGGACCAGGAACTAGGCTGGTTAAACTTTTGGGCTTTTGAGCAGCAGTTCAGCTGAGATTCATTCCAGATGAGGACTCAAAGGCTTCCAGTTTGAGGAAACAGGATCAGCTGAGGAACTGGCAAGGTGAGGTACCTGTGGCTTGCTCTGCTTCTCTGATCTTTCAGCCTTCACCCCAATACCAGGCCCTGGGTTTGTCTTTATTAATAAGACCTTTTAAGATTCATGCTACAAGGAGGACCTTTACATTTTAATATTTAAGACACTGAAACAAGAAATTATGGAAGGCACTGGAAGTTGAAAAGACCTCCTATGTTCATGGATTGGCATAATTAACATATAATGTGTCCATCACAAAGAAAATAATCTACAGTCTATACATTCCACATGAAAACTTTAATGGTTGTCTTGTCTTATTGTACCTTGATTTGTCCTGTATGGCTATTATCTCTTGGAGCCTGCTCTTTTCTGAAGAGGAAACTGGGGGGGAGTGGATCTGAGGTGGGGATCATGTGAGAGAGGAACTAGGAGGAATAGAGGAAAGGGAAACTTGTCAGCATGTATAGTATGAGAGAAGAATTTATTTTCAATAAAAAATTTAAAAAACTAAATTAATTTTTTAATTAATTAAAAACTTGAATGGTATTTTTCATTGAATTAGAGAAATAAATATTAAAAATCATATGGCTGAAAAAAAGAAAAAAGTTCATATGCACAAGAAAATTCCAAATTGCCAAAGCAATCCTACCAGAAAGAGCAATATTAGAAATGTCATAAAACATGACCTCAAATTATACTCAGAGCCATAGTAACCAAAACAGTTTAATGTTGGCACAAAAATAGCCATATTGACCAGTAGAGTTGAATAGGGGATGAAGAAATAATTCTATACACATGCTGGCATCAAATCTTTAATGAAGTTATTAAAGACATGCTTTGTAAAGTGACAACTTCTTTAGCAAATGGCATTGGGAAGCAGGATGTCCATATGGAGAAAAAAGAACCTAGATCTGTATTACTCATCCTGCACACACACATTAAGTCAAAATGAGTTAAGCACCTTAATGGAAGACATAAATTTTGAAAAGCTAGGGGAAAACATAGATAAACATTTTAGGATATATGTATAGGTAAGAATCTTTTTGAAATGACTTCAAAGTTAGAAGAAATTATGCCAAGAATTGAGAAATGAGATGACTGGGAATAGAAAAGATTCTGAACAGCAACAGAAACATCATCAGAGTAAAACCAGAGCCCACAAAATGTGAAAACTTCTTTGTCTAATATTCATCAGGAAGAGGACTCAAATTTTGAGTATATGAAAAGCAGCAAAAATTAGGCTCTAAAAACACAAACCATCCAATAAACACGTGAAGTAATTTACTAAAGACAGTTTTTAATAGACATGCCCAATGAATATTTGAAAATGTCTCCAACGTATTTAGTTCTTCTGTAAAATAAAAATTAATGCTTCTTTGAGATTTCATGGCATCCTAGTTGGAATGGCTATCCTCAAGAAACCAAATGTCAAGTGCAGGCAAAGATGTGAGTTTGGGAAGGGAGTACAACACTTATTCATTGCTCATGGGACCACAACTATTATAAAAATCAGTATGGAGTTTTCAAAAAAGAAAACTACTAAGAATAGAAGTACTGCTAGGCAGTGGTGGCCCATACCTTTTAATCCCAGCACTTGGGAGGCAGGCAGATCTCTGAGTTTCAAGGCCAAGCTGTTTTATATAGTGAATTTCAGGACATCCAGAGCTACACAGAGAAATACTGACTTGAAAAACCAGAACTAAAAAAATAAATAATAGAACTACCTTATATCACAGCTATAATGTTCTTAGATATATAACTATATATAGATATAAGAACTCTAAGTCAATATATCAAAGACATATTTACACAGTCATGTTTTTATCCTACACTACTCACAATAGCAAGGAAATGGAACCAGCTTAGATGCCAGTCAACAGATGAATGAATAAAGCAGAAGGAAATGGAACCAGCTTAGATGTCAGTCAACAGATGAATGAATAAAGAAAATACAACACATATATACTATCAAATTTCATTCAGCCACAAAGAAAAATGAAACCATATCCTTTACATAACAACAAATGGAACTAAAAATAATTATGTTAACCAAAAAAAGCCATTCTCAGACAAAGAAACATCATATTTTTTCTCATATGGAATCTAAAGTTGATATATATGAATACATATGCATGTAACACATGTATATATATATGCGCATGTTGTTGTGTCTGTGTGTGTGTGTGTATGTGTGTGTGTGCGCGCACATGCATTTGCAGGTGCGTGTGATGAATGTATAAGTAGACCATGAAATGGGAGGCAAGAGATCTTAAACTGGGCAAAAGATGATGGAATTCAAGTTAAAAAATATGTTCAATTAGAAGGCAGAAATATCTGGAGTGAAAAAGCTGACCAACAAGGCAGCAGGTTTGGAGAGGGCAGTAGGGGAGGAGAATGAATGGGGATAAATTATAACATACATTCACAAAAATGCTGTAAAGAAAATAATCACTATGCAAACTATCTATAAATGGTTTTCAAATAGCATTCTTAACTATAAGTAAGTATGATAGAATAGTCCTATCTCCAAAATACAATTGTCAGAAAAATTTCTACAGGTAGAACCTAGTTTTCAGTAGTTTAGCTTATGATTTTTATACTTTATAATGGTTTGAATGCAATATGTATATGGTAGAAATACATTATTAATTTTGAACTTCTCTGGAACCATAATACAGAGACAAAAACACCTTGGCAAAAGCAGTTGAGCAGAGCTCCACCTCCCTCCCTCCCCCCCGACAGCCACAGGATAACTAAGTGAAGTAGATACGCTACAGTGTATTATGTCCTAAGCTATCAGGCTTGCTAAATTATACATATCACATGCATCTTTTACTTAATAACTCCTTTCTATTTATAATGAATGATTGAATATAATTCCATAGTAATCCAATAAGCATCAGTATGTGTGTATACATATAGATGAAGTAATAAACCTATTAAGACTAATATATGGGAATAAATTAGAGAGGTCTGAAAGGTGAATAAAGGTAAAGATGAGAGTTTTATATTTTCAATACTCTTTTATTGATCCTTTGGAAATTTCTTACATTGCATTTTGATCTTATTCACTCATCTCCCCCAACTCCACCAAACTTTGAGCTTCTTCTTCTCTGTTCCCTCCACTGAGTTCAAATAGTGCTGTCCTGCTACTCCTGGGAATGCAGCCTGCACCTAGGAGGGATCACATCAGTAAAGAAAACAGATTCTCCTTGGCGATCAAAGGCCAATAGTTCTTTAGCTGGTGGTGGTATTTAGTGGCACCACTGCCGTTCTATGCTGGTATTTTCATCTGCCTCACACTTCAGCAACTCTTGAGTGTGCTATCACATTTCATGTGAGTTTGTATGTGCAACTGTCATATGGAATCTGGAAAACACAGCGTCTTTGAAGTTACACACAATCTTGGTCTCAAAATCTTTCCACACCCCTCCTAGTCTAAGATTCTTGAGGCGTGTGCGGATGGCATGATAAGTATACCATTTAGAATAGGAAACTCCACCATCTCTTATTCTTTGCACCTTGGCCAGTTAAATGTCTCTGTGGTAGCTTTTTACTGCTAGAAGAAGGATCCCTGATGAGAGTTGAGAGATGGATTGTCCTATTTTTATAGCAACAAATCATTAGGAGTTCTTTTAATACTATGTGTACTTAGCAGAGTAATAGTTTTTAAGTTCTGCCATACAGCCTACAACCTATCTACAGGTCCTTGGCCCTGCCATGGTGCCAGGAGGTATGATGTCCATCTCCTGGACTTAGCCTTAGACTCAATCAGAAACTGTTTGGTTAAGCCCATAACATTTGTGGTACTATTGCACCAGTGAGCATATATTATTAGGCCAGTAATTACTGTGCTTTATGGGGTTTCCATGTGGCTTTTTAAAAGGTCTTTAGTATTACATAATCATCCCATCCCCACAATTCATCTCTACCCCATCCTCCCACTCCCACCACAATTCAACTGTTCATGATCCCGATTCCCTTGTAACCCTTCAGAGCACTGCATTCTGTCTGTCTTTCCTTGAAAGCCACCTCCACGACCCCTTGATATTCCAAAAGAAACACACATGTCCAAAGATTCAAAGCTAAAACCCACAAAAGAAGGAAATCATGTGATATTTGTCTTTCTGTGTCCATATAACCTCACTCAGAATGATGGTTTCTAGCTCCATTCATTTACAAGTAAATTTCATAACTTCACTTTTCATAAAAAATGAGCCATTTTATAAATGTCCAGATTTTTTATTGTTAATTCATTACCTGATATACATTCAATCTGTTTCCATTACCTATTGTTAATAAAGCAGTAATGAACATGGAACACCAACTATCTCATTGATGAGATGGTTAGCTAAATTTTGTGGAAGATCTGTTTCCAGCTTTTTTGAGAACATGTTACTCTGATTTACAGTAGTTAAACCAGTTTTGACTTTCACCCTCAGTAAATAAATGTTCCTTCTTCTTCATGTCTATACCAGCATCTGGTATTATTTGAGGTTTTTGTTTATTTAATTTATCTTGTCTGGTCTTGGTGGGATAAAGTAATATCTCCAAGTAGTCTTAATTTGAAACTCACCTGATGGCTAAAAGATTGAATTAAATTTAAAGAGTTTCTCATACATTTATATTTCATTTTTTCCCTCTGTGTAGTCCTGGCTGTCCCAGAACTCACTTTGTAGACCAGGCTTGGCTCCAAACTCAGAGATTTGTTGTAGAATATCAGTGTAAGATATGTTACATTTGCTTATGTCATGGAACATTTGCTTAATAATGCAAAGATATGTTGCATTCTTTTATGTTACATTTGTTTAACTGTGTAAAGATGTGTTACTGTGCCTGTCTAAAACACCTGGTGGTATAAAAAGAGCTGAAAGGCCAATAGCTGGGCAGGAGAGAGAAATGGGCAGAGAGAATGAATAGGAGGTGACATCTAAGCTAGAAAAAAATGATCAAAGACCAAGAAAAAGAGAAGGGAAGGTGGATGTCAACGGCCAGCTACCCAGACAGCCAGATAGCCATGGAGTAAAAAGAAAATAAAATATATAGAATAGAGAAAGGTAAAAAGCCCAGAGGCAAAACATATTTGAAGAGAAATAGGGCCAGGCCTTTAATCCTAGCACTCAAGTGGTAGAGGCAGGCAGATCTCTGTGAGTTCGAGGCCAACCTGGGCTACAGATTGAGTTCCAGGAAAGGCACAAAGCTACATAGAGAAAGCCTGGAGAGAGAGAGAGAGAGAGAGAGAGAGAGAGAGAGAGAGAGAGAGAGAGAGAGAGAAAGAGAGAGAGAGAATAATTTAAGTTAGAAACAAGCCAAGCTAAGGCCAGGTATTCTTCATAAGTAAGAATAAGTGTCTCTTTGTATTTATTTGGAAGTTGGGAGTAGCACCCAAAGAGTTTAAAAAAAAAAGAAAGAAAGAAAACTAAAATGAGTTGCCTGCCTCTGCTTCCTGAGTACTGGGGTTAAAAGCATGTGCCATTTTGTCTTTCAAAAATTCTGTTTAGTTTCATGCCCTATTTACTAATTGGGTTTTTTGTTTTTGTTTATTTTTTACCTTTGAAAAATACAGATAATAACCCCCTGTTAGGTGTTTAACAGGTAGATATATTTTCCTATTTCTTAGGCTGCCTCTTCAATGGTAGTATCAGTGTTCTTTGCTATACAAAATCCTTTTTAGCTTCATGTGGTCTTCTTAGTCACTTGTTACTCTTTTTGTTTGTTTGTTTGTTTGTTTGTTTGTTTTTCCAGACAGGGTTTCTTTGTGTAACATCTCTGGCTATCCTGGAACTTGCTTTGTAGAACAGGCTGGCCTTAAATTCAGAGATAGCCACCTGCCTCTGCCAAGTGCTGGGATTCAAGACATGTGTCACCACAGCCCAGCTCAATTGTTACTTTTTTCTTTTTCGAGACAAGGTTTCTTTGTGTAACAGCCCTGGCTGTCCTGGAACTCACTCTGTAGACCAGGCTGACCTCCAACTCACAAAGATCCACCTGCCTCTGCCTCCAGACCACTGGGTTTAAAGGTATGCACTACCACCACCCTGCTTCAAGAGTTATTTATTTATTTACTTAGTTATGAAAGCTTGGCCTTTAGCTTAGGCTTGTTCCCAACTAGCTCTTACAACTTTTCTTTTCTTTTCTTTCTTTCTTTTTCTTTCCTTCTTCTCTCTCTTTCATTCTTTTTATTTAAAAGGTATTTTTTTCCATTTTACATACCAACTAAAGGTCTCCCTCTCTCCTCTCTTCCAACATGCCCCTCCCCGTGCCTTTCTCCCACCCCATTCCCATCCACTCCTCAAACAGGGAAAAGCTTCCCATGGGGAGTCAAAAAACATCTAATATATCAAGTTGAGGCAAGACCAAGCCCTTCCCCGCTATACTGAGACTGAGCAAGGTATCCCTCTACAGGGAATGGCCCCAGAAAGCCAGTTCCTGCACTAGGGATAAATCCTGGCCCCACTGCCAGTGGCCCCACAAACTGCCCAAGCCACACAACTATCACATATGTTCAGAGGGCCTAACTTGATCCCATGCAGGTTCCCCAGCTGTCCATCATTATTCTTAATGCCTGTGCTAAGTCACCAGTTCAGATAGTCCCTCCCTGTGACTATAAGTTCAAGGGTATTCCCTAATGGTCCTTTATCAGATTCAAGATATTAAGTGTTACATTGAGGTCTGTAACCCATTTGGAGTCAAGTTTCATGATGGGTGAGATATCAGGGCCTAGCTTCATTTTTCTAGATGTAGCTATCCAGTTTGACCAGCATCATTTGCTGAAGATGCTGACTTTTCTACCATGTGTATAGTTTTGGCTTCTTTGTCAGATGTTCAGTGGTCATCGATGTGTATACTTATGTCTGGGTTCCCAATTCTACCTCACTGTCAATATGACTTTTTTAATGACTACATTATGCTTTTTTATTACTATCAATATAGCTCTTTATTGTAGCTTAAAATCAGAAATGATAACACCTCCAGAAGTTCTTTCATAGTTTAACATTGTTTAGGCTATCATGGATTTTTTTTCTCTGTTTTCAAGTGGAATTTAAGGTGATTTTTAATTCTAAGAAGAATTGCATTAGAATTTTGATGGATATTACATTGAATCTGTAAGCTGCTTTTGGTTTGATGGCCATTTTCAAAACATTAACTTACCAATGCATAAACATGGTAGATTTTCCCATTTTCTGATATTTTCTTCAATGTCTTAAAGCTTTTATTATATGAACTTTTTTTCACTTTCTTGGTTAGATTTAGTCCAAGATATATATTAGGTGTTACTTAGAAGGGGATTGTTTCCTAATATCTCTCCCTGTGTTTTGTCATTTGTCTTTTGAAAAGCTACTGATTTTTATGGGCTAATTTTGTTTTTTTTTTTTTTGGTTTTTCGAGACAGGGTTTCTCTGTGTAGCTTTGCGCCTTTTCCTGGAACTCACTTGGTAGTCCAGGCTGGCCTTGAACTCACAGAGATCCGCCTGGCTCTGCCTCCCAAGTGCTGGGATTAAAGGCGTGCGCCACCACCGCCCGGCATGGGCTAATTTTGTATACGGATAATTTCATGCATGTATTTATTAGCTAAAGGATGTTTCTGGAGGAGTCTTTGCCAGGTACAGTCATAAAACCTGCAAATAAGAATAATTTGATTTTTTCCTATTTGGGTTCCTTTTAATCTTTTCACTTGTCTAGTTAAGATGTCAAGAATTTTATTGAACAAGAATTGAAAGAGGGAACCAACTTTTCTTGTTCTTGATTTTAACAGAAATATTTGGCTTTTTCTCTGTTTAGATGGTGTTGTCCATGGTCTTGCTGAATGTCACCTTGATTATGTTGAGATATGCCCACTGTATGGCTACAGTTTGGGGATATTATCATGAATGTATGTTCGATTTTTTTTTCAAAGGCCTTTCCAGCATCTAATGAGATGATCACACAGTTTCTGACTTTGAGTCTTTCTATGTAATGGACTATATTTATTGTTTTGCATATGTATGTTGAACCAACCATCCCTGTATTTCTGGGATGAAGCCTACTGGATCATGGTAAAAAAATCATTTTTGATGTATTCTTGAATTTTGTTTGCATTTATTATTTATAAAATTTTCATCTCTGTTAATTAGAGAGATTGACCTATAAATTCCTTTTGTGTTTGATGTTTGTCTGATTTCTGCATCAGGATATATTGGATTTCTAAATATTTAAACTTGTTTTCTTTATTTTGTATGTTATGGAGTAATTCAAAGAATATTGTTGTTAGTTATTATTTTAAGGTATTGTAAAATTCTGTGCTGTATTCTTAATTACTACTTCTAACACATTGGTTCTTATGGATCTATTTAAATAATTTTGGTGTGTGTGTGTGTGTGTGTGTGTGTGTGTGTGTGTGTGTGTGTAATGTATCCATTTATTTTAGTTTTCCAGTTTAGTGGAGTTAGGTTTTTTGTTATTAAGAAAAAATTTTTGTTCATTTTGAATACCAATCAAAGATCTCCCTCTTCCCTCCTTCTGCCCCTCCCAATCCAACCCCCATTCTCTCCTACAAGAAGGTAAGGCCTCTCATGAGGAGGTACATTTAGTAGAGGCAGGTTCAAGCCTCCCCACCCCCCACCCCCACCTCAAGGTTGTGCTAGTGGATTCCAAAACACCTACTCATGCACCAGGGATGGAGTCTGATCCTACAGCCAGGGGGACCCTTAAGCAGATCAAGCTACACAACTGTTTTGCTATGCAGAGGGCCTAGTCCAGTCCCATGCAGTCTCCACAGCTGTTGATCTAAATTTCATGAGTTCCCACTAGTTTGGTTTGGTTGTCTCTGTAGGTTTGCCCATCATGATCTCGATGCCCTTGTTCATAGAATCCCTCTTCTCTCTCTTTGATTGGACTCCTGGAACTTGGCCTGATGTTTGGCTGTAGATCTCTGCATCTGCTTACATCAGTTACTGGAGAAAGTCTCTGTGATGACAGATAGGGTATTCACAAATCTCACCAATCTGACTGCTAGGGTAAGCCAATTCAGGCACCCTCTCCCCTATTTCTAGTAGTCTAAGCTGGGCTCATCTTTGGGGATTGCTGGGAACTTCCCTAGCACCTGGTTTCTCCCTATCCCCATGATGTTTTCCTCTGTCATGGTATTTCTTTCTTTGCTCTCCCACTCCATCTGTGTTTCCAGCTCAAACATTTCATTCCCTTATGTTCTCATCCCCCAACCCCTATCCTCCCTTACCCATCCCTCATCCTCAGTTTATTCATGGAGAAGTCATTTATTTTTTTTCTTCCCAGGTCAATCTATGCATTCCTCTTAGGGTTCTCCGTGTTAGCTAGCTTCTCTGGAGCTGTGTATTATAGTCTGGTTACCCTTTGCTTTACATCTAGTATCCTCTTATGAGTGAGTACATACCATGTTTGTCTTTCTGAGTCTGGGTTACCTCACTTGGGAGGATTTTTTTTTCTAGTTCCATCTATTAGCCTGCAAATTTCATGATGTCATTGTTTTTTACTGTGGAGTAATACTCCATTGTATATATATACCACATTTTCTTTATCCATTCTTCAGTTGAGGGGCATCTAGGTTGTTTCCAGGTCCTGGTGATTATGAGTAATGCTGCCATGAACATAACTGAGCATGTTTCCTTGTGGTATGATTGAGCATTCCTTGAGCATATGTCAAAGAGTGATATAGCTGGGTCTTAAGGAAGATTGATTCCCAATTTTCTGAGAAACAGCCATACTGATTTCCAAGGTGGCTGTATAAGTTTGCACTCCTACCAGCAGTGGAGGAGAGTTCCCCTTGTTCTGCATCCTCTCCAACATAAGCTGTCCTCAGTGTTTTTGATCTTAGCCATTCTGACAGGTGTAAGATGGTATCTCAGAATCATTTTGATTTGCATTTCCCTGATGACTAAGGGTGTTGAGCAATTTTTTTTTAATTTTATTTTATTTTACAATACTATTCAGTTCTACATAACAGCCACAGATTCCCTTGTTCTCTACCTTCCTGCCCCTCTCCCCTTCCCCCCAGGCCACCCCCCATTCCCACCTCCTCCAGATCAAGGTCTCCCCTGAGGACTGAGATTGACCTGATAGACTCAGTCCAGGCAGGTCCAGTCCCCTCCTCCCAGACTGAGCCAAGCGTCCCTGCATAAGTCCCAGGTTTCAAACAGCTAACTCATGCAATGAGCCCAGGACCTGGTACCACTGCCTAGATGCCTCCCAAACAGATCAAGCCAATCGACTGTCTCACCTATTCAGAGGGCCTGATCCAGTTGGGGGCCCCTCAGTCTTTGGTTCATAGTTCATGTGTTTCCATTCATTTGGCTATTTGTCCCTGTGCTTTATCCAACCTTGGGTTCAACAATTCTCGCTCATATAAACCCTCCTCTTTCTCACTAATTAGACTCCCAGCGCTCCACCAGGGGCCTAGCTGTGGATGTCTGCATCCAGATTCCTCAGTCCTTGGATGGGGTTTCTGGCACAACTATTAGGGTGTTTGGCTATCCCATCACTAGAGTAGGTCAATCCCTGCTGTCTCTCGACCATTGCCAGCAGTCTTTTGTGGGGGTATCTTTGTGGATTACTGTGGGCCTCTTTAGCACTTTGTTTCTTCCTTTTCTCATGTGGTCTTCATTTACCATGGTCTCCTATTCCTTGTTCTCCCTCTCTGTTCTTGATCCAGCTGGGATCTCCCGCTCTCTTTCCCTCGACCCTCACTCTTCATTGCTACCACTCATGTCCAGGCTGTTCATTTGATCTCATCCATTTCTCCATCATTGGGTGATCTCCGTGTCTTTCTTGGGGTCCTTGCTCAGCTATGTTTATATCAGCATTGTTTGTAATAGCCAAAACCTGGAAACAACCTAGATGCCCTTCAACTGAAGAATGGATAAAGAAAATGTGGCACATATATACAATGGAGTATTACTCCACAGTAAAAAACAATGACATCATGAAATTTGCAGGCTAATAGATGGAACTAGAAAAAAAAAATCCTCCCAAGTGAGGTAACCCAGACTCAGAAAGACAAATATGGTATGTACTCACTCATAGGAGGATACTAGATGTGGAACAAGGATGACTGGACTGCTACTCACATCACCAGTGAGGCTACCTGGAAAACAGGACCCCAAGAAAGACACGCAATTTCTTAAATGTCTTTTAGCTATTTGAGATTCTTCTGTTGAGAATTCTCTGTTTAGTTCTCTAGCCTATTTTTAATTGGATTGATCATTATTTTGATATCTAGTTTCTTTAGTTCTTTATATATTTTGCAGGTCAGCCCTCTGTTACATGTTGGGTTGGTGAAGCTATTTTCCATTCTGTAGGCTATTGTTTTGTCTTATTTACTGTGTCCTTTGCCTTACAGAAGCTTCTCACTTTCAGGAGGTCCCATTTATTAATTATTGCTCTCAATGTCTGTGCTACTGTTGCTATATTTAGGAAGTGATCTCCTGTGCCAATGCATTCAAGACTACTTCCTACTTTCACTTCTATCAGGTTCAGTGAACTGGTTTTATATTGAGGTCTTTGATCCTCTTGGACTTGAGTTTTATGCATGGTGATAGACACAGATCTATTTGAATCTCCTACATGTTGATATCCAGTTATGCCAGCATCATTTGTTGAAAGTGCTTTCTTTTTTCCATTGTAGAGTTTTGGCTTCTTTGTCAAAAATCAGGTGTTCACAGGTGTGTGGGTTAATTTCAGGTTCTTCAGTTTGATTCCATTAGTCCACATGTCAGTTTTTTGTGCCCGTACCAACTGTTTTTTATTACTATATCTCTAAAGTAGAGCTTGAGATCATGGATGGTGATGCCTCCAGAGGTGGCTTTATTGCATAGTATTGTTTTAGCTATCCTGGTTTTTATGTTTTTCCATATGAAGTTGGGTATTATTCTTTCCAGGTCTGTGAAGAATTGTGTTGGGATTTTGATGGGGATTTCATTGAGTTTGTAGATTGCTTTTGGTAAGATTGCCATTTTTACTATGTTAGTCCTACCTATCCATGAGCATGGGAGATCTTTTCATTTTCTGATATCTTCTTCAATTTCCTCCTTTAAAGACTTAAAGTTCTTGTCAGACAGGTCTTTCACTTGCTTAGTTAGAGTTACCCCAAGGTATTTTATATTTTTTTGTGGCTATTGAAAAGGATGATATTTCTCTGATTTCTTTCTCATCATGTTTATCATTTGTATATAGGAGAGCTACCAATTTCTTGAGTTAATCTTATATCTTGCCACATTATTGAAGGTGTTTATCAGCTGTAGGGGTTCCCTGGTAAAAATTTGGGGGACCACTTATGTATACTATCATATTGTCTTCACATAGTAAAGTTTGAATTCTTCATTTCCAATTTCTATCCCCTTGATCTCCTTTTGTTGTCTTATTGCTCTAGGACTTCGAGTAATATATTAAATAGTTATGGGGAGAGTAGACAGCTTTGCCTTGTTTCTAATTTTAATAGAATAGCTTTGAATTTCTCTCCATTTAATTTCATGTTGGCTGTCGGCTTGCTGCAAATTGCATTTATTATGTTTAGGTATATTCCTTGTATTTCTGATCTCTCCCTTTATCAAGAAGGGGTATTAGATTTTGTTAAAGGCTTTTTCAGCATTGAATGAGAAAATCATGTCATTTTGTTTCTTTCAGTTTGTTTATATGGTGCAATACATTGACAGATTTTCATAGGGTGAACCATTCTTGCATCCTGGGAATGAAGCCTACTTGGTCATGGTGGCTATTTTTTTTATGTGTTCTTGGGATTAGTTTGCCAATATTTTATGAGTATTTTTGCATCAATGTTAATGAGGGAGATTGGTCTGTACTTCTCTTTCTTTGTGGCATCTTTGAGTGGTTTGGGTATCAATGTAACTCTAGCCTCACAGAGTTTGGTAATGTTCTTTCTGTTTCTATTGTGTGGAACAATTTGAAGAGTATTGGTATTAGCTCTTCTTTGAAAGTCTGATAGAATTCTGCACTGAAGCCATCTGGGCTTGGGTTTTTTTTTTTGGTTCGGAGACTTTTAATGAGTTTTTATTTCCTTTGGGTTTATAGGTTTATTTAGATTGTTTATCTGATCTTGATTTAATTTTAGTATGTGGTACCTATACAGAAAATTGTCCATTTCTTTTAAAATTTCCAATTTTGTGAAGTACATGTTTTTGAAGTATGACCTGATTATTCTCTGTATTTCCTCGTTGTCTGTTATTATGTCTCCCTTTTCTTTTCTGATTTTATTAATTTGGATACTCTCTTTCTGCCTTTTGGTTGGTTTGAATAAGGGCTTGTCTATCTTGTTGATTTTCTCAAAGAACCAACTCTTTGTTTCATTGATTCTTCGTATTGTTCTTTTTGTGCAGTGGGAAGCTTTGCCCCATGGTCCCATGTTTCTCTGGTTCCACACAGCCCCCGCAGTCCTGTGGCTGATTATAAAATAATCATTCAGAGGCTTAATATTAATTACCAAATGCATGGCCTAAGGCAGGTTTCTTGCCAGCTTGCTCCTACAACAACCCATTTTTATTAATCTATAAGTTGCCACATGTCTGTGGTTTATCAGTAGTTTTACATCTTGCTTCTCCTCACAGCAGCTGGCGTTTCTTCCTCTCCTTTCTCCTCCCACTATCCCTCTTGGATTTTCCTGCCTGGCTCCATCCTGCCCTGCCATAGGTCAGTGCAGCTTTATTTATCAACCAATTAGAACAACACATATTTACAACATACGGAAAGACATCCCACAGCATCTTTGTTTCTATTTTATTGATTTCAGTTCTCAATTTGATTATTTTCTGGTGTCTATTCCTCTTGAGTGGGGATTTAAAATTTTCTTTATCTGAATGATCCATTTCCCATAACTTGTCTTTTTTTAAAATTTAATTAACATTTTTTCATTTATTTTACATACTGACCACAGTTTCCCCTCTCTCCTTTCCACCCCTTTCCTCCCACTCTACCCCTCCCTGCCGAGATTTCCATCTACCCCCCTCCCCATTCACTTCTTCTCAGTCTCCATTCAGAAAGGGGCAGAACTACCATAGGCTTGAACAAAGTATGGCACAACAATTTGAGGCAAGACCAAGCTTCTCTCCCTGCAACAATGCTGGGCAAGGTAATCCAGGGTGGGAACATGTTCCCAAAACCCAGCTAAGCACCAGGGACTGGTCCTGATCTCACTGCTAGGAGCCTTACAAACAGACCAAGCTATACAACTGTTATACATATGCAAAGGGCCTAGTATCCTTGTGGGATTCTCTGGTCATGACCATGATACTCCCCCATCCCCCAGCTCTTATAATCTCTCCTCCATTTCTTCAGCAGGACTTCCAAAGCTTGGCCCAGTGCTTGGCTGGGGATCTATGCATCTGCTTCCATCAGTTACTGGATAAAAGCTGATGACTGTAAGGCAAATTACTAAATGATCTTATTAATAAAAAGAAAGAGCCAGATATTGGGGTGAAAGCTGAGAGATCAGATGAACAGAACAAGTCACAGCCACAAGTTCTTACCCTAGGAAATTCTCAGCCCAAAAGAGAGTTACTTCCTGTATACCCATGCCTATAGGCCTTTCTGTCCTTACCATCTTACTTCCTCTCTCTGCCCAGCTACATCGCTTCCTCTTTCTGCCCAACTCTATCACTTCCTGTCTGTCTGTATAGACCTCCAGACCTTTATGGTTAACTAGTATTTGAATTTAAAGGCATGTGACACCATTTTGAACTCACAGAGATCCTCCTGGCTCTGCCTCTTGAGTGCTGGGATTAGAGATATGTGCTTGTTGTAATTTATTATTCCATGTTTGGTTGATATTCCTGGGATACCTGCTCTTTTCTGAAGGGAAACAGAGAAGAAGTGGATCTGGGGCAGAGGGATGGGGGTAGTGAGAGGGACTTGGAGGAGAGTAGAGAAGAGAAACTGCAGTTGGGATGTAAAATATAAGAGAAGAATTTTGAAAAAGAAAAAAAAACTCCTCCAAAGAGTAGCTGGATTACTTGAACCTGTGGGATTTGACAATGCATAGGACAGCAGACTTTAAAACATAAATAAATTACATGGTATGAGTTCAAGAGCAGCCTGGTATATAGAGAGATTTCCAGGACAGCCAGGGCTACACAAATAAACCCTGTATCAAAAAACTGAAATATATATACTTTTAAATCATCAAAAAATCTCTACAATGAATGTCAGAAGGGCATGGTGGCTCCAGTATATATTCTAGCACTTCCTTAGGAAGCAGAGTTGCAATGATTATAAGCTCAATTACAGTTTAATCTGTATAGCAAATTACAGAGCATCCTGGGCCTCATGACAGATATCATGTGCTTTGCTATTTTGGTTCATAAATGTGGCTGGATAGAACTATTAATTTCTTCCCTCCCTTGTCAGTCAGAATGGTCTTTTCCAGTGCCATGAACACTGGGACTCAGGAAGAAAGCTTTCCTATAATATCCAGATCTATCATCTGTTGTAGAATATTATTTCAAGGTGTGTTGTATTTGTTTATGCTATGGAATATTTGTTTAATGATGCAAATATGTGTTGCATTCCTTTATGTTGCATTTGTTTAACACTGTGAAGCTGTGTTATTTTGCCTGTCTAAATCACCTGGTTGGTCTAATAAAGAGTTCAATGGCCAGTAGCAAGGAAGCAGAAAGGATAGGAAGGGTTGGCAGGCAGAGAGAATAAGTAGAAGGGGTAAAAGAAAAGAGGGAGGAACAAGAAAAGGAGGAGAGGAGGATGCTAGGGGCCATCCATCCAGCATTATCTATTTGGATTTTCAAAGTGGTCATACCAATTTATATTCCTAATGTTAGTGAATGGGTGTTTATCTTTTCACAACCTCCTTACAATCACTAGCCAGTTGTTTTATTGAACTTAGCTGTTACATACTGGGGTAAAATGAAATCTCCAAGTTGTTTTAATTTGCATCTTCCTCCTTACTAAGGATGAACATTTTTGGGGGATATTTCTTGGCAATTTTTGTTATTTTCATTGAGAACTCTCTGTTTAGAAGCCAACCCATTTTTTATTTTGTCATTTGTTACTTGACTGTATTTTGAGTTCTTTGTATATCTGGATATTAGTCCTGTCTGATGCATAACTTGTAAATATTCTCTCCCATTCTATGTATTTATTCTTGACTTAAATGATTGTTTACTGACACCGAAGCTTGTTTTACATTTATGACGTCCCACTTGTCATTTGTTGCCTTTGGTTCCTAGGCAAAGGGAATCCTGTTCAGAAAGTCCTTTTCTACATCTATATCTTACAGGGTACTGCATATATTTTCTTCTAGCAGTTTTAGTGTTTCATGTTTCAAATTGAGGTCTTGGATCAACTTATGTCTAATTTTTGTGCAAGGTGATAGTTATATGCTTATTTCACTCTTGTGTATATGGACTTTCTGCTTCCACAGCACTGGAAGATGTTGCCTTTTCTCCAGGATATGTCTTTCTCTCTTTTCAGTTATCAGATGGCTGTATTTATGAGTATTCTGGTTGTACTCATATTGTCTTCTGATTGATTCTGTTGTTCTACCTGTCTGATTTTATGCCACTACCATATTCTTTGTGTTACAATAGCTCTATAATACATTTTGACATCTAGAAGAGCAATGCTTCAAGTATTCTTTTTGTGCAGGATTGCTTTGAATATTCAGGAACTTTTCTGGTTCCATATGAATTTTAGTTTTTTTTCTATTTCTGTGAAGAATGTTGTAGGTTTTTTTATTTTGATTTTATTGAATCTGAACATTGCTTTTGGTAGAATATCATTTTCACAATATTAAACCTACTGTTCCACCAACATGGGATGTTTTCCCATTCTCTAATGTCTTTCTTTAGAAAGTGAATAAATTAAATAAATACTGAAAAATATAATTAACTAGCAAATATATGTGTGATATATATATATATATATATATACATCAAAACATATATGCTATTTTTTAAACATGCTGTGGCACATCTTACCCGTGAAGGTAAGCCACTGATCAATTTGAAGCAGAAAAAGATGGCATTTAATTTTTTTAGAGAATTATGACATGACAAAAGATTGCACAAAAAAGAAAATGATGTATTAGTTGGAGAAGTGCAAATGAAAATGAGAATAAGATACCATTTTATAGTGATTTAGGTACTTATAATAAAATAGTTGATGTGTTAGCAAGTGGAGACACTGGTATCTACCTACATGTAGAGACAGAAACACAGAAGTTGAAGTCACTCTATAAGGCAATCAAATAAGTCCTTCAAATGTTGAATAGATAATAAAAATGTGGTGCATACATGCAAATGAATTATACTCAGCTACAAAGATAAATGAAATTATGCATCCGTAAGTAGACCAGCCTCTGTTGTTAACTATATTGTAACGTGTTAAAACAATGAGCAAGAAGAGAAGCAGTTGAACCCCAGCCAAAGCCCTCAAAGCAGGGAGCCATTGTTAACTGGGCAGCATGACCTGAGGTTCAAAACCTGATTCCAGACACTTGTTTTTTTATTATTATTATTAAAACAGAGACTAATGGAAACTGTCAGATTGTAACTACCACTCTTCCTGCTGTGAAATCAAGGAAGGAGAAAGGGAGAGGGGGAAATCGTTGTCCAGCTGTGAGTACCAAGAGTAAAGGATATCAAGGGCGGCAGGAGCTGGTAACATGGGAATGGCAAATATAGTAAGAAGTACCCAGCATTAAGTTCTGCTCCCAGCAACAACAGCTGACACTTGCACAGCTACCATTATGAGAGAGAACACCAAGAAATATAGCATTTCTCACACGTGTACCCCTTCTGCCTTTCTTCACGTCTCTTACTTTCCACATAGTAGGAAGAAACTCAGTAAAATATCTTTCCCACCCCAACATCACTCTCTTGTATTAAAGAATAGCAACAATGTATCTTTTAAAATAAATTTCATTTTTGAGATTTCATAAAATTACACCGTTTCTCCCCTTTGCTTTCCTCACTCTAAGCCTTCCCATATAACCCCTCTTTCTGTTTAATTGTTGCTACACACACACACACACACACACACACACACACACACACACTACAGATTGCTTAGTCCATATAATGTCACTTACACACACATATTTTCAGGGCTAAATATTTGAATGGATAACCAATGGTATGTTCTTCCCTGTGAAATATTTTTTTCTCCTGCTCTTAGCATTCCTTAGTTGACTGTAGTTATTTGTTTAGGGTTGCGGCCTTGTGAGCTTTCCCACTTCTACATGGGCATGTCTACAGATGTCATCCTTATTTGAGTCATGTTTAGGCAGCCATGTTGGTGAAATGTGATCTGACCTGAAAGCCTGCTCCCCTAAGTTTCATGGTGCCAGACATAGTCATACAAGGCTTCAATGGAAGAAAACAAACAACAATCCTACCCAGCTATGATGCCTATGGATTATCTTTTGAGTGAATAATTGAATAAAGTAAGAAAAGAAATAAATGAATGGAAAACTTGAAGTTTAAACAAGAAATGCCCTCCCACAAAAAGGGGAATAGATGTTAGAGATTTAAGACTTAAGGAATCAAGTATGACCACTCTCCAATTAGTGGGTTCTTGTAAATCCAGAGTAGAGACAAATGGCAGTTTCTACAAAGAAATATTTTGTTGATGGGTATAATGTTAAATAACTCTAATTTCAAAATATTCAAATAATTTTATCAGACATAAAGAAAATGAATAAGCTAAATATTTAAATGTTAGTTACGTTTTAATCATTAGGTATTTAAATTTCCTCTAAATGAATTAATATTGTGATTTTCATTATTTTTCTTCTTCATTTGTTTATTTAGGATATTTTTGTTGTCATCACCATGGTTGTTGTTTGAGAGAGGTTCACATTTCATAGCCCTAGCTGGGCTCAACCTCACTCTGGAGCCAAGGCTGGTCTTAAATTTATCGCACTCTTCTTGCCTCAGACTCCTGCGTGCTAGGACTACAGGCACCAACCACCATGCTTAGCTAGTCTCTCTCTCCATCTCTTTTAAGGTGTGTGTGTGTGTGTGTGTGTGTGTGTGTGTGTGTGTGTGTGTGTGTGTCTGTGTGTGTGTGCACATGTGTATGCAATTACATGTGCCTGTGCGTTCAGAGGCACCCTAAAACAGGAGTTACAGGCAGTTGTAGACAGCCTTAACTGGGTGCTGGAAACAGAACTGTGGTCCTCTGGAGGAGCAGCAAGCACTCTTAACCTCAGGGCCACCTCTCTATGTCCTGGTCTCTTCATTTTTAAGTGTTATTCACAGCACGGATAAATACACAAGGGCATAGACCTCCTCCTTCTTAAAACAATGATTGCATTTGCCCTCCTGGTTACTACTTCTTAACAAAACAACAAGTAGCTGTGTTAGTGCAGGAGATGTCACCTGTTTTATTTATTTTTCCCCATTCCTAAGAAGAATTAGAGATGAAGTGAGCTTCCTTGTGGAAGAATATTCTCTTTGCCATCAAGCTGGCATTAATTTCCTGTTCAAAAGGGGCTACATTGTCAATGTGACACTTTAATCAGCCACCAATGTGGCTGGGAAACAGCGACTTCACAATCAATGTCAATGTATTCCATGTCGCCTCACTACCTCTTGTCATTCTGCTTCAGAAGCGTGTGGAGGGTCAATACGTTTCATTAGTTTGTTTCATCTAGAGGAGAGCACAACATGAGAACTTTGATTATATTATAAGAATCGCCTTAATGTGACACCGATTCTCTGATTGTGTGATCCTAGGCATTCAAGTGCTGGAGGGCAACCAAATTATCCTTCACCCAACTGTTCATGGAGCTGTCAGCTGCAAAATGTGCTGCAAATGAAGGGAAGAAGGAAAACCCAGCTCAGGCCACACAGTAGAGTAGACACAAGTTGCACTGTCATGAACGCAACACCCAACAGGATCACAGAGGTTAACTTTGAAGGCCACCAATGAAAAGTCATAATTCCTTTCCGGTGTCTAATTATAGTAGTACACATATTTATGACTCTGAATTATGATAGTTATTTTCATAGGACTGCTATATAATTAACTGCAACAGAATGTTTATGTGATTTTTTTCCCTCAATGGGTTTATAACTTCATGGGCATGAAAGAAACTCAAAGTAAATAGTGTCTTTCCTTCTAAACCTTCATCTTAGACTTCTTCCACATCGCTTTCATGCAGCATTGGCTGTGTGCTCTTTCCTGGGATGTCCCACTAAGGTGAAGAGGCTTCAACTCCACTTCTGGGTAGCAGATCTTTCTGAACACCTATTCATTTTGACTTTCAATATAATGAAATTTATTTAATTAAATTTGTCATGGGTTTTCTTGCTTTTCATTTTGCATTATTTTTGTAATAGTTTCAGCATTTTGGAGAGCAGTATAGAATCCAGGATTTAGGAATTTTCAATGAAGCACATTTCTCTTGTTAGGTCCATTTCTGTATCAAGATGTATCTTCTACTCAGAATGTGTTATTATTGCAACTCTGTAGGTGGAAATTTCTGTCCCACCGCTTACACAACTTGGCATATTCAGTGGCCAGCTTCTAAGCTATAGTTGGAAAACTCACACAGTAAACATTTATGATCCACTTTCTCCTTTCTGGCCCATTCTCCCACTAGTCTGATCTCAGCTGGCCTCTCTCTCTCCTCTCAGAATTCTGAGCCCAGTGTCCTTCATGATTTGTGATGTTTGTTGTGCAGTTTGAATAATTCTTCTCCCAGAGACTTGTCTATAGTTTCTTCTGTCAGCCCTTCTTGCTTTTGCCATTTGCTGGACAGCACCTAGCCACAATTTCTGATGCAAAACACTATTCAATATTTTTCAGAGACTTGATGTTGAGGAGCCAAAACTCAGTTGTACTTTTGCTAAAATCACATTTGTCTTTCTTGAGGAAGAAAAAGAAGCAATTTCTCTAAAATACTAAATGAAACCCATAAATACACTGCATATTACACATATTGATGCATAAATATTGCAAAACATGACTTTATACAACCACATGCCATTAAGATATTTTGTGACTAGTCACTTTCATAAATAAAATCAGCATTTTTGCCAAGAAATGGGATTATAGAAAATAACATTTTATGTAATAATACTTTATGTCATCCAAAATATATTTATATATTATAGAGTCTGTTATGAGAGTCTTTAGTGTATGGCTAATTATGATTGTTTATATTTGGCTACTGAGACTAAATACAAACATCATTCACTGATGATCAGAATCCAGTGTAACTAACCAAGTGTGGTGGTTTAAAAACAAATGGCCCCCAAATGAAGTGGCACTATTAGGAGGTGTGGCCTTATTGGAGTACGTGTGGCCTTGTTGGAGGATGTGTATCACTGTGGGGGTTGGCTTTGAGGTTTTCTGTGCTCAAGCTACACTGGGCAAGACAGTTCATTTCCTGTTGCCTGTGGACCAAGATGTAGCTTCTTCTCCACTCTCAGCTCCTTTTCCAGCATGTCTACTTGCATATTGCCATGTCCCACCATGTCCCTCCTTGATGATGATAGACTAAACCTCTGAAACTGTAAATCAATTAATTAGATGTCTTCCTTTATAAGAGTTGCTGTGATCATGATCTGTCCTCACAACAATAGAAACCCTAACTAAAATACCAAGTATTTTATCTTATTTTTTAGATTTATTCATTTTGTTTTATGTCTATGGGTATTTTTTGCATGTAAGTATGAGCACCACATATGTGCTTCATGCCCTCAGAGGTAAGAAAAGAGCATCAGATACTCTGGAACTAGAGTTATGGGTGGTTGTGTGCCAAAAGTGGATGCTGGATACTGAACCTGGGCCTCCAGAAGAGCAATAACAAATATCTTTAAATTTTTAGTCATCTCCCCAGCCCAAATTTTTAACACAGAAGCCATGAAAGTTGTGGGTTAGTCACAAAGTATAGATCTACAACACTGAGGTACACCTGTATGGATGGTGTTTACCTTCCCCGAATATTCAGAGGGTAACTACTTAGTCTTCTAAGCATAGGACCTAGTTCTTTGTCAGACGATACTGAAGTAGAATAGCTAGACTTTTCTATTTCTATCATTAAACAAAGAAATAAGAAAGACATAATTAGGTAGACAATCAACAGCACATTCGACAAAATAAAAGTTTATGCTTAGTAAGTATGATTCTACGAATAAAATGTAAGCATTGACTTATGATATGTAGGGTAATATTCTCTTCAAAGATAAACACAATTAGAATCTTAAGAAAATTGAATTTAAAGCAGGAGAACATTAAGTGGAACAAACTAAATCACTTTAAAATAATGAAATTATACAATGCAATGCTTTGTCCACTTTTAAAAAAATAGGCAAATATCTAAAGTGAAGCCTTATAGGGAATTTCTCCAAATTAAATGTTTGTGATTATAAACTCACGTATTATTGAAAACTGTATAATGCTTGGAAGTATTACACACACACACACACACACACACACACACACACACACACACACATACACACACAAAGTGAGATATGTTCTCATATAAACTTATGCTTACAAATGCACTGGAAGCTCGTCAAAAATTACAGGAGAGACCTGCAACAGCTCTTGGATATAGATACATTAGATTCTAGATGCTGCTAAGTGTAGAAAGACACTTGTTTCCTCTTTGTAATGTTCTGTGCATTCCAAATTTGATACTGTATAACCATACCATCTATAGACATGCAGCTAATTTCTGAGTATACAAATAAAGATCAAAAACAAGTATTATTGGTATTCATATCATCAGGGTAGGGTGAAGTGAGAGAGAAGAGACAGGTGACAGCAACAGGAAGGTAGCCTGCAGCTTCATACTGTACAAAATCAGAGTAGGAGGCAGCCTCAGCTATGTCTAGGTCTCAGTGATAGAAATGTAGTATTATCCCATGTGTCCTTTGAATAAATAAGTGGCCTAGAACTGATTGATGGGGTATTTCTTTCTTGACCTCCCTTTCTGCAGAAGGCAACCCCACTATAAACTTGTTATATCACGATGTTAGCATCAGTAGAGACAACAGCTCTCAGATACAAGATCACACGTTACTTTTTCCCACCAAGAAGCATTTAAAGCCAGTATGAAGATTCTGCCAAGAAACTTGATCTCCATTCAAAGTCTGAGTAGTTATTTCACCAAGGAACCCTGGGACTTTTGCATTATTTTAGCAATTTAAACAGAGGAAATAAGAAGTACTCTACATCCTTACCCACTGGGAATACACTCCAAGGGCAAGATCTGATATCATAAAATAGTCTCAACAACTTCATTCCATTTTACTTTTGTACAGTGTGTTCTGATCATATTCACCACCTCCACTTTTCTTCCAGATATAACTTTGTGTCCCATTTTTTTTTCAGTCCTCAAATCCAATATATACTTTCCTTATATTCTTGGATGCACAGCTGCCCACTGGATCTTGGTTGACTTGTATGTGATAGATATTTTAGTGCATCAAAAAATATACTTAGTGATAGCTACAAAGCATAATGAAATGAGAATGTGAAATGACTATTTTTTATTGCTTCTCAAATGCTGATTGTTCAGCTGCAAAACTCACTCATTCCCCTCTTTAGTTCTCAATTCGTTATTGTTAACACAACTTCATTTCTACTTAGCTACTCTAAGGTCAGCAGTCTCTTGAATCTTGAGAAAAAAATCCTTTGGTTTCTGGGGCTTCACAAAAGTAATTTAATTGACTTAAAACTTGACCTCAAACTAAAGCAGTGAGATGGAATTGAAGAGAAGTACAAACCATGTGAAATTTCCTCACAGTCCTCCACAGAAACCAGGTTTGCTGGTACCCATGCCCTTGGTGAGTGTTCCCCTTCCTGATGAATGTGAGGGATTGTTGAGTAGCTTTAACAAGTCACCAGGCACAATGTGTTCATTACAGTAATATCATCCATCTGAGCCAATGGGTTTGTTTCTCTAGCTAAGAAGATGATGGGAATCTTCTTCCTGGAAAGACTTGAAAGTTGTTACATGCTCTAGAGAAAATTAGATTTATTATTTATTAATAGGCCGAAACTTATGATGAATGAGAGTAATTAATATGCTCTTCTGGTTGGAATGAAGGCCAGGGAGAATTAAGCAAGAGGTTACAAAACAAAAGCTTGCCTGTGTGTAGTAACTCAGGAAAAATCTTTACTTTTATTCTGCCTCAACATAATTTCATAAATGAAGTGTAACTTTTGTATAACAAATAACTATGTCCTTTATATTTATTTTGTCTTGATAGGAACATTATGTGTATCATATGGATTATATACTTATTATTTTAGATAGGGTCTCAAAATGTAGCCCTGCCGCTCTGGAATTTGCTATGTAGACTGAGTTGTTCTTACATTCACAGAGCCTCACCTACATTTGTTTCTTAAGTGCTAACATTAATAATGTGTGTCACCACACGCAGCTTATAGATTTGTTAATAGAATGATCTGCCTAGCATATGATTTTTTATTTAAAACAATTTTATTCATTTTACATACCAACCACAGATCTGTCTCTCATCCCTTCTCCTGCTCCCCCCACCTCCAACTCACCCCTTATCCCCTCCTCCAAAAGGGTAAGTTCTCCCATGGGGGGACAGCAAAGCCTGGTACATTCACTTGAGGCAGGACCAAGCCCCTCCATCCTACCTCAAGGATGAGCAAGGTGTCAGCCCACAGGTAATGGGATCCAGAATACCAGCTCATGCATCATGGATAGGTCCTGATTCCACTGCCAGGGGCCCCTCAAGCAGACCCAGCTACACAACTGTCTCCCAAATACAGAGAGTCTAGTCCTGTCCCTTGGAGGTTCCATAGCTGTTGGTCTAAAGTTTGTGAGTTCCTATGAGCTTGGTTCAGTTGTCTCTGTAGATTTCCCTATCATGATCTTGACCACCCCCCCCTTGCTCATAGAATCCCTCTTCCCTCTCTTCAACTGGACTCCCAGAGCTCAGCCTGGTACTTGGTTGTGGATCTCTGTGTCTGCTTCCATCAATTACTGGATGAAGGCTCTATGATTACAGTTAGTATATTCACCAATCTGATTACCAGGTTAGGCCAGTTCAGGTGCCCTCACCACTATTGCTAATAGTCAAATCTAGAGTTATCCTCTTGGATTCCTGGGAATTTCCTTTGCACCCAGGTTTCTCCCTTACCCCATAATGTCTCCCTCTGTCAAGATATCTCTTTCATTGCTCTCCCATTTCATCCCTCCCCCCGCTCGGCCATCCCAGTTCCCTCATGTTCTCATCCCCCATCTCCTCCCTTCTATTGCCCAGCTTCATCCCCAGTTTACTCATGGAGATCTCCTCTTTTACTCCTTCCCAAGGTGATCTGTTTGTCTCTCTTAGGATATTTTTGAACACCAAGGAATTAAATGCATTGATATAAAGGCTACTGCTGAGCATAGGAGTAAAAGAGCCTTGTGCCAATTCATAGAGCATCTTGGTATTAATAATCATTAGTTGTCTTGACCTACTCTGAATATGAGTACCCTAGTTGAAGTCCCCGCTGGCTCATCACTACTATTTGGGATTATTTTCATGAGGGAATTCTGCACTCAGTAGAAGAATGGCACCTTGTAAATTCAAGGTCAGGTTTTATTGTATTTGTTATTACTTTAAATCTAGCCATCCCAGATAGTTTCGTTAAATTGAATTTTCTTCCAAAATGCCTTTTAAAACCTTTTGTTTAGGCCTATATTATCTGCATTAATATCTTTCTGGTCATAGAAATTAAAGACAAAAAAAACCTCCAAAGTTTTTAATTACTTGTTATTTTATAAAAGCTTTTCTTTTTCTTCTGGAAGAAATAGCATTAAGGAGAGAAAGGGAATAGAAACAGAAGACTTATTTATCCTTACTCTGCTAATGACTTGTCCTATGACCTTGACTCTCCTGTCCTGTGACTCCATATGTTCTGTGACAGAAAGGCCAGCACATGTCTTACTCATCTTCCCAGATTGCATTGGACACCACATCTGCAAGGGAAAGTGCTTGTACACTGGTGCACACAAATCACAACTGGAGTAATAAAGATTCTGTGGTTAGAGAAAACCAATGAGCTAAATATATAACCAACCTAGATTATAGCCCGAGGGTGCTCGTGTTTGATTCATTTTAGAGTTTTGCTATCATATTAAAATTTAATAAGTTACATCTGTAGCCTAAAAGGCCAATTTGAAACTCATATCTGCCAATAATCAAAGTTTTACCTTAGGTTCTAGTTTTTTTTTTTTCATTCTGATAGATGCCATGTAGCAAAGACCTTTCATATACTAAATGTCACATTACACCAACTATAATCCTCATTCTCATGAAGATATCAGCAAAAATCCCAGCTTATTGCTTCTTCCTAATGATTCAGAACTTTCTTCTTGTTTTACACTTGTACAGGGGAGATGTGTAAGCCCCTTTAAAGTTAGTATTTACTTTTTTTCCTTTCCTCTTCTAGAAACCATTTTAGCCTATCAATTTTATTGTAGTAATAAACAAGCACTGATAATAGAGTTTAATTTTAAAAAGGAAGATGAACTCTGAGAACTTGGTTATGATCAGACATTAGTTCAATCAATGAAGATAAAAACGAAATCATATCATTTATGTAGCTGAGTTTTGCCATAGGGAGAAAAATGAGAGAATAAGTAAACAGAAGATTATGAACAAATAGTTCTGACAGAGTTGTGAACATATCACACACACACAAAAATTGGCAAAGTCAGCCTGCAGGAGTGTGGAAGAATATATCTGAAGGATGCAATGACATTTGGCAGTTGCAAAAAGTGGGGACACATTTTGTTTCATGTGAGTGGAAAAATGCCCATGAAGATATAAATGTATATTCTCCTTATTTTTCTAGTTTTTAAAACACCCCGTGTGTGTGCATGTGTGTTCTGTGTGTGTGTGTGTGTTGTGTGTGTGTGTGTGTGTGTGTGTGTGTGTGTGAAGGAAAGAGAATTGATTCCTACAAGTTGTCCTCTGGCCTCCCGGGGATCAAATTCGGGTCATCAGTTCGGCAGCAGTTCCCATCATGCACTGCACCATCTCGACAGCCTGTGAATGACTTTTCAAGAGGATGCTCGCACTGCAGTCTTCTCAGAGCTGTGGAGACGAAAGAGGTGCATGATGCTTTGAACCACAGTGTGAAATACATTTTATGACACTCTCTCAAGTACAGTTGAATATGATAATAGCCATAGAAAACATTCAAGACTTGAGGGAGGAGAATGGTATGACATGCTTCAGAGATTTGGTTCGTATGTGCAATTGACACTTAAGACAGAGAAATAACTCTACCAACAGAAAACTTTCAGAATCAGTGTCCAGTTAAGTGAACCTGAAGTCTAAGTTAAAAAGTTAATGCCCATGGTCCAAATAAGCCAATTAAAAATTACATATTTTCAGAATGGATAGAACCAACATTTAATTATATGTGACCTACAAGATCCATAATAAAAACAGGTTAAAGTTAAAGGATGGTGGAAGATGCAGTAGCTAAGTCTATTTTTTTTTTAAAAGGAAGCCAGGGTATTTATATTAAGTTAAAAAAATAAATTTAAGAGGAGGGAAATTGGGTGATAGTGATAAAGGGGTTGGTATGACAAGAAGACAATAGTCCTCGGAGTGTATACAACTAAAAATAGTAGAACATTAAAAACCTAAAGCAAAAAGCAATTGAGCTACAAGGAAAGATGAATAAATCCATTATTAAACATGGGGACTTTTAAACTCCTTTAAATAAATTAAGCAGCCCTTAGAGACCAAAATTTATTAAAGATATCATTGAAATCAGCTTGTATAATCAGCACCTATAGGTTATTTTACATAATAACCACTAACTACATATTTGTCTTGGAATAGTCGCCAAGATAAGCCATAAAAATAGTCCTAACCAGTTTCAAAAACTGAAAATCAGACAGTTTCTGCTCTCACCACATAACAGAATTAAGTAGCAGCCATAATTGAAGAGGAAGAGGGAAAAGAACATATGTCTATTTAACACAGGACAAGAGAATAAGTCTCAGATCATAAGAAGCACATTTTCTTTCTTTCTTTCTTTCTTTCTTTCTTTCTTTCTTTCTTTCTTTCTTTCTTTCTTTCTTTTTCTTTCTTCATTTCTCTCTCTCTCTCTCTCTCTCTCTCTCTCTCTCTCTCTCTCTCTCTCTCTCTCTCTGTCTTTCTTTGGCAAGGTTTCTCTGTGTAATTTTGATGCCTGTCCTGGATCTCGCTCTGGAGACCAGGCTGGCCTCGGACTCACAGAAATCTGCCTGTCTCTGCCTCCTGAGTGCTGAGATTAAAGGTGTTCACCACCACTGCCTGGCAAAGCATATTTTCTAAGTATTCCTTACAAAATCACACTCAAGGAAATAGAGTTAACCAATGATTGTCTAGAGTTAGCAGAGATGTCTGTACTATGGAAGAAATGGGGATAAAGTCAAACGGTAAACTTCTAGTCATAAAATGAGTAATAGCAAATTCACTTACAGAGTCTTGACTGTAGTTAAGGACAAAGTAGTGTGTACCTTGAAATTTGAGAAGAAACAAGATCTTGGGTATCCAGCTACACTCACATACAAAAGAAAACTATGGGTAGTGTTGGACATGCAATTAGCTTTACATAGGGAATCATTTCACAATATACATGCACCAAAATGTTATTGTTCACAACATGAGTGCATGCAATAGTTTTAAGTTATATATTAATAAATCTGGAGAATACTGTAATATATTTTGAATCAATATAAATAAAATGCAACTAATCAAAAATTGTCTGAGGCAATGAATTCAGTATTTATGGAGAAATAACATTCGGTGCTTTTTATAAGAACAAGGAAATGTTGAAGATCAATACCTTAAGTTTCAGCTAAGGTAACTAGACAAGGAAACCACAGTAATGAAACTGCAAATGGCATGCAGATACAACTCACTGAATGAAAGAAGAGACATGCAAACCACATACCTGACAGGAATTCTTTAATGTAAGAAACTCCAAAAACTCTCTCTGTGTATAAAAAATGGAATTACAATTAAATAATCGTATGTCTCCAAAGGAGACAGTGTTCACTAACAATCAAATACATGCATATCAAAACCCTAATAAGCTGACCTTCCAGCCCCTTAAAAAGCAGCCATTATCAAAACCACAAAGAAATCAATTGCTAGCAATAATATATAGAAAAAACTTAATACTTGTCCAACTTTTTTCTTATTATAAATTATTAGAGCCATTAGGCAGAACAGGGTAGAATAGACTTCAAAAGACTAAAACACAATTGCCATATGGTCCAGCAAGCTCACTGTTAGGCAAGTATCAAAAACAGAAACCTGACTATGGCAATACGACACATGCTGGCTCACATGCGCATGCAGCGTTAGTCTAAGTATTCAAGAAACAGAAACAATGAAAAGTGTGCCAAGAAGTGGGTGGTTCAGATCATGTGGCTTCCTATTTAGTTAGAAGAGAACAAAACCTTGTCCTCTGAAGCAACATGGATATTGCGTTAAGGGAAATAAGCAGGCACAATAAACGAAGAAACACATGATTTTACTTGTATGTGCAGTCTGAAAATAATAAATGAATGATTCTAGCTGTCAAAATAGAAACAGTGATTATCAGAGAGTTAGGGGAGAGATGGGAGTTTGAGGCCCAAGGAAAAGTTGATCAATATATCGTAAGTTGTGAGAAAAGAACAACTGTGGCATTTTATCAGTCACCACAAAGTGACTACAGAGAACAACACTGTACTGTATGATTTAAGATTCTTGATAAAAACTCTTTGAGCTTTTAACACAAAGAACTGATAAATGTGTGAGAAGATAAATGTATTTAACATGATTTAAATGTATATTATTTGCATGTATTGAAATATCACTTGATAACCTAAGAGTAAATAGGCAAACATTCATATTTCTTCTGTGCCAGTTACATTTTTAAAAACCCAAATAATACCCCAAACTAAATCTAAATTAATCAGAAGGAAACAGAAAAAAATGCAGAAACCAATGACATTTTTTGAAAAAAACAGAAAATCCACTAAGTTACAAGCTTCCTCTTTGGAAAGATTAATAAAGTCAATAAGCTTCAAGCTGGATGGTAATGATAGACAGATAGACAAATTATTGATACCAAAAGTGAAAGGATATGCCAATAAAGATTTTATAGATATTAAAACACAATCAAGAAATATTATGAGTGAACTTAGGTTAAAAATTTATAAGATAATATGAACCAAATTACTGGAAAAAAATCTACAAAGATTTTCATGAGAAATATAGATAAAATTAATAGAGCTATATTTATTAAATAATTCAATTAAAATATAAACTTCTAGACAGAAAGCACCCAAAGAATATGTGAACAAAGAATATTGTAAGTTTTCATATTTTGTGATTATGAACATAAAGGTTCAACAAAATATAAGCATGTTTAATCTAATAATGCATAATTATTTACAGCTGTTCATTATAATTATTTATCCCAAGTATGTAGGCTAATTAAACATTTAGAAGTCAATTATGTAACTAATTATCAACAGACCAGAGAATTTAAAAAGGTCAAGAATCTGGTCAATAGATACACAAAAGCAATGAGAAGGAAGGAATAAAAGTGTCTTTGTCCATAGCTGATGTGATCATGAATATAGAAAATCTGAACACACAAACACACACACACACACACACACACACACACACACACACACCTAGTATTTATAAGCATTAGCAACATTGCAGAATGCAAAATTCATATCCAAATTTTTTTTCCTGTGTATCAACAGTGAAGAGATGAAACTAGAATTTAAAACAGTATCATTTTGGTTTGTACCATAAAATAAAATAGCTATAAATCTATCAAGATATGTACAACAGTTTTTAAAATGTATTTGTTTTAGTGTTTTTGTCTACATATATGTATGATCCCCAAATGTGTGCCTGGTGTCTGTGGAGGCCAGCAGAGAATGTCAGATCCTCTGAAAATGGCATTACAATCTACTGGTAGACACTGTGTGGATTCAAAGAATTAAACTTGGGTTCTTTAAAAGAGCAGCAAGTGTTCTTAAACACTGGGACATTTTTTTTTCAGCTCCCATACATGTACAATCAATTTTTCTGAGAGAAAGTTCCAAACTTTGATGAAAGTTATCAAAGAATAAGTATATTCCTTGACTAAAAATGTAGTTTTATGATCAACACACACACACGCACACGCACACGCACACGCACGTGGAAAAGATATGCATTCCACTGAAACCTTGCTTCCAACACTGAATATGATTTTGTCACTGAGCTAATAATATATGTCATGATACTCTGGGACAGTGCTGGACCATGACAGGAAGCTGCAGCTTCCGTCAGCTACATTATATACTCCACACTGTTCCTACGATGTGAGGTTCTTGGGTTTATAGAGTAGACATATTAAACTCAATTTCAACTTGCATTTTCATTACTAAGATGCAAGTCAAGAGCATTTTTATGGTGAGAGAGTCTGTGTTCATGAATATTTAGAGTCATTTTTGTCAAAGATATCAGTTCTGCCCAGTTAGATCTATATATTCAACACCGCTCCCATCAAAATCTCTGCAAATTTCTAAGTTCATTGTTGTTCAGAATGTTCAGAATAAGTGCCTGTTGAGTGCTCAGCCCTAAATAGAACATCTCTATCATTGCCTCTAAGGCTCAGAAAAGATCTCAGAAGAGGGGGTGAAAGGAGTTTAAGAACAGTAGTCAGGGATTTAGTGTTGGGAAATGCTGTCTTCAGGGTATGGCAAGGTCATCATACATTTAAACCATATAAGCTATAATTACCTGCACAATCCCCACACTGTGTTGGAGACCCCAACATTCCTTCCTGAATATGAGAGAAGATCACAAAATTCAAGCCATCCCTTAGATGATATTTTCAGTTCATAGTTTCTGGGGAAGAGGGAAAATTTTCTTTTTAGTGTTCTAGCCACTGGAAATTGTCCGTGTTGTGGTAAATACTCAATCCCACACTCACATAAGCAATCATGATGAAATTCATAAAATACATGAATGTTTAAGGGGGGAATAGTTAAGAAGAAGAAGGGATTCATTGAGGAGACAAGAAAAGATAACGGGAAGTCCCATGATTAAAATATATTATATACTGTATTAAATTGTTCCAAACTAAATAATTCAATAAAAATTAAAAATTCAATAAAAAATTTTAAAAAACTAAAAAATTTCTTTCTTGATTTTGCTCATTCCAGAGTTCATCCGGAGAGAGCAAGTACCCAGAATAACTGAGTCAGTAGGAATGCAAAATCAGTACTGAATGACTGACACTCCCTGCCTCCATAACGTATTGTGAAACTCCAGTAATCAACAGAATGTCCTACTGGGGTAAAAAACAGGTGGATGGAATAATCGAGTCCAGACGTAGTCCCAAGTACAGATAAATGGCCTTTGAGGAGGAGCAGAGACAATGTGACAGAGGGAGTCTTTTCAATGACCAGTGCTAGAACTGGACACTTATGCATTCAAAGAGTATGATAATAAAAAGAATTCAGACCCAGACCTTATACCTCTCACAAGAATTACCTCAAAACAGAGCACAAATGTCAGCTAAACTACAAAGCTATAGAAGTGTTAGAAAGGAAACTATACTTGAGCTGGGCATGGTGGTGATTCTTATAGAAGTAATAGCAAAGATACAAGAAGAAACAATTGTCGATTTGGGAATTTAAAAATAATAAGATAAATCGTAGACTGGACACAACTATTTTGTAAAGCTATCTGATAAGGGATGATTGCTTGAAATGCACAAAAGTCTCTTAAATTTCTCTAATAATCCAAAAAGAAAAAAGAAATCAAATTAAAACATGGAAGAGATATGCTCGGTTTTTGCACCAACAAAGATACATAGGTGATGAGTGAGAGTCTGAAAATATGTTCCACAGCATAGACCATTAAAGAATTATAAATAAAAATTAAAAAGAGATACCACTTCACTTCTCACCTGTGAGAAGGGTCTATATCCAAACCACATCCTTTCTGAATGCTGGAGAGAATGGGAACCAATATGCATCCTCTTTCATTTTTTTTTTTTTGGCAGAAATGAAAAATTGTATGGTCACAATTGACGATATTTTGGCAGTTCCCTACATAATTAACCATAATCTTACCTTAAAATCTAGGAGTCATGCTTCTTGATATAAGCTCAAATGAAAGGAAAACGTATGTTCACACAAAGAGCCATGCCTGGACGGATGTTCGTAACAGCTTTATTCATAATTATCATGGGTTGATTGCAGCCAAGGTGCTCTTCAGGAGGCAAATGATGGGACATCTTACAGTGGCACACTTAAACTATTCAACAGTAAAAAGAAATGAGTTATCAAACCAAGACCAGAGATGGTTGGAATCCCAAATGCCTTGTTAAGTTTAAAAAAACAAAAAACAAAAAAATCTATTTTAATAAATGCACAAACTGTGAAGTTCCAGCTTGAGAAATGATCAATGTCTCCTGGCAGGAGCAGTGTTAGGGTACAGAACATGTCTGAGACAATAAAATGTTGATTCATGTACTGATGTGGTTATATTCATTGTAGATTTGTCCAAACCCATAGGAAGTGCACCACTAAGTACAAAGCCTGCTAAATCCTTCAGGCATGGTCATTAGTAATATGTCAGCAGTAGTTCAATTGTAATAAATGTGCCATAGTGGTGCGAGATGTCAATACTAAGAGAGGTTATGAAAGTGTTGGGCATGTGGCATACTGGATCTCACTATACATTCTGCTCACATTTTACTATGGTCCTAAATCTGCTCAAAAATCAAGTTAGTAAATGATAAAAGATCATTGATGCTGTTTTGTGTGTGTTAGTACTTTGCAGGCTACCGAAAGAGAAAGGTAGAAACTAACCCAGCCATAATACCTTTGACCTACAATCTGTCCTGCATGCAAAATATGGTAGGGCCATGGTGGCAACTTGTGGGAGTAGCCATCTAGTATCAGATTTGGCTTGAGACTACTCCACGAGATGGAACCCAGGCTCAACACCAAGAACCAGAGATTAGATAGCCTAGAGACCTAGGGTAAAACCAAATACTACAGGTCTAAAAAAATTATCAATAAATTGACTTCTAATGATATTCTGCTATACTCATAGATCAATGCCTTATCCAGTCATCATCAGAGAAGCTTCATCCAGGAACAGATGGGAACAAATACAGAGACAATACAGAGCCAGACATTACATGGAGAGAGTTTAAATGGAATGTCTCCATTAAATCTCTCCCCTCAGAGCTCAGGGAATGCATGAAAGAGGAGGCAGAAGGATTGTAAGAGTCAGAGGGGATGGAGTATACCATGAGGCCAAGGCTCACCGAATCAGCTAAGCAAGGTGCATATGAACTCACAGAGACTGGAGCAGCAAACACAGGGCTTACATGGATCTGCACCAGGTAACTATTAACTTAGTATTGTAGCTATTAACTTAGTATTTTTATGAGATCCTAAATGTCAGAAAAAGTGCGTCTCTGTCTCCTTGGCCTGCTCTTGGAACTCTTTTTCTCTTACTGGGTTGCCTTTTCCAACTTTGATATGATAGTTTTGGCTTCATCTTACTGTATTTTATTTTCTCATGTTTGTTACCTCTTAGAAGTCTGTTCTTTTCTAATGAGAGACAGAAAGGGAGTAGATCTAGGGGAGAAGGGAGGTAGGGAGGAACCAGAAGGAGTTGAAGGAGGGGAAACTCTAACCAGGATGTATTGTATAAGAAAAGAATCTCTTTTCAATAAAGCAAAAAAATGAAAAGGAAGAAGAGACACAGATAAGGGCCAAATACAGAGAGAATCTCAGTCATAACTTCTCACATCTCCTTCTGAGCTCGAAGTCTAATAGGAATGATACTTTAATGAGGTATAGATATAGATAATCAGTCACTCCCCGAACTTAGTATTAGCACCTTCCTCCAATTAGAGGACTCTAAGGCAATTGGTTCCCAAAAGCCGCACAGTGAAAACAGTCAATATGAGTTCAACAGACTCTAACACATGTGTCCCAAATTGATGGATTTAGTCAGCTTATTTTCCCAGGCAGCTAATTTTCCCCTTTGAAGTGCTCACCAAAGGTCAGAAGCAGTTTAAGCATCAAAGCTTTATGAATTAAACAGTTTCCTCATGAAAGAGGAAGTCGGCTTGCCTGAAGAAATACTATTGTGAGCTTGTCTGGCTAACCTTCAACTAGGGTGTGTTCCACACTGAAGAGATCAATACTACCCACTATCCCAGCACTGACCCAAGACACTGTATAAAGCAGACCTTTTCTAAATAAAATGCTCACCTTCCTAATTCAGTAATACTGAGAATTCCAACTGTTTCACTGTGCTTACTGGCGATTCTGTAAGATGAATATAGTGAGGGGATGAAGAAAAGTTTTCAGGAATATGGACCTGGGGCTATTTTCTTAAATAGCTAAACACGTACCTTGTAAACTCCTATGAAGTCTATTGCATTCATTCTTTATGACATAATCAGTTTAGCACAATGTATCCTCCTTCACACTACAGCAAATAGTATCTCCAATGTGAGCCTTGTGTTGGCTTGGTGAATATCCTAGAGTATTAAATAGTGTTTAATAAGTACAAGTGGCTTAGTCCATATTCTGGAGATGATAGATTAAAAGTCAATGTTTTATCATTCTTTATTAAATGTTAATATCTCTACTGACCACTAATATTTTTATCATACAAGAAAATTGATTCTTTAGTATAAAATAGTTTGTTTCTCTTCTGTTTTAACCTTAGATTGAAGCCCATCATAAATCTCTTTCCCAGCTTAGGTAATCTTTTCTCAAGCTTTCCAAGATATACTTTGGTATTTTCTCTTTCCATGTAACTCCTTCATCTTCAATCAGCCTTACTTCTTAGGTATTTCTTGAGGCACTCATCACCGAAGACAGCCACTGAATAGCAAGGCGTTGGATTTGAGACATAAATGGTTTCCATTCTGACAATATTCTTTGTGGGTAGCCCCAGGCAAGTCTCTGGTGCTCAGGGGTCTGGTTTCTTTATCTCTTAAGTGGAGTGCTGTGAAGATTAAATTAGATGAAGCACACCATATTGCTCAATGGATATTATCATTATTATCATCTAGTTTAGCCCTTATCAAAGTCTTTAATCTACTCTACAAAATCTCTAGCAAATGTTTCCCTTACTGTAATTGGATTGCCTGCCCTGTTCAGAAACCCCCAAAGCAGTTCATAGTAATTTGAAAAGATTTTCTTTCTCACCAGGAGAGAAATCATGTCTGGTACTGGAAACCTAGCCAACTCTTCAGGGCCAGTGAGGTGGTGGATCTTAAAGGAGAACCTACTATTGCCACTCCACGAAGCCACCATCATTCTAACTACATCTTAAATACTTATCCTTATACCCACAGATAAGTGTACCTCTCACCACTCATCAAAGGAGCTTCTCTTTGTGCGAGATGGAGACAATTACAGAAAACCATAGCTGGTCCAGCTGTAGAGAATAAGTGATTGTGTGGTATACAGCCCCAGCACGTACATCTGCAACATAGCTCCTGCAAACAACACTCACAAACATCATGGAAGAGGGGGCAGAAAGGTGGTAACTGTCAGAGAAACCGGGAACCTGATGTGAGATTGTGTCTTCTAGAAATGACAGGGAGCTTCGCTACTCATGATACTTCAACAGTATGGCTGCTTAAAAGGACCTGAACAAAGGCAATAACAATGAACGTGTGCTAACGTGGAAGGGGAAATGTCATGGTTGCTCCACTCCTAGACAAGGAACTTCAGACAACCAAAGACACTGAGGGGGGGAGGGAGGGAGGGAGGGGGGAGAGAGAGAGAGAGAGAGAGAGAGAGAGAGAGAGAGAGAGAGAGAGATTGGTTTTCCTTAGGGAAAACTAGTTGGTTATCTAATACTACTTAATCCTGAAATATATACATACAAGTAAAACTAAATGGACTCAACATATTCCATTTAGTTTTAATATATATATATATATATATATATATATATATATATATATATATATATATATATATATATATGAAAAATAGGCCATGAGTTTAAGAGGGAGCTGGGAAAGGTTCAACATGAGAGAGGATGGAAGGAGAAATGGGAGGGGTATAAACAATGTAGTCATATTTTACTTTAAAAATACAAGACGTTGAATAAACATTCTAGTTTGCTTAGTTGTAGGCAGAGGAGAGGTTGGGTACAAAGGCTCATCCCTAGCAAGGGAATTATTGGTGATTGGTATAGCTGCTGAGAAAGGTAAAACTGGTTTTGTTTAAGGCTATCATACCTGGTAAACAGGCCAAGCTCTCAATGGATAGATACCCACCAAAGAATATATGAATGACACAAAATGGAACTTTATGGGATGTAAAAGAAAAGAGACACAGAGTTGTGGGGGAGGTGGTGTTGTGGGTCTGGGACGAAGTGAGGGAGGGAAGTGAATATGGAAAAAAATGAGTGGTTGTGGAGACAGCTTAGGAGTCAAGAGCACTGGCTGCTCTCCCAGAGGACTCAGTTTTGATTCTTAGAACCAACATGGAACTGAAACTGTCTATAACTCTAGTTCCTGGGGATCTGATATCTCCTCTGGCTTCCTCAGGCACCACCCGAGCAAGTGATACAAATACAATCATGAGGGTAAAAAACCCCTACACATAAAATAAGATTAAAAATCAATGGCATTGTATGAAATTCTCATGAAACTAACAGCAAATTCAAAACCGAATGAAACTAAATAATGTTTAGCTTAGTATAAGATGCAGAAAAAAGAACTTGTAATGACATTACAAAATTGTACTGTTTTGCTTACTGTTAATAGGTTACTCTGGTGCATTTGTAAGAACTAATGAATTATGCTTGCTGTGTTATTGCCAAAGGAAGTCTAGCTTTTATAGATTATCTTGGCTTTTAACTAAAGAGATTTGTTTCCATTCTGTAATCTCATCTGTGATATCACATTACATTTATGCGCGATCATTTTTTGTTTTCCTGCAGCTGTGAATTTCTTAGTTTCTTTTTTTTTAATGAGTACAGACGTGTGCTGGATAGTTTTGTGTCAACTTGACACAAGCTAAAATTATCTGAATAGAGAGAACCTCAGTTAAGAAAATGCCCCCATAAGACTGGGGTGTAGGCAAGCCAATAGGGCATTTTCTTAATTAGTGATTAATGAAAGAGGACCTGGGGTGTGTGGTACCATCCATGAGCTGGTGGTTCTGGGTTCTATAGGAAAGCAGGTGGAGCAAGCCAGTAAGCAGCACCCCTCCATGGCTTCTGCATTAGCTTCTGCCTGTCTCCATATTTCTATCCTGCTTGAGTTCCTACCCTGACTTCCTTCAGTGATGACTACAACGTGGAACTGTAAGCCAAATAAACCCTTTCCTCCTGAAGTTGCTTTGTTCATGGTGTTTCATCAAAGCAATTGTAACCCTACCTAAAAGAGATGAAGCAACTCTTGCACCATATTCTATCAAGCATGAGCTATGAGTACAACTTCTAACTGGATGCTGGGTTTACTTACAAGGCTGCAGTTTCACATTTGCAACTGCATTTTTCCTTTGTTCACAAAATTTACTCTTTGGAGAAGTTAATACAGTTTAGAGTTTAAGGGCAAATGTCTACAGAGGTTATTTGATATTTCCTATGCAGGCTCTCCTTAGTTATTTACTTGAGCATGTGAATGGCCATGTCTTTTTTTATCCCAGCTTTATGTCTTTATTTTTAATACACAATTATACTAGTTTAAATACATTTGTTCAAAGGAATTGTATGTTTTTTTTATTTATTTTATTTTACAATACTATTCAGTTCTACATAACAGCCACAGATTCCCTTGTTCTCCCCCTTCCTGCCCCCTTCCCCTTCCCCCCAGCCCACCTCCCATTCCCATCACCTCCAGATCAAGAGTGGCCATGTCTTTACTTGCCTTTACTTTGATTCCCTTGCAGTTAGTAGCTCTTGCTCTTACTCTATGGTTTGCCAGGGGATTTGCATAGTTCTGTTGACCATAAATAGTAAGTTGGTCTTGTAGGTTTCAGAGAATCATGTGGGAAACAAATACCTTTATTTCATTATTCTTCATTATTTTCTTGATTAGTAACAATTTTGGTTGTTTTATTTATTTTTCATTTTTATTTAATTTTTTTTGGGGGGAGACAGGGTTTCTCTGTGTAGCTTTGGAGCCTGTCTGGAACTCACTTTGTAGTCCAGGCTGGAAGAAATCTCTCAAATGCAAAAAACATGTAAATTACTGTTCTAGATGATGTTATGGCAATGATGAACCTTGGACTCACATTGCTAGGTGGGTGGGTTTGGGTAGAATGTTTGAAATCAGAATGCCTCTCTTGTTTACAAAGTGAAACATATAGATGTGAACAGTCAGAGATACTCATTACATGGTTGGACTAACTGTGTGGAAGACCCAGATACTAGTGAGTTCCACTTTGTACAACAGTTGGGGTTATGTATGGTCTTAAATGTGAGACAAGTACATCCCACCAGGATAATCATACTTTCACAGCTGCAGAGACCATGCTGAATAATACCCTGTCCTCAGATATGTTTCCCTGGGGAGATGAATAGGTTGAATAGATCCATTATAGAAAAGGTAATGATCAACTTTTTTTTAATTAACCATTTGAAATGTTTTTTCTGACTTGAATATAAACTTTCTCTCAAAATAATTAGCTCATAATTTACATAGTATCATATGTTTATTTTATCTGTGAAAAAATTTACCTGAGATGTGTTCTGGTGTAATATAAACAGAAGTCTCACTTTTGGATCCTTTGGCTAATAGTTTATTTTATAAATGCAATTTAATTTATCATATCTCTTACTGATGATTCTTTTGGATACCTTCCAAGTATTTTTCCATTATAAACATGTAAAATATAGCTTTGTAATATATTTTTAAATTAGGATTAATTCTTAGGTATGGAAGGGCACACACATTTTGAAATTTATCTTCTTGAAATTGAATTGTACTAAACTGACCCCAAACCATAAATGAAAGTAAATATCAATTACCTCATGCTTTTCCCCAATATAGTGTATAATTAGTATGGGGAATATTACAAAATACTTTATGTTGCTACCTTTATTATCATTGTATATTATGGATGTTATTACACAATCTCTTCACATATTCATTGGCTGTATTTAATTTTTCCCTTTAGGTTATCTGTTCAGAAACATAAGTCACCTAGCACAAAACCATCCAGATATTCTCCTCTATGAATAGCCTTCTGAAAACTGTCTATGATTATTTATCCCTTTATATTTTGACTATAATACATCCAAGACATCTCAGTTAATCATGTATTGGGTTCGGGGATGTGCATCTGATCCTGTGAATTGACCACAAGACGGTAGTCAGGTCCATTTCAATAGAGATAGGGAGCTAGGCTTTGCGCAGGGTGATTCACAGCATAGTTGTAATCATCTGAAATAGAGAAACAGTGCAATGAACCAGATAGGTGCCGTGAATAGGTCCGCAGATAGGCAGCCTAACCTGTAGTCCTCAAACCCAAATTGCTGCAGACAGCATGCGATTGTTTGTAGAAGACGGTTCTTGGACATAGGTACCCAGAATTTCCTACCTGTTCGTATGTCCTAGTGGACAGCAACAACCAATGGAAATCTAATGCTGACAAGCTTCTCGCCTCTATATGATACTTTGATTTGAGTTTTAGAGTATTCGTAAAATCTGTATTGACCGAATAAGTAATATAGTATGTCGTTTTTGTTTTTTCAAGTCACATAGCTTTTTGCTATTTTTTTCCTTATTTAGAATACAGTAAGAAACATATAACCTATCAATGTAGAATATAACCACTCAAGTTCTCTTTAACACGTTATTAATCGGTAAATTAAATAAAAAAGGCCCAATACATCATTGCCCGGCAGAGTGTGAATTTGGATTCTCACATAGGCATTAATGGCTATCAAGATAAGAAATTAGCTGTTCTCTAACTAAGGCGTACTTTACATGCACTATAATGTATTAGTTTCCCTATTGTTTTAGCTTTCGATTTTTTTAATGAGATAATCATTCTTGAAAATTTACATTAGTATATAACAATGTATCCTAGATCCATCTCCACCCGCACTCAAATCTCCACCCGCTACGCCAAATCCCACTCAGTTCTGACTCTTCTGAGAGTTAGCAGACCTTCACGATGCACGGGGAAACATGGTGGTAAACCTCCGGCATCAGGGTGTGCTCCTCCATTGATCACATCTCTCCCCCCGTAAAGTCAAATATTGCTCTTTGGGATCGCCGCTCTATACTTGCACTGATCACAATTAGAATCATTACTATCCTCCAGGTGCAAAGGCTTATCTAGGCCCGTCACTCTACTTGAGCTCAGTAAAGACAACAAGGCTAGTGGCGCATCTTCAGGCAAAGTGAATAAGTGACTCTCCTATCTCACCTAATAGCAATCAGATACTGGCCAATAGCGTAGGTGGGTATACAAGACTCCCTCTCCTTCACTCTGGCGGCTGGATTGGTTTATTATGCTTCGATATTTTCATACGGGCGATTTGGATTGCCTGATCGTGGGATCCACCGCATTACTACATATCGCAGCGGACACCACATGCTGCTGTGAGTCGCATAGTCTACTAGCAGTCTCAGCAATCAATAGTTCATTGAGCCGACAGCTTTCTTATCTTAGGCACTTAACTTTATACCCTTGAGGCGCCCATGATGGATGTCTTCTTAGCTATTCCTTTCGGCATACTTCTTTGATCTTCGTTGTATGTTCCTCCGACTCTGTGATAGCACCCTGCTAGAAGCTGAATTGCAGGTAGAGCTTTCTGTGAACTAGCACTCCACGGTCCATCAATCTGATTGTGTATACGTAGTCTCTGGTTGCAGTTATGCTCCATTAGTTCTCAGCCCCTTGTTTAAACAGTTGATGAATCATCACAATAATCCACCTCTAGTCGCACAAATCAATATATAGGACATATCAGTTTCTGCTGTATAAGATGCATGTTTTAAGCCTGCTACGACATCTTATGGGATACAGCTCACACTAAAGGCTTTATCTATTGTTGTGTTGACGCAGTGGCTCAGTTGAAACCTAACAATGGCGCATTTACGACACACTAATACATCTATTACGTCATCCTTTATGGGTCCGGCATGACATACCGTAGGCATGGACGATTTCTTGATCCATGTTTTCCCTCGCTGTGGGACTGGACCTAGCTATCCCATAAGTTTCTCTCTGGTGGGCTTATAGTCTCTGCCACTATGATATGCAGCCCAGTGGACACATCTTATCCATGATAGGGCTACGTATGTCGGTAGCTGTTCTGTAAAGTGGTGAAATCCATACAGCGAATAGAAAGATACATTAGTAAATTATAGTAATGAAGGATTATAGTTGGGGACTTATTAAGGATCTCAAAGTCTCTTATCATACTGTGAGGAAGATCTCATCATGCGGATTAACTGAGCAACTATTTCATTTGTTGATTTAGCTGTCAGTGCTCTACACAAATCTCGTGCGCCGAATGTTGATGATAGTAAATCCAACCCCAACACAAACGATATTATATACTGAAATACATGTAGCAGGTTTATAAAATTCCTTAACTTAAATATTTCAACTTTCTGGGTCTGATGATTTACACAGCTTGCTGTTATAGTGAACAGACTAAGGCTGGTGGGAAGCACAGGAGCTTTACTTTGCAGCTTCATTTGTTATTCCCTAAAATTGATTTATCAAATATACAATTTGGAATACTACTATACTAACTATAATTGATTATGCTTGCGGGAGTCTTCTCTATGCTAGCAGATGACATTTGTTCCAAGGTGCATTAGGCACAAATTTAATATTTAGAGACCTACAGATAAGTTCTGCCACAACGAATTCTGCTTAACACACAAGTTAGAATAAAAGGCGAGGGCCCATTGAATTTGACTGAGAGAGCATAGCGAATTGGAGTTGGGTATCCTACGGGGTCTAGTCTTGGGAAACGCTAGCAGAGGACAGAGAAGGAATGATGTTCCAACTTTGCTTAGTGTATAATAACTAACATATGAATATATCTATAACATATAAAATAATAATCTTGACCTTTATAGATAAATATTAACTTTCTATTAAATACTATAGTTTAAATCTACTGAATGTTTTAATCTTTTCTCTTGATTGAAAATACGATATTGTTCACACAAATATATTCTGGAGGCAATTCTCCGCTTCCCCGCAAACTACTTAAACGCCTAAAATTTCCTTCCCACTTCTTCTTCTCCCTAATCCAGTATCCATACTACCTTCAAATTGGTCTTCTTTTCACTTTGAATAACAAACAGACCTGCCTAAGGCTGATTGTTAATAAAATAATTAAAACGTGAGATACAAGCTCGGAGGCATTAAGACATGATCCAATAATACTAAAATATAAGACAGTAAAAAGGAATACCAACTACAGAGCCCAAAGGAAAAGCATACAGGAAACATTATATAAGGACATACACAGGAAAATCACCACCCAAACATCAAACAAAAACAAAATCAATAAGAAGCACCGACACAACATCTATATGACACCATAGTACCTACACCCAAAGCATACCACTCATTTGCTAATAGTATAGTCACCGTAGGTTTATGCTATTAAAATTTTCGAAGGGGAGCGCGCCCTTTGTGTTGGCCAGGTCTACTTCTGGAGCCTGTGCTCTTACCTTAAGAGGGTTTTATTCACTAGTGAGATCCCAAGGGTGAAAATACAATTGCATTATTGATGCCTAAGTGTTATCAAATTGGAGCTAGCTTCTGGTTAGGGATAGGGAAGCGTATTGTAATGATTAGTGGAGTTGGCTATGTGTGTATTGCACTTGTTTGTCTTCGCAAGAGAACTTCCTTGATCTGAGGACTCCACTCTGTACAATCCTATGAAAGTCGCGCAACTGCCTGCTCCAGTCTCTCGGCAGTTCATATATGGTATACATCCGCTGATGTGTCTAGAAGGCGTTAGATTATTTGGTATTCCTCCATGTCCCTCTGGTCGTCTTATTCGTAGGTTCCACCTCCTCTTCGATCAGGTTCTCCCTGATTCTTTAGAGGTGATGGTATTTAGAGTAGATTTCATCCCCAATTATTTCAGGAATGGAGCTTTCCCAGGATCTCGTCACGACTCTGCATATAATATTATTGCTGTGTTGCGTTTCTTTTTTTTTCCATGTTGCTGCCTCGCCATAAGTAAGACTTTATATGATGAATGTGGATTGATGCAAATGGCACCTGATATATGCCCAATTTTAGTCAGGAATTTCCTTCAGAGTGCATTTACTGTTGCTATATTTCTAGTTGTAAGATAGGACATAATTATAAAATAATCTCTTAAAACATGAAATAAATAAAATTTAAACAAAATCAAAAATAAGACCTTTATCAGAGTTAGTCAGTGGGTCAGCACGTCTCGAGATCATATGCTACAGTAGCTGCAAGAGCTCTGAATTAAAATGCAGATAAGATTGTGTCATTATTTTTGAACAAGCACAGCTCCTGCAAAAGTTGGATGCCATTCAACTTTTGTGGGGATATGTTTCATCGCTCCTCCCAGCGATGACTAAGTTTCGTAGCGTGAGAGGAAATCGAGTCAGGCCAACCTGATTATTTTGACTTTGAAGACACGAATCCCTGCAAAGCGGTTATTTGCATTGAGTGGACAGCTCAGGGGTATGTTTTCTAAGTTCAGTGGCTTAAACACTTCGCTGCCACCGCGCGTAACCAAGGATTCTAGTTCAAGCCCCAAGCCAACAGCACATGGGTTTTAAGGTCTAGTTTGCCTTAATAATTTTCTTTATGTAAATATAGGCCAACTTCACATGGGAAATGAACATCATAGCCATACTATGTTGCACGTGTAGCATAAAGTGATAAAATACTCATTCAGTAGCAATTAACATATATTTTAGCATTAAGCATAAAGATTAGCCTACTAATGCATCAATAGCTGCAATGTAAACTGGTACTCTCTTCTCTGCATAACCAGTAACAGAAGCCAATCCGTTTATGATGTATATCTGTCCTGTCGTCTTTCATCTTTGGCAATTCTATAGTGATCATCACCTCATCTTTAATCTAATTGAATGTGTTTCTTTATTATTCCAATTCTTTGTGATAGTAAGTAGATATCGATGTCCTATAAAGGAAGTGTTTGTAAGTCCTGATTGTCTGATACTGTGCGATATCTCAGATGCTTCGAATAATCATGTGTGCAGCAACCTGAGAACGATTTGCGCCTCCTCAAATACACTCCAAACTTTTTTTTATTGTTTCTAGAATTTCAATATATAAGCAGTGTTATATAGTGTTGAGAGATAATGAAGTTAATCTGGTATACTGGAAATTCATTATAAATGCAAGAAGAACTATGAACAACAAAATGTGCCTATGTGGAAGGAAGATGAACATGAGGGACATGAACACCACACAGAGAGAAGATGGATCTGAAACTTGAAGTTCTAACAAGCCCAAAGAAATCTTATACAGGGCTTCCTGGACGGCAATGCTTCAGCCTGGACATTGAAGTAAGAGTATTCTTGTCCAGTTTTAAAATATAATGGCCATAGAGCATCGTCGAAAAAAGGTCGCGTACTCTCGTTTGACGTGGTTAACCATCCTTGTCTTCTAACTACAATTAGGTTTCATGGTATTCAGCTTTGATGTGCGGGATAATATAGCATATTGCTCACTTCTAGTTTGAATATCTTGGTCTACAGGTATCCGCAGGTAAAACTAGTATATCTTGCCGCATACCCTTCTGCCATCACCTATCTAATTGCCTACGTAGATCATACAAAGCAGCCCCCCGTGCCCTTATCGGCCCGATTTTCTCTCTACTCGATATTTCCAATAAAATATTTGGCACGTCTTCTAACGGTCACATCCACCAGCTAGCACTTATATGACACAAATCATCTCTCGCATCTGCAGCGTGGCCCTATGTCCCAGTAGGGCTCCGTTTCTCATTCGGCGATTCCTAAATCTCGATGCTCAATTATTCCGTTTTAGCCCTCTTGCCTGAGGTATCTCACCTCTAGTGTGTTTGACCACTTTCATAGTACTGCTGTCAAGCCGTAGTGTATTGGTATGCGCACTCCATAACAATGCAATGTGGTCACCGCAGCTGCCTTAACTCCAGTTGTATCTAGGTCCAGATCTGTTCGACGACGTAGCGATTCAGTCCTGTCCGCCATGACCTCTCTACTGCCTATGACGTGCATGCATGCCTATCTCCAACTTACCGGGCACTCCCGCTTGATCCAATTTGCATATTCGTATATTACCCTGGGTCTCTATGGTTTCCAGGATCAGTGCGCGGCAACCGGGCCCTTTGAATTCCGATTTACAGCTGATCAACTGTATATCGAATTGTGTTGCATCCGTAAATTGTTTCATTTGTATATTTCGATGATCGAGTGAGGTGTTTATTAACGTTTAGGCTCTCTTCTCTACTCTCTTCTGAGCTTAGATGTTCCATGACGAATTTGCCGGCGGCTGCTTAGATAGTGTGTGTTCAGTAGTGACCAGACTGCCATGCGTCGTATTATCAAGCTTGTATTTGAGTTTACTTCGGACGATCAGCTCTCATCATTTGTTGGTCTCATTTATATTAATCTTGCTTGCAGTCCGCGACAACATATAATTAGCGGATCAAAGCGTCATGGCCGAACGTTAGCTAGGTCTATCTATCAATCTATCATCTATCTATCTTTCTTTCTTTCTATCGATCGATCGATCTATCGATCTATCTGCCATCTTTTTTCTGTATACTTTTTTTTCTATTCTTTATTTACTTGAAGAAAATATAAAATGTCTTATTTAATGTCTCTCAATTTTGTATTAGTGACATGAACATATAGAAAGAAACACACACACACATACCAGAGACAGACATAGATAGACAGATAGATAGATAGATAGATAGATAGATAGATAGATAGATAGATAATAGTACAATATTGACCTAACTTTTTATACTATCTGAGTAGTGTCTTTGGGGGTTAGAGCTCTCAGTATGTGACTCCCCGAATTTTCAGGCATAATGGCTAACATACTGCTTTAAACTCTATATTGACTGACCTCCAGTACAAGGTTAACATTTGCAAGATGAAGATCAAATCTGGTTTTGATAATGTCACTTTTCAGATTGTTGGAAATCATTATGAAATGTACTTGTAGTAAACCATGGTGACATTGTGGCTTGTGGTTCCCCAGGACCAGTGGATTCTGCAGAGCATGCCTCCTGGAATGCGGGAGGGATGGAATGTTTGCACATACAAGGAGCCACTCAGTGCTCTATAATATGAAGAGTTTTGTTATCATGACTGTGACAAGGCCAACTGCACTATTACAAAAACACTTGTGTAGCATGAACCTTAGAGGTCTTATTAATAAAATCAAGCCTGGAGCCAGGTATTGGGGTGAACACTGGATGATCAGAGAAACAGAACACACCACGCCTAACCTCACCTGGCCAACTTCTCAGCTGATCTTGTTTCCTCAGACTGGAAGCCTCTGTGTCCTCATATCCGAATGGCTGTCAACTGAACTGTGCTGCTCAAAAACCAAAAGCTTAATCAGCCAGATGCTTCTAGTTTCTGGTCTCCAAGCCTTATATATCTTTCTGCCTTCTACCATCACTCCCTGGGATTAAAAGCTCACTTCCTGGGATTAAAGGCGTGAGTCACCATGCTTGGGTATATCCTTGAACAGATGGATGTCTGCCTCTGGAATGCTAGGATTAAAGGCGTGTGCTACCACTGCCTATCCTAAGAATCTAGTGGTTTTTCTGTTCTCTGACCCCAGATAAGTTTATTAGGGTACACAATATTTTGGGGAACACAATAACACCACACACCTGTATTCACAGAACATCCTAGAAATTAAAAAAAAAAAAAAAAAGATCAAACTTTGTGAAACATTTCTATGAACTATAGTGAAACAGAGTGTTTGCTTTCAGCAGGGCCAATATATATAACACAAAGTTATGAAATCAAAAGATTGTGGGGTTGGGAAAGGATAGTTATATGATGGATATTTTTAAAAATACATACCCATAATCAACCTGAGATTTATCAATGTGCGTCGATCAAGTCACATAAACAAAAGAATGTAGCCTATCTCACTGACATGCTTATTTTGTGACAAATAAGGACTCCAGCATCACAGCACTTCAATATTCTTTCTGCTCTTTGTAGGAATCAATCCATCAGTACACTAAATACTAAAGTAGTATTGAATGTGTGTGAGAGACACAACATATTTCATAAAGAACAATGATAGCCTTACTGTGAATTTGGTATTAAAACTGCTCAAACTTTGTGTGTGTGTGTGTGTGTGTGTGTGTGTGTGTGTATGTGTGTGTGTATGTGTGTGTGTGTGTGTGTGTGTGTGTTCACACAATAAGTGAGGTCAGGGTGTTGTGCATCTGTTAATTCAAATGGGAATATTACCTTTTATACAAATGGGAAAGCCTGTAAAACTAAGGCCAAAAGCAATGAAGACATTTGCAATCTCAGGAAGCTCCTGTAAGATACAAGTACCACAAGGCCCCTCCCTAAGTTTATAAAAGCAACAAGTAAGTGCTGGGAGAGAAGACTGTGAGCAGCCAAGTTGTTCAGGGAGCTCCAGGCATATAGCTTTTGCAAGGAGCGTCAATTCCCATGCTGTGATGGGCTTTTCAGTGAAGCGTGTGCCTTTAACTCACCCATGTTCCTGGAAGTAACTCCATACCTAGCCTGTGTAAATAACCCTAGTTAAAAAAAAAAAAGGGTAACAAAGTATAACATACAAGGAATCATTTCTTTGGTCTGTGGCTGGTGCCCTGCCTGTGGTGACCAGTTGCTTATCTACATCTCCCCCGGAAAAGCATGCAGCACAGAGGAAGTTATGAATTCCTGTTAAAAGGAGCCAGGAAGATAGTTGACCTTTGCCTTGAAAGGCAAGGGGGATTGCTCAGATTAAAATGAAAAAAGCGCACCCAGCCTGTGCATAAGAGATAACGCTTGGGACACTGTCAGGAAACAGGAACTACATTGTGGCTGGTGCATGGGATATGGACCAGGAAGGGGACTGGAGATGGAAAATCAAATCATGATTACTGGGTAACAAGAATCTTTTTGAAATTTCAGAAGACCCAGGATGTCTTCTTCATGACATATTTTTTTTTTTTTTTGAGGGAGCAATGGCTCTGGTCTGGTCTTAGAAAGATTAAAGGGCAGGCGGGCAGTGGTGGCGCACACCTTTAATCCCAGCACTCAGGAGGCAGAGGCAGGCGGATCTTTGTGAGTTGGAGCCAGCCTGGTCTACAGAGCAAGATCCAGGAAAGGCACAAAGCTACACAGAGAAACCCTGTCTCGAAACAAACAAACAAACAAACAAACAAAGAAGGATTAAAGGGCACAGAGTGCCAAGACAAAAAGTAAAGGTTATTTGAGAGTGGTCATGGAGAACAGAGCATAGTTTCAACCAGTATTTCACTTCAACTCCCATATAATAAGGAAAGTCATGGATGGTAAAACCTGGGTGAGTTTTGTGGAGTCTTGTTGGCTAGTATTTTCACTGTTTTCATTTCTTAACCACACGTTTAAATGACCTAAGAGTCAAATGAAAGCCTCATGAGGGACATAGTTTGGTGACCTTGCTTATCTGTGGTGAGTATTTTGGAGTGAGTCATGCGTTCAATTTTGTTTTTATTGCTGCAGATATGTGTCAAATATTCTGAAGTGTTAACATTTGGAACCTTATGTACTTAAGCATTGGCTCTTGGTAATGTCGGAATAACACATGTGGAATTATTAAAATGACCTATGGATAACATAGCTGATGAGAAGTAACTACTCATACATACCCATTGCCAACTGCTTATACCTATGTGTGGTTTTAATGTATGCTGAAGAATCACCAAGCAAAAATAATATTAATAAAAGACAAAAAGAGTAGCTATGTGAAAAGCTCTATTGTCTAAGTATAGCTTTATCTGGGTTACTGTCTATTAACTAGTGAATGCTAAAAGCAAATGTGGCATGTATACACAGTGGGATACTATTTTGCCATGAGAAAGAGGAGACTGTCCTTGCAGCAGTGTGATGGAGCTGGAAATATACTAAGGGAGATCAGCAACCAGAGATGGGCAAGCACTGCATGACACCTGTGCAGTTCAAAATTGTTGATCTCATGGACACTGAAAGCACAACTTTAATCACCATCAGTTCAGGGAGGGATGGGGAAAGGGTTGTCAAGAGGTACCAAGTTACAGTCCACAGCAAGACTTTCTGTGTGCTAGCGCACAGTAGGAAGACTACAGGTGACAGACTAAAAAAAAATGAGGTAAAGAGTATGAGACATCACACCACTGAAAATGATAAATATTAAATGAGATGCATATTTTTAATTTAAGCATTACCCAATGCATATATGTACTTAAACATCATGTGGGTAGCATTAATGTGCCTAGCAAACAAAATACATTGCAATATTTTCTTACTGGAAGATTGTGAATGGTTGATTCTTCTCATTCATGGATGTTTAAGAAAGAGTCCCAGGTCTTACACAAATAATTTATTTAATAAGGCTAATTATCACATTTATTTATTTTTAATCAAATTTATCTTAATTGATACGCTGAGAACACAAAAAAAGTTATTCATTTTAATGTTAACCACATGATGTTTAGCTACATGTACACACTGGCTAATGCTTCAAAGCTGTCATTTGGAGGGCAGATTTCCCACTGTAACTCAGCAACACTCATATTCTGAGACACATGGTACATCCTTAGAAATTGCCAGGAGTTAACTGATTTGGGACTTTTCTTCATTTCGATACAAAAAAATTACATAAGAAAACCTGATCATTTTTGGGCCACCTGAACTATGGAAGTAAATTGCACAAGCCAAACTATATAAAACCACCCACAATGTGCCCCCAAGCTTGTGTGCCTTCAAGTTCCTGTTAGACCTGGCCCTTACCCTGGCTTCTGTTTGCTTTCCAGGCTTCTACTTTCTGTTTTAACTTTTCAGTTCTCTCTTCACACGGCAAGAACCCATTCCAGCTAGATATGAGTGCCCTGAAAGTCAGCCAGTGTTTGGAGGGACTTTTTAAAGTGGACTTATAACTTAATAACCTTTGTCCAGGGGTAAAAAGGCTTTGGCTCAAATAAAGTTAGGAATTGCTGTACACTCACTTCTCCTCAGAGATTTGTGAGTCTGAAACATACACATGAGAAATTCTCTAGTGAAGCAAATGATTTAATTTTGTTTAAACCAGAGTCCCAAAGGCACTAATGATGGACCCTTTGAACAGAGTACCTACCCCCAGGGAATGGGAACCGAGAGCAGCAACTATGTGCCTTACCTTCCTCTCATGGACACTTGTAGGTGTTTGGTTAGTGGGATTGATGAGACTGCATCTTTCCCCAGGCAGAGTCAGAAACTGTGTTAGAAAACAGTTGACGAGCAATCAATGGGTTACGCAAGTGAAAACTTTGCAAGAGACAGAGAATATGTGAAAAACAACAAAAGTGATAGCAGAAAGGTGTAATTACGCTTGGCCAAAGCATACACTTTGTAGGAGGTCCCTGCTGATGGAGCTAGGTGTGATCCATCAGGGATGAATGTTTATATCTTTTTAAACTCCCACTATTAGCATCTTTCTAAGGATGAGCTAAAGGATCCATTCCTCTTGATTCTCGCACGCCTAGCCTTTCCTGCTGCTTCTCTTCATATTTTCTGTCTCCATTTCGAGACTGAGAATGGTGTAAAAAGATATAAGTGGGTACAAAAGTTAGAACCCCTGCTGGCCTGTGACTTCTGTCCTGTCCTCTTACCTTCAACAGGTTCAAGACTCTTGGGTACCACCACATCTAGCTCTTTTTAATTTGTTTTTCAATATAAGATAGTTTTATACAGATTTTCCCTTATTTCATAAAACCAGACTCATTATCTACTAATAGAAAAAATTAATTGAAGTAAAAAATTCATAAACCAAAAACTGTACTGTTAATGTTGTATTTCCTTCATTATGAACATCTTCAGCTTAACTGAACAATAACTTAGGCATGAATGCATCTTACATTTTTAAATTAAATGAAGAAATCCTCAGAAACTTTGTAACAACTGCTCAGTTTTCATTCTCATGCTTGTTCTTTGTTGAACATTACACTTCAAGTTTAGACAGAGTTATCCAAGAGTATGTCATCATGTGTAATAATAGTGTTGAACCAACATCTTTAGGACAAGAAGTTCTGTTTTCCTCTTAAGTGGTCAGTGGTCATCTTTACTTTTGTTTTGTTGTCAGATTCCTAGAATTTGTAGGCCCATGGGTAAAGAAGAGATTAAATCAAACCATATTAAGGTTTTTTTTTAATTTTTTAATTTTTTTTTTTTAGCAGACATAGCATATTTGCTTACTAGCTGTTACATAATGTACACACAAACTTTCTTTTCTTTCTTTTTTCTTAATAGTTGACTGGCTTTCCTAACAGAAATGGATCCAGTGGAAAGAGACAAGACAGTAACAGAACTGAATCCAAACTGAGTCCAAGCTGTGCAACTGAAGATGATGTGTAGATCTATAGATCTCCAGTTATTTCTTTCATTTCTCTGCTGCATTCACCAAAATCCTGCTTAAGGGAGCCCAGCTTGCACAGCTTCCTAGTTCACAGTCATGGAGTAACTGATGATCACACAAAATTTTCTGGGCTCCTCCCTGTGCTCGGGGCAGTGGGGTATCTGGCTATCCATTTGGTGAGGACCTGGCTGTCTTCTGCATCTCATGTGCATACAAGTCTTGCTTCCTGCTTCGGAGCCTGCTCCTACCAGTTCTTCCCACAACAGGGACCTCCTCTTGTCTTCAGCACCATCTCTTCTTGTTTATTTGCTGTTTCAAATGGGACTACCCACAGCCCCAGAGTTACAGTAGCTGATGCTCCCTGTTTAATTGTGCAGGTTTTTTTTTTTTTTTTTTTTTTTTATCAACATAGAGGTTCTATCTTCAAAAGGCCATGATTAAATTGAAAATACTGCAATTGAAAATTCATTTCCTACACCTAATCTATCAAGCATCCTGCCTTTGCCCCATCTACCATAAGCTCACTGATATTATGAGCCTGCAGGTGGGGCAAAAGCAAAATCCTTTCACACTAAAACCAGTTTACAGTACAGCATTGAATGACTCACACAATTTATTGGATATGGTACTGAAAATATGAAAGCAGAATGGTTGTATGGATGTGTTTTCACACTACAGTAAAGCAGAAAAATCTTAAGTCTAACCATATGAAGCTAGAGAACCTTCTGTGCCTGTCTTGTGATGTAATACTTAGCAGCACTTTTTTGGATAAGGTTTCCTTCTTGTAGACTTTGGAATTAGCAGTCATCCCCCATGCATCTGTGTAGTTACACTGCAAGGAATGAGGATTCTTTTTGTTAAATGAATGAATGAACGCAGTACAGGCAATGGCAAACCATGGCTCCACAGTGGTAGATGCCTTCACATCTTTCTGTGTTCTGACACTTTGGGACCGTGTTCTGAGCAGCCCCAAATGACATCAATGATAAGAAAAATAAATAAAAAGACAACAAAGAGTGTGCATGCTGCCAAAACCCACAGATGAGCAGAGCTGAGGGCTAACCCCTCCCATGGCCGGGGTGCATGAACTTGCCTGAACTGTTGTAGCCCATCTCCAACGGAAATCTAATGGAAATCATAAATTACCGAAACAGGTCCACAGGTGCTGGAATTTACTACTGTGTTGACTGCTGGCAAGGGCTGAAACGCAGAACAATGCACGGTGTGCTACAAAAATGAAATATTTATTACATTCATATTCTCCCTCAAGCTTTTTTTAAAGCCCTTTTCTCGGTGGCAAAATAACAAAGCACCAGAATTTGAGACAAACCAATTTGCACTGGCATTTTTAGAAATTTTGTTAAATAATTCTCTTTAATGGTTCAAAGCTTTTTAGTACAGATACAACTTCATGAATTCTAAATAAACCTTAAAGCCAAAGGGAGAGGGGGGAAAATGTTCTTTCTCACAAATGAATCTGCCCTTTACTCTCACCAGATTCTGCAAATGACTTCTTCAAACCTCACCAGTTCCTAACCTCTCAGAGCCAAATGAGTCACCAAGGAATTGCTGTACTTGGTTGCAGGGCCACCTTAATGAACATGTGAGAAGCCAATGTCCTGAACTTGTGCACAAAGGAAGGAATATCATTTGGCTTAGGAAAAGATTGCCAAGAAGGCTTTAAAGCAAAATTAGGAAAGAATATCAGATATTGCCACCTGTAAATGTAGAGTGCAGGTTTGTGACGACACAGATGTAGAAACTTGCATTCTGGATGTCTCCTTCAGTTATGAAAGTCCAAGCATAACCAACTTCCTTGACTGAAACAGAATTAATGCCATCATTCCCATAATGCAGAATGCTGATGCAATAACTATAACTTAAGTGTTGAAAATTAGCACTCGGATGCCACCCTAAACCATTGGCTGGAAAGAAATTATCAAATCACACATATCCCATTATATGCATTATCAAAAATTAATAAAAAGGAAAAAGAGAAGATTTGGTTTGATGTCATTCTGTTAGATAATTATTTTCCCTATTGCTTTATATTTTTAAGAAATAAATGGGAACCCTAGACTCAGATTTGGGCCTGGCAAAATATATGGTTTAAACTTAGACTCTTTCCTTTGAATTCATGGCAATTCTCATAGCTACATTTTCCCACTTACATAATAGTAACCACTGTCCATTTTATTATTTCACCAAGTTTTTAATGTTTTAAAATATTTTCAAATAACTTCATTCCTCATATGGAATCAAACAGTTAAGAATCTAAACAGTAATGATCCAGCAATATTGAAGCTTGCACAATACTAATCTGGTGAATACATCTGTGTCTGCTCTCTAGTCAAGGACAGCAGGCTGGGCTGAGAAAACACCAGGTAACAGCCTGCCACCTGTGAGCCGGTAAGTGGAGCCAGTCAGGTTCCAATTTCCTGAACTGGGTCAAGATTGGAGACATAATCAGATCCCAGACTTATACCTGAGCCCCAACTCCCAGTTGAGGGTCAGAGTCTTCTAAAGCGCTCAGTTAGCCCTACTGTGAACTAGACCTCAGTGACATTATTCACAAGCAGTAGATGGAAACCACATGGGAAGTAGAAGAATAATAAAGTAGGGTGTCAGGATGTCGATGGCCCTTCATTCTCTATCGCCTCATGTACACCTCTTTGTTCAGATTTTCACAAGAATTCTTTCTATTTCACCATCATTATTTAATCTTGCTGATTTCACCTAGTTTGTTATTAGCACTGGTATGCATATATCGGTGAGAAAATACAATAGAATTAAAGAAAAATGACCATCTAAAATAGAAGAGGAGGTAAAGTGAACATTTAAGGAAGATGAATGGATAGTTTAAAAGACGCCATCAAGAAACTTATTTAACCAAGTATTTAAGATATAAATGTTAATATAATATGGGATTTTTAAATAACATCTGTAGAAGTGCTGTGGATATCACTCTGTATAAACAAAATGCTGATTGACCACTAACCAGCAGGAAGTATAGGCGAGACAGAAAAAGAAGAGAATTCTGGGAACAGGTAGGCTGAGTCAGGAGAGGCCAGCCTGCCATCAGGGAGCAGCATGTAAAGCCACGGAACACGTGGCGACATATAGATGAACAGAAATGGGCTGAGTTTAAATGTAAGAGCAAGTCAGTGGTAGGCCTGAGCTAATGACCAAGCATTTTAATTAATATAAGCTTCTGAGTGATTATTTTATAAGCAGTTGCGGGGATCCATGGGGCTGGTCAGGACTGGAGAAAACTTCAGCTACATAGGAGAAGTAGGAATAATGGTGAAATGAACAGTCTTGTAGCAGGTTCTTTTAACTTATTGATCTAAATGAGCCTACATGCTGAGGAGGGAAAACCCTGGTATAAAGTTAAGATTAGCTCATTTGAAAAATTATTTGAGTGAAAACTGAAATAACAAAGTGGAAATTTTTATATTCTGGCCAATGATATCAGGAATGGCGTAGAGAAATGGAGGACCAAAGATGAAAATGAGATAATGTAACACCTTTTAAAGTACCATTGTTTAAATGTGAGACATTACTACTATACCCTTTAGTGCTATAGGGAGAATGATCTTCAGAGGAAAAAAATCACTTCAGCCATTTGGAATGATTAAAATTAATTTTAAAAACACATATTAGCCCAGGAAAAGGTAAATATCAATGTTAAAATAAGGTCCCCAATGTGTAGATCACCTGAGTGAGTGGAGACTCACACAACAATATTATTATTCTGTTTATTTCATTTTGGCTATGGGGTCGACTTCTGAGTACCAGTAAATGCAATTTGAGAGGATCTGAGGACAGATAACAGAGTTAGATCAGGAGCACATAGACTCATGAAAAATAAACTAGCAAACTTCTCTAATCTGAAACTAACCTTTCAAAACTGAGCAAAAATGCATTGCCTGCCATTAGTTTAAGGGGCTCACAGATTCTCTAGCAATGCTGTTCAGTGAAAGTGCAAAGCCATAGGATGTAAAGATTAAGAGAAGCAGCTATTTTTTAGTGAAAAATTAATTATTATGAAACATCTGAAGAAACTGTCAATGTAGTCAATAAAAGGAATGAACAAAATTTTCAAAAACGGCTGGCTCTAAAGAAACAAACACCAATGAACTACATGACAGGGCCATTAAAACAATTGTATTACAGAAACACAACACATTGCAAAATGCCAGAATGACAACTCAGTGACACCAAGACAATGATTCATGAACAAAATGAGAGTATCAGCAAAGATATAAATATTTAAGTAAATGGACATATTCTGGAGCTGAAGAGCATAATAAACAGACTGAAAAAAAATTACAGTGAAACTTCTTAATTGAAAATATCATGAAACCAAAAGAATGGATAAAAATTTATAGACTTATTTGATACATAGACATCAAAGAGTTAACTAATACACATGTTATTTGAGTCTCAGAAGAAGAGAGAAATATGAAGGAATAGAGCATATCTGAAGATATAACAACCAAAGACCTCCCAACTCTGAGGAAAGTGATAATTACACAGATATAAGACAGACAGAGGACTCTGGTAAGGGGGAGGCAGACAATTGGTCCCAACCAAAACATTACTATCAAAATAAAAGTAGTATAAAGAGAGAATCTGAAATTCCGAGATTCAGATAAATGTTACCTTTGGACATTATCAATGAAATTATCAAATTTATATGATGAAAGTGGGTGATTCACTCCAAATTTTAAAGTAAACAAAAATAAACAAAAATCCTGACAGCTCAAGAGTATCTATCAAAACTCTTACATAAATGAAGGATAAAAAGACATTACCTAATAAATAAATGCAGAAGGAAATCACCCTTAAGAAAACACAAAGAAACAAAGTAAGAAAATAGTAGAGTGACAAAAATCTAAGGCTATAAAAAATATAAGAAAATTGGCAGTTTTAAATCTTTTCATGTAAGTAATCACTTTAAATATAAATGCAGGTTAAATCTGATGGTTCTGGAATATGGGTATCATTTTCTCTAGGGATGTAGCTACTGGCAAGTTTCTCATGTTTCAGCTAGTAGCCTCCCTCCCATGATTGTGATGAAAGTAACCACAATTGAACTCAGCTGGTTATACAAACAAACAAAATAAATAAATTTTAAAAGCACTTACAAATAGGAAGGAGCTTGCTGGGAAAGAAGAGTTCCAGTGATTAGGCATCAATGAACAACGAGTAAGGATAATAGGAGCAGGGTAATGCTGAAATGCCAATGTATACGTGTGGAACAATTTTTATAGCATTGCTGTGAATGATTGATTGATAAATAGAGTGATGATTGGCCAGTAATCAGGCAGGAAGTATAGGTGGGACAAGGAAAGAGGAGAATTCTGGGAAGTGGAAGACTGAGGAAGAGAGACTCTGTCAGTCACCATGATGAGAAGCAGATGTTAAGATACTGGTAAGCCAAGAGCCATGTGGCAACTTATAGATTAATAGAGATGGGTTAATTTAAGATATAAGAACAGTTAGCAAGAAGCCTGCCATGCCCATGCAGTTTATAAGTAATATAAGTCTCTGTGTGTTTACTTGGTTGGGTCTGAGCAGCTGCGAGACTGGCAGGTGAGAGAGATTTGTCCTGACCATGGGCCAGGCAGGACCAGGAAAACTCTAACTACATAGCATGGTCATTATAAAACCACAAAATACAACAAAATGCAACTGTTTGCTAATGGATACAATATTTATAAGTGTGTAAAATATTTTCACTCCTATGGAGAACAGTAAGATTACTTTATAGAAAATTAGCATAAAATGTCATAATATCAAGCCCCAGTATGGGCATATATTTCAGATGAATTGAAAACCTTACATAATTGTTTACATATCTGTATGCTCATCACAGCTTCCAAAAAGTGGATAGAATAAATGCCTGTCAAGAGATGAATGGAAAAGAAAAAATTGTATTTAAAATGGAATGTTATTATCCATAAAGAAGATCCTGGAGGATCCATAAAGGAGATTCTGAAGGAACTCTGAAGACATTAATTTAAGGAAAATAAACACACAACAAAAATTCAAAAAACTGCATGATTGCACTTAAAACTTGACTCCAACTATTCACACTTAAGACAGAATGGTGGTTCTTACAAGGCCAAGAAGAAGCCAAATGGGAGTTGTTGTTAAATAAAAATTGCTTCACATGCAAGGCAAGTTTCCTAGGCACCACTGGGTAACAGTGAAAGGAACTACACAGTTAAAGTGGTCAAAATGGTATATTTTATGCCATGTTCTGACACAAAAACATCCATAAAAATCACTATTTTATTAAGTAGAAATAGTATTTTCTGCACTGTATACCCTGAAACTAGACATTACCAAAAAAAGACAAGACTATAGTTATGTGAATTATAACATGCAGAATTCTTTAAGGCTTTCCTGAATGTTTAATTATTGTTAATCACTGGGAGAAAGTTGAAGAGCTTTGTGAAAACTAGTGAGTTAGTTGCAGTATGTGGTCTAAATAGGTTTGGGATCAGGTTGAGATCAAACCTGACAGATTTGGTAATCAAACAATTCAAGCAAGAAATGCAAATGAAAAAAAAATGAAACCAAAGGGAAAGGAGTGGGGGCAATCTTCAACAGGGGCTGAAAAATAAATCAACATCTGTGTTGCAATCAATATTCTATGGTATAAACACAGATTTTCTACATTAACCAGTCGTTGCATTCCTGACCACAGCACATGTCTCCCTGTTATTATCTCACCTGGCATCACTACTGCCACAGTGACCCCATTTGGTGTTACCTTCTCACATAAAATTGCTGAGAAAATGCAAAGCATTTAGCAGATGTCCATATCAATGCCCCCATGACTTAGGTTTCTACCAGGACAGTTGTCAATGTCATATTTCTACCTTCAAAGCCTCTTCTGTTGCTACAGGATGATGATCTCTCTCTCTCCAAGGTTGGTCTTTGTCTTCTCAGAGGAGAGACTTCAGATGAGAGACACAGACAGTTTACATAAAAGTTTGGCAAAAGAAAGTACACTCTAGAGAAAGTCTGGAACTGCCCTGAAAATGTGTGGGTGAGGGGTGGGTGGCTATTCATTGGCCTCTGAACTGTAACTGTTAAACATCTTTTAATGGATATAAAGTAGGATATATATTCACAAGGTAAGGTGACTTTTTGTTTCTTCCAGGATCGAGGCGGGCTAGATCTTCCTTTAGGATAATCTTTCTCATTATCCTTTTGAAAAGCCATGGAGGTGTGTCAAAATCACAATATATAATGTTATAATGTGTTTCCTTTAAGGTTATGCTTTGCACTGGGGAAGAGCCTGGTACCCCGGTTTCTAAAGTAGTGGGAAGAATCTGCCTGCAGCTTTAAGGATGTTTGACCATGATGATGTTTTCTGACTTGCAGAAGACATAGTTTCTAAGGAATAGCTGGGTTATCTTTGATTATCTCATGTGTAAGTCCTTATCTACTAGTCTATACATTCCTACTTTGAGAAGCAATGTGTTTGGAGGACTCAGACCTTTTATCAAGAGTCATTCAGCTTTCTGAATTTGCCATGCATTGAGTGTGCTAATTTGTAACGGCCATGGCTATCCGCTATTGACTCTTACTAGTGGGTTCTCTATCCTTGAATTATAGATGACAGAAAGCCACAAGCTTTCATCCTACTTTCCTCAATACAAATTAGGTCTCTACAACAAAATGGAAACTTTATAAATTCTGATGCTACTTACTAGATAAATGCCATGCTTTTGCTTCACTGTTAAGCAAACATACAGGAAAGTAAGCTTCATTTTTCTTTCCGTCAGTGGTACTGATGCTCTGTGTTCAGCTTCCCTGGTAGCCAAGATGGATGTGGCCAGATAGATACTAACATCATTTGGGGAACTGCAGCATAACTTTTGCTGTGTGCTACTGGCTTTCCTATTTCTAAAACAACCTCTAAATTCCTACCTTCCTTATGAAGCTAAGATTTGTAGCCTTCCTATTACACACAGATATTCTGGGAGCCTGTAACATTGTTCCCACTGAGAGTGTGTTTCTAATCATTCCAGCAATTTCTAAGGCTTCCAGTCTTCTTCTTAAAATACTCAGAATTTGTATTTCTTGTATAAAAATACCATGTTTATGTTCTATATAAGCATCGTCACTTCAAAGTTTAAACAATGCATATTCCGACTGAGTCAGCATGTAAGGCGTTCTGTGGACTCCAGCTGTCAGTTGTATACATTGTACATAATCTTTCCCAAGATGACTTATTTTGTAGCACTTTCTAAATCTGAACACATGTTATATTTACCCCTGTTACTTTAAAATGTATACAATTCATAATAGTTGCCAGCCAACAGTTGCATAGATGTTTACAAATCATTTTAAGGCATAGGTATTTTTAAAAACTGTTAGTAGACATTTCACATTGAAATTGTTCCATGGTCAAGTTTTAAAATGAGCAAATAATACCCACACCTTCCAGGTTATATAGTAACAACAAGTTTTGAGAGTTTGTCCAGAAAGAAAAACTTATACTGATGTTCAGCTTTCCATATGTACTTTGTTTTAAATTATAAATGACAAAAATGTTAATATATTAAAGGTGACCTAGTGGCACAATGCTATCACTGATTTAATATTTGACTTAATGATGTCTTCATTGTGAAGTGCTGATTTAATATGTGTGCCTAATTATAGGCAAGTGAATTGGAAACTGAGAAATGCATCACAACTTTTTTAGTTATTTAGATAAAGTGTTGCCAAGGACAAAAAGAAAATCAGCAGAGTTCTTATAAATGGTTTAAATTTTTAATCAAAGAGAGAAGGTAGATATAGTATTGACTTAGCGGGTCCTTTTTTCGTAGCAAAGAGTTCATAAAGACATATTCAATATATATCTTCAAAGAAAACAGGCAGCATAAGGAATCATTTGGATGCAAGAGTCTCTCGTTTTGATTGTGTAGTTTTCAATCTGGATCTTTAAAGTCATCACCTGGTGACTCTTAGGTGTAACTGCCATTCTTGTGCATCCATCTTCATTCAGTCACCTTGATCAATACAGGAAAACGTGCCATCAACAGGGTTGCTGAGCTTCATTGGTATTTGACTTTCAGAAAATGCCTTCATCTCTAATTTTTGTTTATTCAGAACTTAATTTATAAGAGAATGGAAAATGAATAACTTTAGGAGATTATAATGATAATAATGTAGGTGAATAATGATGTTTCTGTCTACTTTGATCACAAACACATGGGAATCTCTGTGTTGTGACTGTTTTTTTCTGCATATTATTATTATTACAGAGGATTTATTTATTTCTATTTTATATGCATAAGTGTTTACCTGCATGTATGTCTGTGTACCATACATATGTCTGGTGCCCACAGATTCCAGAAGACTGTGTTTGATCCCCTGAATCTGGAGTTACAGATGTTTGCAAGTCACCAACTAGGTGTTGGGAATTGAACCAGGGTCATCTAAAAGAGCAGCCAGTGTTCTTAACTGCTGAACCATCTCTCAGCTTCTCTGTAAATTATTTTCAATTAGAGGAAGACAATGTAAGGGCAAAGGGCAAGATGGGATTTGTTATTTTCATCTTGAAAGCACTTAATAGAATAAACTTCTAAAGGGTAAAATGTGCATGACACTTTAGACAATGTTTGGAGAATGCTGGCTTACATTGTGACCATTATAGGCAAGAGAATAAGGATTTTTATTTCAGAATCATTTCTTAGCCAGTCTTATGAGCTTGAACATATGACTTAGTCCTTTTGTGTTTCATTTTCTCCTATGTATAATGGAATGAAGTTATCTACTTCCCTTATACAATAGTTGCAAGCACTAGATGGGATGAGCATTTAAATATTTGCTAAAATGCCCAGTATATATTTGCTTCTGCTAGTTCTTACTAATTCTCATCACTGAAACAAGGAGAGAAACGTGCTTGTGAACCTCACCCTTAACCAGATGTGGACTGAATAGCAGTTATCAAAAACAAAGGCTGATGGCAATGGATAGTGTTCAAAACTAGTTTTATTTACCCCCAGCTAAGCCTGGGTCTAGTTAACTAACTCTAATGTACAGACTTGTAAGATCTTGCAAACTACTCAAACTCTTTATGAATTTCTCTTTAACTGATAAAGTCAGGCTAAGCATGACATTTGTTCTGAGGGTATAATGAGGAGTACATATGCAAATGTGTGCTTATATCCATGCCTGCCATATTCAGGCACTCTATATTAGATTTTGAGTTTTAGTGAACGTCAATATGGCTCAATACTTGATAATGTCTTTAAAGTAAAACCTTAAACTTCTTTTTTATACTCTTGAGAACCCTTCAAAATCTCCATGGGAAATGCAGTATTCGGAAAATTAAGTTCTGGTGAATGTGTGTGTGTGTGGAGGGGGGCGTGTAGTCAGGAGCCTTTAGAATCCAGAACTGGAAGTATTAATTAAAGGCGACAAATGTCTGCACATCCCTATGGCAGCCCTTGCTGTCCTCTGGGCTCACACTTCCTGCTTCTTCTTGGGAGATGCCATATGTGCTCAGAAACCTTCGAGAGTCTTTGCTTAGCGATCTACACTGGCTTCTTTACTTCTTTCTCCTTGATACTCAGCAAGATTAAAATATCAGCCCAATACCCCCATCAAACCTGCAAAGCGTGGGTTATTTCCAACCACAGTGTTTGGATGAAGTCCAGTGATCGAGCACTACAAAGCACATGCTTGCTGATGATATAAACCAAGGAGGAAGCACATAGTATTTGTTTTGACAAGTCTGGCCCCACAGTGTTTGAGAATATGCTACTCTTGCTGTCTCGGCCTTGGAGATTGGAACTATCATTAACACAGTAGTAGAAACCATTGCCCCTTGCAAAGAGTTTTGGTGGCTTTTCATTGCCTACCGAGTAAAAATCTGTCTTAATCCAATATTTAAAGATTCCTGTCCATTGGTTCTAATTTCCCTTCTTTTCTGCAGGAGCATTTGCTATGCTTTTATTAGTTGTTCCTGACAGGGTGTCCATAAAATTCTTAAAATTCTGAGGTCAAATTAGTTTAGGAGACACATCTGTTATGTCTCTCTAATTTATGCACTTATCCTTTGAGATACAATAGGCTCTGAAAAGGCTTGCCTTAAAGGAACTCCTCTCATTTTATTTAACAAACTCATCCAACAACCAAGCCCCAACCAAACAGAAGCAAAACAAAACCTCTCATGCCTTTTAAAGTATAAGCAGGGGGAGGGAACTTGTTTTAAAAGAAAAACATATTCTCTGAGATTAATCCAGATCTTTTGACCAACCTAAGAACTCCTCATTGACTCTTTGAATGTGGATTGTTGTAGGAACCAGTGTGTGTGTGTGTGTGTGTGTGTGTGTGTGTGTGTGTGTGTGTATTTCCTCAGCCTCATTAAATTCCTAATCCTGGCCTGAATTCTGCCCTCTATCTTGCCCAAAACAACTTGTTCCATTACATCTCCTGCCAGTGGCTCCTCCACCACACCTAGAAGAAAATAACTTGTTTTTTTTTTTTAATCCCTTTCTGAGATGTACATGATAGATATAGATATATCTTCTGTATCTACTACACCTAGTGACTTATGCTTGAAATCAAATTGCATCCTTTATCTTTTACAAATGCAAGCGAAGAGTCTCTATTTCTCTAAATCAATTATCATTGCTCAGTTTTAAAAAGTGAAATATTGACTTTGAGTCAAGGCGGTGGATGAGGTGCCCTGTCCCTGTTGTGCCACACTAGTGTCTTCTCTTTCACAAAGCCTATCTTCTCAAGATCTGCTGCCATCATCCAGACATTCCTCATAGATTCGCTCTCCCTGGGCAAGATACTGCATTTGTAGTTTCTTGCATAGAGAAGACACCAATAGGCAGCGTTAATCTTGTGCTCTCGCTCACTCCCATGATGCTTAGCCTTTTTACAGCTACTGAATGATTTTAGTCATTGGTTTAATTAATGTAGTGAAACGGCTTGCTCTCTGAAAACTTCTTCAGCTTCTGTTATCCCATCTGTAATGTACCGAGCAGGAGGCACAGGCAACAGAGTGGTGCTCAGAATGTGCAGAGCATGTGGTGGGAAGGAGAGGGAGCCAGAGCTCTGGAACTGGAGCTGAGGGTGGAGAGGGCAGAGAGCAGGTGGGTCAGCCCGCAAAGAGCTCTGAGGGTGAGCCTTACTTGGTTCCACATGGCTCTCAGCTGCCTCTCAGCCCCACCACACGCATCTCTTTTCCTGGTTTACGGTGGCTCTCCCTCTTGATCTGACATGCTTGAGAGTTGATGTTACATCAGTCAGGCAAATGGGAATGATGATCGATTCTAAAAGGAATAACATGTCCTACAATTCTAATAGCTCGGATAATCACCCCCACAGCCCAACGCAGAATCTTGGTGAGAAAATAGTGGCCTTCATTAACGTGCGGCCGACAGACTCCCCATTGTTTTTCCTTGTGCTATTTCTTTGCGCATGGATATAGAAGCAATAAATTTCCAGGGAAATGAAACTCACTTATCAGATTTCCCAGCATCAAGTTTCATATTAGGAATGAAAAAATCAGTCTAACTGGACTCAATATAGCTGTAAACCAATATATGCAAGCCGTATCAGACATTAAGCCTTTATCGCTGCTTGTATAAGCTTTCCATTTCAGTCTGGAAGGAATAACGATTTTCCTAGCTGATATTTAATGATGCAAAATATTCCTTAAAATAACAAATCAATTCAGGCACCATTCAAATGACCAAATAGTATTTGTTCTCTTTGAAAAAAAAAAAAAAAAAGCATGAATCAAATGAGCACTTTTGTCCTAAAAAGGCACGAATTTTCAAAGCAATGGTATTTTTATTGTCTATAGAATGAAAGTGGAAATGCTACAGAACAGTTTATGAGGGGATTTAACTTTATTTAGAAAAAATGTTTTTAATTCTCCCTTCATTCTGTAAGATTTAAAATCAGGTTCTAACCAGTATACTCCACTTAACAGTACTTCAAATTGCTGATATGTCCTCCCATATTTCCAAGAAAATACTTACACTTTTGTATTGATTCTAAAAAAGCAAATATGTGTTGTTATGAAAAGAAACAGCAATTCCCAGAAATGAATTAGTGTTTAACATCGCCCCTCTAGTTTGGAGAATGAGGAGTTCATCATCAGTATCTCTGTTTTATGTCTGAGTTTTCATAAGTGTAAATACATAAGCACAGATGTGCACCATGAGTACATGCTCAAGTTATTGTATATATGATGCACGGTTAAAATTCTAATTAAAGCAGTTAGCTATGATTCTCCATTTAGCAGCATGCAAAGTGAGTAATTATACTTGTTGAGAGAATCTACTAAGCATAGTGCTAGTTTTTGTACAAGAGTGGCCCATGAGCCTTGGAATTAAACACCTTTAAAAGGAGAAGAAGTTGGCAGGGAGGAAAATCAGCATAAATAAATAAATAAATAAATAAATAAATAAATAAATAAATATGCCTCCTCACAATTACATGGCTCTGTGATGTATCGTTCATGAGTAATGTTTCCAATTCACAGTGCAAAAGGCCCAATGCCTTCCTTTCCCGTGTCATGCACATGCCTCCAGATTTATTTTAGCCAGTCAGTTCTAAAGCAATATGTGATTACTCTTACATAAGTTGAGAGTCTTCAACCCCGAAGCATCTGCATAGTGTTTAAATGGAATGTTCATACAATCAGTTTCAATTTTAAAGTCCTGTTTAAAAGAAAACTTTGTTAGAGGAGGGAAAAAAAACTTCAAAACTACATTGATTGCACAAAAAATGATCGTGGTCACTGGGATGTATGAACTCCTAGCTTGGAAGAATGTTTTTAGCTCATAGATAAATTAAAATATTTTGCAAAGTGGAAGGAAGGAAAAGAAAAATAAGAACATACAACCAAAGACACATCCCCCAGTGGAGGAAAAAAAGCAGGAAAAAGAATGGACCTCACAATGTGCCTCGCACTTGCGACTCACCTTCGTTGAACAATCTGGATAATTTGCCTCAAGAACTTTCCTCGGCTCCATTTTCTCAGACAAGTTTGCGATTTCTGATCCTCCACTGTCCCCATCCTACCCTGTCAGAGAGCACTTAAAGAATAAATAATTTATTTAAACTTAGCACGTTTTGCCAGTAATGATTGTTTCTTGATTAATAAATTCGATTTTGATTTACACTTTTGTTTCCTTTATAAAAAGACAGTGAACCTCACAATCTGTCCAGATCCCCAAATTAACCTAAGGAAAAAAGCTTGCAAATTCTCAGTTCAGTTACGGTCCTTTCTGATGTCCGCCACTAGGAGGCACTGCAGCCTGCTTTATGAGGTGACTGAAATCTGGTGCAGAGTGTTGCGCACAGCCATTGCTCCAGTGTCATTCCCTATTTAATGGCTGTCAGTGAGGGGGAAAGACAACGTGGCGGGTAATTAAAACCAAATTGCAGGCAGGAGATGACTGCACAAGAATGATATTGTCATTAATACTGATTTAACATGCACCTGGGTAAGGTGAGGGAGCGAGGCAAGGGAATTCACACTGAAGCCAGGGTTGCCTGATTTAAAGATGTAGTGTTTCCAGCTGAAGCATGTTTAAAAACTGAATAAAACCATCATATTATGACAGTAGAAATAAAACAGAAACAAATGTTCTACATATGTCTGAGGAAAGAAAAAAAAAAAAAAAAACTTCCATTTCTTCCAGCTCCGTGGACTGAGTGTTTCTTGTCCTCTGAAGTTCAAAAGTATTTTAGCAGGCCGGGTTGGTTTCTATCATCTTTGGCTCGTCATGTGTGGGATTTTGATCTGTCCCTGGAGTTTTGTTTGCACTATGGAAAAGGGCCATTGAGGCAAACATCACTGTTTTGCGCACACACAAACCACAAATATGTTATAAGAAAGGCGTTCAGTCCTATGAACATTTTAGGGTATTTACACGGTGTATTCACATATTATCCACTCATAATGAACACCCAATTGTCCTGGGGGTCTAGAGCCGAACCCTCAAAAAAGAAAAAAAAATTTCGATCTTAGTTTAGTACAAGGCATTTCTTGAGGGGAACCCTCAAACAGGGAACAGGCTCAGTTCCGTTTCAATGACCTTAAAGTTACTTACTTTTTAGTTTTAAAATGATATTTAAAAATCTCAGAAAACAGTCGCTAATCAGAGGCTCAATAAAGCATTTAATTTAAGACACGTGGAGTGATCGGGTAGTTATTAGGATGCTTTGGACCATTTATTTCCATGGTGTAGCTCAGGTGAAAATGTACAAAGTCTCCCTCGGCAGAAGAAAAAGCCCAGTTGTTCAGACCATACACAAATTAAAACCTCTCATTATAGGGTTATGGGGCGTTTCAGGCAGAAAGCACACCAGAGTTAAACGTGTTTATGGAAGGGGATAAATAGTTATAGTTTAGCCTGAGCCTGGAAAGGCTGTGCGGACTGATAAATCTCTCTTCCGGTTTCACCTTAAAGAAACGCGTGCATTATGGAAGTGGCTATACTTCTGCCCGGTGCCAAAAGAGATGAATCATTAGGGATGTCACAGAGATTTATAATCACGCCATAAAGAAAGTAAATCCAAAGAGCATTCCTTCAGCAATAAAGAACATATTATAGAGAGAGAGAGCTCACTGGACAAGGTCAGATAGGAAAAGGGATCAAATGGCAAAGCTGCTGGATCTAGACAATAAGACTTGTTTTAATATCCCAATCATGATTTTTTTCCCACACTGCTTTGCTATTAACACTTTTAATGGGTTTCACATTGGCAGACCTTTTCTTTCTATATTTATTTGTTGGTTTGCTGTTTCATCCCTTCATTCTGAGCCATGATAATGAGATTGCAAAGCCGGTAATCATGCAAAGAGCAAGATAGCCTCATAATACTGCAAAAATTATGTGTGTGTGTGTGTGTGTGTGTGTGTGTGTGCGTGCGCGCGCACGCACGTGCGCCTGCGTGCATGTGTATGTGTGTGTATACTACTATATATTACATATAGACTATTATATAGAGAGATGTATACACATATATACACACACATTATATATGTGTGTATGTGTATATATATATGTGTGTATATATATACACACACCCATACCCATATATTATAGGAACTGTCACCTTTTTACAGGACTATTCCTGCACTGTTGCAAGATTAGATCCACTGTTGGTGGATGGTTTTTAGAGGATAAAGTGAAAGATGCAGCCAAAAAGAACTTTATTTCACTTGCCCTTTAGAAAATGTCAAAGAAATTCTCCAATAAGGAGGCTTTCTGTAACTGGGACTTTTGCTGGATGGTGACCCAGCTCGGGCCAGGCGCTCTTTGACATCCCACCTCCAGGCAGGAGAAACTGCCCTTTGCATGCCAGATGGAAATTCGTTTTCAAAGTCTGTCTGCACATCTGAACTGCAAACCTCTGCAAAGCCTATCTCGACGCGAGTCTGAATTATCTGGGATCAGTGGCTTTTATGAGTGAGGGAAAAGGCCTGCCTGGTCTCCGAGGAGAAATTTGGAGACAAGGAGTGTCCTTCCATTTCAGGCGGTATAGCGAGAGCAGAGCATCTCACAGCCCGGTTGTTAAGGAGCCTTGCCGACAAGAGTGAGAGGGGGAATTGTTTGAAGGGATGGGATGCTTTGTGGTAATGAATACTGACTCAGGAACGGCTCTGGCCCGCAGGTCCTCATGTTTGACGTGGTCTGCTCCAGGGTGCATGTGTTGGGGACATGCACCATAACTACAGCTTGCCTTCCGATTTTCACCCCATTTACTTTGCGATGGAACCTGGCATTCACCGTCTTCTGAATGGTTTTCCCAGGTTGCCGTGTAACAAATATAATTTTTCAGCAAGATGGCTGCTGCCACAAGCAGGCTCAGAAATGTCCGTTTTAATTAAACATTTTACTTTCAATTACATTTCACAGTTTACACATGGCGACACAGGCTTTCATCACATGGGCTTGCAGGCAGCTATATTACTACTGTTTGCCCAGGCAGGGGAAGTTCTGTTAGGGGGAAATGACTCACATATGAAAAACCCAAGTTTTCTTTAACTTGATCTGTGTGAGGCTAATTTAAAAGAGGGAAAAGGAGAGCGGAGGAGGGGGAGGAGGGGGAGGAGGAAAAAGAAAAGATTGGTAGTCCTATGTTCCGACTTCTGACCAGACTTGGGTGTTTATTGCCAGAAGTACTCACAGACCTAAAGCGAAAGTAGTGGATGACTGTCACGTGAGTTCCTTACTATTGTCAGCGAGGAAGATGCCATCAAACTCTGTGAACATTATCCTGCTCAAGTAATACACACACACACACACACACACACACACACACACACACACACACACACAATTTTAATTAAAGTCAACCCCCTAAGTACGTAGTATATCCCCCAAGGTAAATCAGACAGGCTTGGTCTCTTCCCCATAGCAGAAGGCCTATATTCACATGGATGAACATTTCTCAAAATGATCCACAAGCATGTATTTCAAGAACCTTTTTTAGATGTTTCCATATTAGGAAAATATCTGGAATACACAGAGAGAGGATGCTCATTCATGGCTTTCTCTGAAGCACAAACTCAAATAATTTGCCATTCTTGGAGGGAGGAGGGGAAATGTGTGTGGGTTCTTGGTACATGATTTAAATTACGAATAAAATTGGGAAACGGTGTGGCCCAGGGCATCAGTTTTTTAAAAGTGAGTCTGAGAGGGCATTACTGAACAGGATTAGTGTGTAAGTCACAATTTATGATATTTAAAATTAAATATCATGGGCAATTATACCCTAAACAGACATCTGCATTGACACCAAGCTGAATTTACCTTATGCCAATGTTCTCCAGTCTGATGCCCCTACAAATAGCTTCTGTGTCAACTCGACAATTGAAGAAAATCTGGCAGGGAATTATGTACAGGTAGGGAAGGTTTAATCTGTGTCTTTTAGCTCCACTACTTAACACTTTATTGTTTCCTTCAATTATGATTACAACAATATTACGTGTATTTTTTCTCCTTCCCAGCCCCTCCCTCCCCCTTCCTTCCTTCCTGCATCAGGGAGAGATATGTATGATTGCATTTAATTCTTAGAGGGATACTTTGAGGAAACATCTTCAAAGAATTTAGGTTTCTACAATCAGAGAAGCATGGAAAGAAATTATCAGTGTAATCAGTGAATGGGACCGGTGTTAAGATTCACACCTGACCTTTGACATGAAACAGGTTTTCAAAATTGACTTTCACAACAACAAAATAATTGCTTGCAATTTGTACAGTAGTTCTCGGGATAGGCATGTAAGATGAGAGTTACTGTTTCCCAAATGAAAGAGCTGAAGTCCTTAGGTGTGTTCTCACTATTGGGGTGCCTGAATAGAGGTAAAGTTTTAACTGACAGGCAGAGCCAGCAACTCCTCACACTGCCAGTCAAGTTGTATGTGGAATGATGTGTTGTATGTAGAATGCAATTATATGTGGAATGCAGAAGATGCCTCTCATTCAAAAAGTGAAGTGTACTCCTGCACTAAATCCAGAAGAGCAAAGTCTTACAAATTCAGTCAAATAAAAAGATTCCCTAAAAAAGCATGTGAGTAAACCAGACAAAACATCCTCCTGAGGATGCAGCACATACTTGGAAAATGGTCCCCTAGGGAAACCATGGAAAACATACCATGCACCCATCTAGCATCGTGGGAAGACACCTGCAGGTCTGTGACTATGTTTAGAAAGTGGAAAACGTCTTTGGAAATGATTACCCAGTTTTGAAATTAACTCATCCATCAAAAGATGAACTTCTGGTAACCTAATAAATAGGTTTTCTCCTTATCATTATCATTATTAATGTCTTCATTGTTGTTATTGTACCATTCTGGTTGCTGAGAGATGGGTTCTGGTAACAGAAATCTAGGATCTGAGTGCTTTTCCATTATTTAGCCACAGAGGACCTGGGCAAGTAAGCTGCTCCTTCAGTCTTTATTTCCTCCCCTATAATATTTTGATTACCATAGTAACTGGTCTATGGAGCTATATAAGAATTAAATAAGTGGATGCATATAAAGTACTGCACCCAGGCCTTAGCAAGCAGTTAACACTCAATAAAGGTCAGCTAATTGTTATTCTTACGCAGAAGCAAAGCAACATTGCAGCTGCTAAGGGCATGCACATATTGTAGACCTGCTGATTTATGAACCAACAGTTATGAAACTAGACTATGCACCAGCTCCAAAGTTTGACATGAGAAAGCTTTCAATTGAAAATTTTGAGTTAATTAAATACTGTTCTTGATCTTGCCTCAGACTGCTGATGTTATTATCCAGGCTAAGGATTGCAATCAATATCCAATTTACATCTTTATAGCTTTGTAAAAGTATGATGGGAAGTCCTTCTCCAAGATGTTTTCTAGTTTGCCAGTTACTTTGATGACTAGTGATGCTATAAATATTTGTGGTCATGCCATTGAAATGAGAAATCCAGGAACTGAATTTCCATGTGGTCTGGGAACTTTTTAAGAACTTCCCAAAGAGGTTTCAGCAGTTGCTACGACATTCAACATTTGTATAAGAGATGGACAAGTGTTCTACTCTTTGCACATTCTCATCAACGCTTGCTACTGTCTAATTTTTTAATGAAAGTAATTTGAAAGGTATACAGTGGTGTCATATTATGGTTATAACCATATTTCCCTAACAATGACTAATGATGGTAAATATCTTTTCATGGTCTCTTGCATCTCTGGTGAAATATTTATTGCTAAGTTACTATTAGATTTTATTTCATTTTTGAATCATGAAAGATTTTTACATGTTTTAGAACAACTTTTTAAAAGTCAGACATATAATTTTAAAATAGTTGTTGCTAAGATATGGATATATCTCCTTTTGTATATTCTTTATTGTCTTTTCTGAAGTAGAAAATCTGTATTTCAGTGAAGCCTAATTTAACAAATGAGTCTATGTCTCAGAAACATATAATTGAACAGAAAGTGTTTTCTCACAAGTTTTTAATCTAAAACTTCTATTTCTCAACACTTCTTTTTAAGCCTATGGTCCACTTTGAGCTGGGTATTGTGAATTAATTGTGAAATTTATTGTCTATATGCAGTGTTTACTTGCCTTTGCATCATCTATTAAAAAGGCAATCCTTTTTTAAATTGAAATACCTTGACATTTTGTTGAAAAGAATATCAATTGACCCTAAATGTAAACATTTGTTTAAAGAGTGTCCCATCTGTTCTATTTATCTAAATCTGTATGTATGATCAACCTTACTGATTAATCTGGATTTATAACAATCTTTCTGTAAGGTAATCAGAATCCTAGAGTGGTGTACTAGATTCCCTATCCTAATCCTAGGGACTAGGTCCATGATGAAATGTCATGCTTTTGCTAGGTTACTTGACAATAGTGATATTGGACATGCAATTAAGACTATTAATCTGTGGGCTTGATCAAAAAGCAACCCCTGAAACTCACACGACTCTAATCCAATTACATACATGCCTCAAGACTTGTGTTTTATTGACGCACAGTGGAAGAGGATGTCCTAGAATGTTTCCTGTAAGAAAAAGATGTGCCACACTGTTAGTTCTGCAACGAAGTGGGCAGTCATGTGACAGGAAATGAAGTGGGATCCCAATGCAGAGGGGTAGCCTTCCACCAACAGGCAACACAATAGCAGAGACGTCATCTCTACAACCACACAAATGGGAACTCCTCCAAGAGCAGCAATGAGCTCTGAAGAGAACTCTGCAAAAGATGAGAACAGAAGCCAGCTCTGCAATATTGGGCTTCTCCTATAGAACACTGTGAGCAGCTAAATGTGTTTTGTTTTTTGAAACTGCTGAATTTGGGTCAATTTGTTGTATGATAAAAGTAAGTTGGAAATTAACTTGGTTTATATTTTACAATTAGTAAAACAATTAAAAATTAAGTAATTATTGAAAAGATTAAAAATTACAAAAAAGCATTATTGGATTAAACAAATGCTTGCTTCAAGCTTTATCCTCATGATTTCAAATCATATTCAAAATTCTATACTGTCTTTCAATCCAGATTCATAAACCATTGTTGAACTTTAGATTTTCCACAACCATTTCAGTGGCTGGACAGAACTGAAAAATCCATTTATTTTCTCTATCCTTTTAAATACAGTGAATGTGTAAAGTCTATCAAATAACCAAAATATAATGCTTGAAATTTTTTAAAGTAACATTAAAAGGCAATATAACTTCTCCACATAAGTTAATCATTTTTTTAAATTTCAGAATCAATGCACAATCTAAGCACTTTTCATTTCCTTTTGCAGGCTGAGTTGGATGTATCAAATTCTATGAGAGGTTGCAGCATTAAACTGAATTGTTGTGGCATTGGTTACAGTTGCCATCGACAATATTGAATATTTCTGTTTATGAAATCTGCTGTGTCTCCATTGGTTCAATTTTTTTCAGATTCTTTTCAGCAAACTTTTCTTTTAATAGGTAGATCTTCAGTGTATTTTGCAATGAATTCTTAAAAATATTTTACATCCTCTGTTTTCTTAATTAGAGTTTTGGACGTTATTTGTCAGTATGAAAAAAATGCCATTGATTTTGACTAACATGACTCTATCTTCTACTTTACTTAAATATATTTATTACCACTTGTAGACTAAAGAGAGATTTCTTAGAATTTGTGTACAGGATTTAGGATTTAGTCAGGTACAAAAAAGTGACCTGGAGTTTAATCTTCCATTCTGAACTTTGTGTCTTTAATTTGTTGTTGTTGTTGTTATGGTTATTGTCCTTACTTCATTTTCCAAAAATGTTTCAAATGAAAGTGGTGTCCACAAAATGGCACAGTAGATAAGTGTCTTTGCCATGAAGGCTGGGGAGCAGAATTTGATCCCTTGTATCCCATGTGAAAGAAAGAGAAAACTAACTCCTGTAAGTTACCCTTTGACTTTCTTCCACTTCATTTTTTTAATGTCTTTATGAAACTTAGAAATACAATTATTTTCTCAATTTGGTCATATTTAATTCTGTTGTGTATTAATTTCTGCAAGATGCTTTTTATGTGTATATTGGTGTTAGTGATGTTGAGCTTCTTCATTCCATGATGATAGTCCTTCTTCCTGTGTCCTGGGATGGAAAGAGAGCCTCATTAATGAAGCCCAACACTTGACCACTAGCCTACTACTCTGAGCCTGTTTGAACTCTTACTGTCTTCCTAGAATAAACACCAGCTGTTATGATATACGATGCCTTTTATATCCTTCTGGATTCATTTCAGAAATGCTTTATTATAGATAATTCTCAGAACATAGGTGTCTGTAATAAAATATCAGTGCATTGAGTCCACATTTGCGCTGATGTCAGTCAAAAATTGAAAGCAGAATGGGACTTCCTAATACCATAAAAGCATCTATAAAATCTCTCAAGCTTAATGGTTTAATACTGAATCTATTCCCCACAAAATGTAGAGGCACAGCAAGGATTTGCATTCTTAGCACATCTTCTTTATACATGTGCACAACTTTAGTTGAGTAAGATTATGAACATTTGGATTTTCCCTTATCTTCATGCTATATAGCAGTAAAGACAGCCAGAACTGTGTTTGATGAATCAACTAACCTAAGTCCCAAACTAACAGAACCACTGATCCCTCTTGCTCAAGTACCATGCCGATTGCTTCTTCAATGAGAATGGTGCTGAGTCTGTGGTTTAACAACCATTCCAGGTGGCATGAGCCTGTTTTCACTATGGCAGAGACTTGCATATCCTTCAGGTCTGTCCCACTCTTTCAAAATATCTGGACCCAAGGAATTGGGATACACACAGCTCTAGGTAAGGACCTAGGATTCAAACTGTCTTTATCTAAAAATTTATAAAGCATACATGCTTTATGTGTTACTGTGTGATACTGGTGATTTCTGTATGCTAATTGTTTCATTTATTTTTTTTTGTTGTTGTTGTGCACATTTATTCGCCATTGTATTTATTTTGGAATAGAAGAGTGGATGACTTCCCACTTGTCTGTAGTAAGAAGTCTAATTAGCAGATACATGTTATGAATTTAAAATATGAAATATCAGTGCATTTTAAGAATGAAAGAATTAGGGTATTTGGCAAAGAAATTAAGGGAATATGTCTTAAATTAAGCAAATTCTAAACATCTTTGCAAAACTGAAAAGTAGTGAGATAAATTAAAAATAATATGATTTGTTGAAAATATTGGGGTAAAAGAGAGAAGATAAAAATCCAAGAGTTAAATAAAATTGTCCAAACCAACCAGAGTACAAACCTCACAGTTAGAGAATATAAAATAATATCGAATGAGTTAAAATAAACAGCTTTTATGGTAAAAAAAAAAAAGCTATAACTTTATAAATGTTTAAACAATTTAAAAGTTTCTGTGTAGAAATGTAGTGGACATTAAGCCTACACATACAAACTCAATATAAAAAATCAGGGCTAGAATATCAAAAGATACATTAGAACCAAACTACATACTGACTCTATATTTAGAACATTGATTGTATTAGTTACAAAATATTTTATGTGGAGCTAGGTGGTGGTGGCACATGCCTTTAATCCCAGCACTTGGGAGGCAGAGGCAGGCATATCTCTGTGAGTTTGAGACAAGTATGGTCTACAGAGTGAGATCCAGTACAGCCAGAGCCACATAGGGAAACCCTGTCTCAACACACACACACACACACACACACACACACACACACACACACACACCACCACCCCCCCACACACACACATGCACATATTAATCCATTCTCTATATATGAATTGGTTAATTGTGTAACTAAAGAACTCGGGAAATACCTTGAAGAGGCACATAAAATGAAAAGGAAAATTTTAATTAAGGAAATAAAGAAAAGATAATGTAACTCAATAATATTGAATACTTAATTCAAAAGTGAGTTCATACAAAAGCAATGCCCTACAAGCCTTATCATTTCAATATAATTACCATTAGAATCTAATATAAAACTATCATTATAATGGCAAAACTCTAAATTTTTCAAGTGAACAAATAATGAAGATACACACCACTATGTCAGAGAAGAGGAATGAAGGGATACTGGCAGTAACTGATTTCAAAGCATATTGTGTCATGAAATCATTTCCAAATCGTGGTAATATTGTAGAGGTGTGTTTAATAGAGGTGTGTGTGTGTGTGTGTGTGTGTGTGTGTGTGTGTGTGTGTGTGTGTGTGCATGTGTATAGTATATGTGTCTAGAACAGGAAGGGGTGTGTGTGTGTGTGTGTGTGTGTGTGTGTGTGTGTGTGGTGTAAGTGTGTGTGTGTTCGGGTATATGGTGGTCAGAAGCGAACCCAGATATCATTCTTCAGAAGTTATCTACCTTACTTTGTGAGATAAGTTTTCTCATTATAAATTGGGGCTTACCATTAACCCAGAGAGGCTATCCATCAAGCTCCAGAGATCCCCGTGCCTCGGCTTCCCCATCACCAGGCATACAAATTTGTGCCACTGCACCCTACACTTTCTGCATGTTCTGAGAAGCAAACTCAGGTCCTCATGCTTGCACACCAAGCCTTTTACTGATGGAACAGTCTTCTCAGTCACAGAAGGAGATGTTTAAAAATGTCTCCAAAATAAAACAATCATTATGTAAATCTAATGCATAATAAAATAAAAAGGTAGAGGCTGAGGCGATAGCTCAGCCATGAAGACCACTCATGTCCAGTACGCCACAACTGCCTATACCACCACCTCCAAGAGATCTGACACCCACTTCTGGCCTCTGCATAGAAACACACAGGTACATACTTTAAAAATAAGTCTATTAAAATGTTATACAAAATATCTGAAGAAGATACAGTCAATGACTGGAAAATTTTTCCTTTGATGTATTTTAACATACTTTTTGTTTGCAAGTAATAGTTATCACAACTTAAGAAAACCAAAATTGAGAAATAATTCCATGTACCACATGGAATATTAGAACTATTTATCCTAATTTGTAAATATTTTGTACTAATCCATCAATGAATAAGTTACCATGGGAAATATAGAAAGGCATATGAAATATTTCATATTTGATTGTTTTTATGTTTAGTCACACATTAAATACTCACACATTAGGTATCACCATTGAGAAATGTGTGTTCTAATAACAGCTTTAAGTGAGTAAAATTCTGCCATGGAGATGGCAACCTAGTTAATTTTGTTGATCACAATTTAAAGCATGTACTCTTTTGTGCAGCAATCCCACTTGTAGGACATCATCACTGTCAGTCTTCACACATTCTTCCAGAAAGGGGAAGCAAGGAAACACTCCTCCCTAACCTGTTTAACCAGACCATCGGAACTCTATTAGTCTCTTTTGTCATTACAATGGCAGAATAACTGAGGGAGACAATTAAGGAAGGAAGGGTTTGTTTTGGTTCACAGTTTGAAGGTCTAGCGCCCCTAGTGGAGAAGTCGCAGTAGAAGGAGGATGAGGAAACCAGCCACACTGCACCTGAAGTCAGGAAGCATGGAACTATGAGTGCTGATCCACACTCCCTCCCGTTTATTCAGTCATAAGTCCAGCCCATGGAATGGTACTGCCCACATTTAGAGCTGATCTTCCTTCCTACTTTAGTATACCAGTTCTCGAAACTCCTTCACAGATATGCTCAGAGGTTTCCTCTCTATCTTATGGATCTTAGGACCATCACAAATCCCATAAATTTACTAATCAAAGCTAACCATCACAAGTCTACCGTTGCTGTCCACTTGACACACAAATGTATCATTTTAAACATAATTTTCTCTGTATTTCTTTTATAGGCTTATGGTCACCTCATATTGTAAAAACATTTAGGCCAATTTTAAAAGTCCCAATAATTTTTAAAAGCCTTCTAGTTATTCAAAGGTTCAAAGTACAAGGAGTCTTCTGAAACTCAAGACAATCTCGTAAGCATGAGTTCCTATTTTAGAAAATTTTAAAATCCTATGTTCATTCTCATTCTAAGAGGGAGAAGCAGAATATAACAAGGTAGAATTTGACTGAAGAAAACTGAGACACAAAATCCTACAGCTTCATGTTCCTCCTCTATGGCTCCTGCAGCTCCTGGTGGAATCTCCAAAGTGCTTAGTTAGCTCTGTCTCTCTAGCTTGTTGTCTGCAATACACATAGACCCTCTGTGAGCCAGCACCATTACCTGTATGCACTTTTCTGAACATATGCCTCACAGTTCCAACATCTCTAGCATTCCTTGCAATTAAGATTTTACCTTTGCACATTCAACGGTCTCTCTGAAAGACTGATTCTGTCAAACACTGTCTTGCCTCAGTGGACCTCTGAATTGTGGTACAAGACTTCATGACATCTTTAATCTTACACATTTCATACTTGAAAAGCCAGCGATGTGTGGAAAATACTGCAAAGTTCTGTTGCCAACGAGGGGTGGAGCATGTCCCATAGTACCATCATAGCATTGACATTTTTGAGCTGACCTGGAGAAACACTTCCCTGGGTGGATTATTTGAGGAAGAAATACCTTTAAAGATAAACTCAATTTATACTCTTTCCCTCATATTAATTTTCAATTTCACAAGAAGAAGTCTTTGATAGGAAGGTTCTTACACTCAGGGGTAAGTCCTTGTGCAGAATATCAGGTTTGCCTTTAATGGTAGCAATCTTTTTAGCAATTACAGCTGCTTCTGATACTGTCTTGTGATAGTAAACTCCATTCTTTTTTTTTTTTTTTTTTTGGTTTTTCGAGACAGGGTTTCTCTGCGTAGCTTTGCGCCTTTCCTGGAACTCGCTTGGTAGTCCAGGCTGGCCTCGAACTCACAGAGATCCACCTGGCTCTGCCTCCCGAGTGCTGGGATTAAAGGCGTGCGCCACCACCGCCCGGCTAACTCCATTCTTTTATTTATAAAACTTTACATTATTTTTTAGTCTTCCTGCTCCACCTTTGGCTCTCTTCTTGTTGTAGAACTAGATGAAACAGCAGCCACATAACACTCTGAATATTATCCTGTCTTGACATTTCCTTCTCTAAACAATTCACCCATTACTCCTTAGCCAGCCTCACTCAAGTCCTCAGGACACAGGCAGAATGCATCCAGATTCTCTGCCTGAACATAACCCAAATGGATGCAAGCCAACTTTCTGATAGAGTCCTTGCTCTCTAGAACCTGGTGGGTTCCACTGTCAGCACTACTTTTGACATTCTGTATTCAAAATTCCTGCAAGGAACGTACATTAAGCTCTGCTTACATTATTCAAGGGATTTTTGAGTTCATCATTCTAAATTCTTCCATATTTTCCCACAAACTATTTGGCCTGGGAATTGTACAGTTTGGTTTTTCACAATAACAACCTCATTATTGATAACAATGTTCTGTATTAGTTGAAGTTTCATTGTTTTGACAAAAGAAACAAGAAAAGAGGGATTTATTTTGGTTCACAGTTTGAGGACACAGCTCCTGATGACTTGGAAAACACGGTGGTAGGAACACGAAACAGCTATTCCTATTGCATCTATGGTCAAGAAGCAAAAAGTGACAATCATCCTGATTTTATGTAGTTATTTAGTGTAGACTCTCTTCCTATGGAATGATACCACCCACATGTAAGTTGGAACTTCCCACCTCAAATAATGTAACAAAGAAACCCCCTCACAGACATGCTCATAGGGTTGTTTCTATAATGATTCTAAATACTATCAAGTTTAACCATGACAGTATCTTTGAGTAAATGTATGGTAGGAACATTTTAAAAACTGCACATTCTTAACCAGTCATCATAAAACTAGAATCAAAAAAAATCAAGGTAAAACACTTGTAAATTAAACAGTACAAATAAAGAGTAAACAAAACTAAGTTTATTCTGGGGATGCAACATTTGCTATATGCTTAATGTTTAGCAAACTTCTAATAAAATTGATCTAAACAAGAAATAAAAGAAATTTTATTATATAGTGACCCTATTAAAAGATTTGATAGTATTAAAAATCCAATTTATAAAAGTCATTTGCAATGGCTGGATGGTGGTGGCACATGCCTTTAATCCCACCACTTGGGAGGCAGAGGCTGGCAGATCTCCAAGTTTGAGGCCAGCCTGGTGTACAGAGTGAATTCCAGGGTACCCAGGGTTACCGAAAGAAACCCTGCCTCAAACACTCCCCCCCAAAAGCCATATGAAAGCTAGAAAAGACACTTTCTAAACTTGATCAATGATATCTGTGAAACCTAAAATAAATACACACAGTTATTTTGTGATAAAGCTTGCCACTGGAGTTATAGATGAGGGACTGTGAAAGGATGACTGTGTTTACTGCATTTATGAAACATCACACTGGAGGTCCTACACAGAGATAAGTTAATTTGTAGTAAAGGTTGAAAAACAGTATTTGTAGATTTGAGCTATTATATAAATGGCAGAAAGTAGACATGATAGCTCATAGGAAACATTCCATTGGTTGGCTTATGTCACTGTGACAAAATACCTGTGACTGACCTGTAATTTAGAAGAAATAAAGGTTGACTTGGGTTCATGATTTCAAAGGTTCAGTCCATGTTCTCTTGGTCTTGTTCTGTTTGGTTCTAAGGCAGCCCAGTATATCATGTCAGAGCATGTAGCAAAGGAAAAGTTCACTTTACAGCAACATAGGAGGCCAAATTAGAGAGCAGAAAGGGCCAATAACCCCTTCAAGATCAAGGTCCCAAAGATTTAACTTCCTTCAAATAGGTGAACAATCGCCTAACACATGACCCACTGAAGGCAACTCCATACTCAAATCACAATATATGGTATCCTAGCAAATAGTAAGATTCTATGAAATGCATACTATGACACTAGAAATACATAATGATACAGTTTAGTGGGTCAAAAAGACACACACACACACACACACACACACACACACACACACACACACACTTACTGTGTGCTTCCACTCAGAAAAATATATATATATAGAAAACAGGTACCTCTTTTATGTGAATTCTCTTACTTTTGGGTTAAAGGGCAATGTTTAACTCTTTATGTTTTCTAAATCTTGACTGTTAATAGCATTGTCAGAAAAATCTTCCTCTCTACTTAAATAAAGAGGCAACAGTTTCAATTCTATACCTGGTGTGCAATAGTGGATACAAAGATGGTGTGTACACCCCACACTCCCAGCCTGGGTCCCTGGGAAGCAAAGACTAATGTCTCTTTTCTTCATTATTTTTATTTAAGAGTAAGAGATGTAAAGGGCAGTGTGAAGAGGTAAACACAGTAATAATCATCATCACTTTTAAATGAACAATGTGTATGCTAATAACCATGCTGGTTTCCTGAAACATGAGGATGATTTCTGCCTCTTAACAGCTCACCTCATGTCCCTGGACAAAACAAAGGACTGCATGCCCATTCCGTTGCAAGAAAAGGTGGCATTTTATGGATTCTCTCCTTTTGTAGAGTCACCCCGAAACAAAATACATTGGATTGGTGTGTAGACTTGAATGAGAGTTCCCCTTGAACATTGAAATGGACTTAACTCACTTCCTTCTGTGGAGTTGATGCATTTCCTAAACAGAACATGGAGATTTCTCATTATATCATTTTTAGTCTGATTGTTAACTTCAGGCTGAGCTAAATTCCTGATCCAAAATAAACCATGGGTTACTTTCTATGTAGAAAAAATATTTCAAATAAGAATAAATTAATATAAAGGTTTTTTATAATGTACATTAGATGTATATTTTAAAATTCTCTGAACATTAAGAAATGAATGTTTCAGAGTTAAAACAATAAATTTATTTCAGGAGACATGAAAGTTGTCTCTGCATTCATGATGGTGTGGACTACATCGTGGACCATGTCCCCTGACTTAGAGACATGATTGGGACCAGAAATATCTCTAGTTTAATTATAATGAGAATCGTATTCCAGTCAAGAAGGGTGCTCTGTCAGGAGCTCCAGAAGTATGACTACAAAAGATGTTTTTAACCTTATGAAAATCCTATTTCCTCAAATGTTCATCTTTGTGAATAGAAATTTGAATTATAATCTATTATTTATATTTTCATATTATTCCCTAATTTTTATTACCAGATGCTCAAGCCTTATTAAACTGAACAGCATGAGGTTAGCATTCAAGTTTTAGGCAGAAAAGCTTAATTCTAAAACATTGTATTATAGTTTAGCTATTTATCTATAATCAAATATATAATAATTAGATAAAATGCATAAGTATTTTAAATCCATCATTCAAAGTAATCTAATTTATATTTATGACTTCATAATTATATTAAGTGGAAATGATGACTAGAATCTTATATATTGAGAATGAGCAATTGATAAAAGATAGACTTTTATCTTTTCCTTGGTTATTCGATCTCACTAATTACACATTTAATAATGATCAATTACACATTAATGCACATAATTGTTTTATTAAATCTAAACCATAGTTAAATGCTTATTTAATAATCTAAGTTAGCATTGCCCTCTAATCTTTGTCAGTAAATTAGAATGCATTCCCCCACCTAAATTTTAAATTATCTCTTGTTCTACTCTCTGCCTTCTTGTCTTGAATTTGGGGAGAAATCGACATACTTTATTTGCGCTAACAAAACAAAGTGAAGGAGATTGCATTTTAGACCTCAAATGATTGAGCATATTTGTTTTATTCCCTTTTTTCTTTTGTTTGTTTGAATGCTAGTATCTAAGAGATAGAGTTAATACTTTTTTAAAAACATAAACTGATAGAGCAATGATTTTAAAAATAGATAATTTTCAGTTGTTCAAGTTGTAATCTAAACTCTTTAGCACCATATATGACTTAATCTTCAAGCAATACTGAAGATTTGGATTATTAGAAATATTCTGAGGGAGACAGGAAACTGAAACGAGGAAGAAGTTTTAAGGGACATTTGTAGGTAGTTACTGAGTGAAGACCACAGTCCCCATCTCCAGAATTTATCCTTAGTTTCTCTTGCTCCCAGACTCATCCATTGGCACTGACTTTAACTGACAGGTAAAGGAAAAGAGGTGGAAATGTGAATACGAAGGTGTGTATCACCACCATAAATTAATCCAGGTGAGAGGAAGATTTTCCATTCACTAAACCACACAGGATTTTTGAGTTCTACTTGAGATCCACTATAAACTCACCAGAGTTTATTTATTTGCATTGAAATAAAACTAGGAGATCAAAGAAAATTCATTTTACATGATTGAAGCAGATGTCTTTAGTAAGAATAAATATAGACAAAACAGCAGCAGGAAAAACAGAGAGGCATTCCAAACACCTAGGTGCACATGTGTGCACAGCTACACATAGGAAGAAAACTAGGGAATGCCTCTCTAAACTTTTAGAGTGTTAATTATACACATAGTTCTATAGTGATAGAGTAAAAAAAAAAATCATAATATCCCTTCTTAAGAAAGAAATCTTGGGCTGGAGAGATGGCTTAGAGGTTAAGAGCACTGACTGCTCTTCCAGAGGTCCTAAGTTCAATTCCCAGCACCCACATGGTGGCTTACAACCATCTGTCATAATAAATAAATAAATCTTTAAAAAAAAAAAAAAAAAAAGAAAGAAAAAAAAAAAGAAAGAAATCTTACGCCTTTAATCCCAGCACTCGGGAGGCAGAGCCAGGCAGATCTCTGTGAGTTCGAGGCCAGTCTGGGCTACCAAGTGAGTCCCAGGAAAGACGCAAAGCTACACAGAGAAACCCTGTCTCGGAAAAAAAAAAAAAAAAAAAAAGAAAGAAAGAAAGAAAGAAAGAAAGAAAGGAAGAAAGAAATCTTGCAAGCTATAGAAAAGAAAGCCAAAATGAATGCATTCTCAAACAAATCCTATGCATGGCATCATGTTTATACTGTTGTCTAAAATTCACAATGATACAGTGACAGAAATATCATAGCATTTTAAAGTGAAAAGATCTCACACATGCTCAAATATACTAATGAGAAAGTGGCATGCCCTGTTGGAACCCGATATCATTTACTCAGCATCCCCCCTTATCTGTTTTTCCCACTTCCTCATCTAATAATCTTACAGGCTCAAAAATATTTCAGACTAAAAGTGTACATAAGGGGCTTCATTTCTGTTTGAGGGCCCTTCATACCATAAGCATAGTATATATTTATACTGAATGGGGTATGCAAGTATGTGGACATTTGTAGAGAACTCATGCATTTAGTTGTAATATAAAACAATAAATGCCTGCGAACATCAATGATTCATGAGCCACAAAACTGTTCTTCAAAGTTAGTGGATTTTTAAAATAACATTTCAAAGGCATCTAATTATTTTTTAGATATCATCTCATGTGTTATAATATGAGAATATAGGATCTAAATGTTACTGACAGTTCTTATAAATTTTTACAGATTGAGTTGACCCCAGAGTCAAATTGGTTGATTTTTGTTAAGCTGTCAAAAGAAGTATTGCATCATCATAAAATTTTATTATTTTTTTAACTTTTAAAATTTTCACTGCACTTCTCAAAAGAGGAATATATGGCTATAATTACTATTTGAGGTGCTCACACAAGAGAATCATTCACATTCACTACAGGCAAACGTTTTTTGTTTTTTCTTTTTTTAAATTTGGTTTTGTTTTGTTTTTTCATAACCGACAAGCTTGGATTTATTCCAGCTTGCTTCAAAGCAATGCCTTCCAGCCAGCTCTAGACTGGACAGAAGAATTCATTTCACCCCTCGGGCCTGGAGACCTGGCCCCAATGAGATACATTGCCTCATTTTGCTTCTTCGCTTAGTGTCTCCTGTAGGTGGTGGACTGGTGCGGTGGTATCTGGAAGGTGATTTGGTGAAAATGGTGGTAATTTAGCAGCAATTTTTGTGGCTACTCTACCCCAGTGGGAGCCATTCTACTTCTCCGATAGTAAGAGCTTTGATCAAGGATCCAAGGAGGGAGGCTTGCGAGCTCAACATGGAGTTAAGTTGAAGAAATGGGTAAAACACACAGAGCTGATTCTATCCTGACAGGCACACTCCACACAAGATGTGCGGTGGGCACACAGAAATGCTGCACCGTAGGGAGGGCTCAGATTAAATCACACCCGCTGCCGCCATCAGCATTCTTGCTTGTCGTGGCTTTTCTATTTGGGGAGAGCTTATCACCAGACATGAGTTCAGAATGATGAGTGAGACAAGTGATAAACAAAGACGGAGAAAATGAAGCTAAGCCCTCTTTCATGTCTTTTCTCATTGTTCTTAGTCAAAAAGCAGAAGCGCCTGGGCGCCCGGCGAGTCACCCTGGGACGTCCGCAGTTTTGTTCTGTGATTATAACAACTTTTAAAAAATATATTGCTTTGGAGAGGAAATGGGAAAAACATTTTTCTTCACCTGTCTTGAAACACATGTTGAAGAAATATATAAACTTTACTGAACACATTTTCCAAATGGTATTCTTTTTCTTAAATATTAGATTCACTAATTAATTTTTATGAGACAAATTTCAGTTTTTCTAATGAGACTGAAGTCTCATTCACAAAACAACACAGAACAGAGCTAGACTTAGCAAAGTCCTGAAGAATTTTAAGTGTCAGGGTTACCATTTTTGTGGTTTTTACTATTATGTATTCTGTGCCTAAGCCTTAGGATAGGCCTTGGTATTTTTTGTATAGCCATTTCTTACCAAACATAGGAAATATATTTCAACTGAATGTTTTTAATATATCTCCAGCACATACATTGGCCCCTCAGATACATTTCAACTACCTGCTGAATCACCAGAGTCACTTCAGGCATGTGGGACCTGTTAGAGGGAAGTTTAATCTCAGGTTCATTTAGATTTAGTGTATAACACACACACACACACACACACACACACACACTTTTGCTCTGGGAGTATCTTTCTTTAGAGATGGTAGGCATGGCACTTCTACATTCCCCCCCCCCTTTTTTTTTCAGAGCTGAGGCCCTAACCCAGGGCCTTGCGCTTGTCAGGCAAATGCTCTACCACTGAGCTAAATCCCCAACCCTCTACAACACCATTAAACAAAGCTCACCAAGACCATTACACAAAGACAGTCAACAGCCCCATTCTTATTATAACCATATTTTGTAGCACTTTAAAATGTGTAGCTATAATCTTATCATAATTTGAAGTACACAAACCCAGAAATTAACAATACTCTAAACATTAGACTACAGAAACATAATGGGGGAGTTTTTTTTTTTTTATTTTACAACACCATTCAGTTCAACATAATAGCCACAGATTCCCCTGTTCTCCCCCTCTTGCCACCCCCCCTCCCCCAGCTCACCTCCCATTCCCACCTCCTCCAGATCAAGGTCTCCCCCGAGGACCGGGATCGACCTGGTAGACTCAGTCCAGGCAGGTCCATTCCCCCCCTCCCAGACCTAGCCAAGTGTCCCTGCATAAGTCCCAGGATTCAAACAGCTAACTCATGCCACGAGCCCAGGACCCGGCACCAACGCACAGCTGCCTCCCAAACAGATCAAGCCAAATGACTGTCTCACCCATTCAGGGGGCCTGATCCAGTTGGGGGCCCTTCAGCCTTTGGTTCATAGATCCTGTGCTTCCTCCATTCATTTGGTTATTTGTCCCTGTGCTTTATCCAACCTTGGCTTCAACAATTTCGCTCATATAAACCCTCTTCTTTCTCACTAATTAGATTCCCAGTGCTCAACCAGGGGCCCAGCCATGGATGTCTGCATCCAGATTCCTCAGTCCTTGGATGGGGCTTATGGCACAACTATCAGGGTGTCTGGCCATCCCATCACCAGAGTAGGTCAGTTCCTGCCGTCTCTCGACCATTGCCAGCAGTCTTTTGCGGAGTATCTTTGTGGATCTCCGTGAGCCTCCCTAGCTCTCTGCTTCCTCCCCTTCTCATGTGGTCTTCATTTACCATGGTCTCCTATTCGTTGTTCTCCCTCTCTTTTCTTGATCCAGCTAAAGGATCTCCCACTCTCTTTCCCTCGACCGTCGCCCTTCATTGTTCCCACTCATGACCAGGCTGTTCATGTAGATCTTGTCCATTTCTCCGTGTCTTTTTTGGGGTCCCGTTTTCCAGGTAGCATCACTGGTGATGTGAGTAGCAGTCCAGTCATCCTTGTTCCACATCTAGCATCTTCCTATGAGTGAATACATACCATATTTGTCTTTTTGAGTCTGGGTTCCCTCACTCAGGATGATTTTTTCTAGATCCATGCATTTGCCTGCAAACCGTATGATGTCATTGTTTTTCTCTGCTGAGTAGTATTCCATTGTGTATATGTGCCACAGTTTATTTATCCATTCTTCAGTTGAAAGGCATCTAGGTTGTTTCCAGGTTTTGGCTATTACAAACAATGCTGATATGAACATAGCTGAGCAAGTGCTCTTGTGGTATGATTGAGCATTTCTTGGGTATATGCCCAGGAGTGGTATAGCTGGATCTTGGGGGAGATTGATTCCCAATTTTCTAAGAAAGTGCCATATTGATTTCCAAAGTGGTTGTACAAGCTTGCATTCCCACCAGCAGTGGAGGAGAGTTCCCCTAGTTCCACATCCTCTCCAGCATAAAGTGTCTTCAGTGTTTTTGATCTTAGCCACTCTGACAGGCATAAGGTGGTATCTCAGAGTTGTTTTGATTTGCATTTCCCTGATGATTAGGGATGTTGAGCAATTCCTTAAATGTCTTTCAGCCATTTGGGTTTCCTCTGTTGAGAATTCTCTGTTTATTTCTAAAGCCCATTTCTCAATTGGACTGTTGGTCATTTTGATGTCTAATTTCTTGAGTTCCTTATATATTCTGGATATCAGTCCTCTGTCACATGTGGGGTTGGTGAAGATCTTTTCCCATTCTGTAGGCTGTCGCTTTGCCTTGTTGACCGTATCCTTTGCTCTACAAAAGCTTCTCAGTTTCAAGAGGTCCCATTGATTGATTGTTTGTCTCAGTGTCTGCGCTACTGGTGTTATATTTAGGAAGTGATCTCCTATGCCAATGCGTTCAAGACTATTTCCTACTTTCTCTTCTAGCAGGTTCAGAGTAGCTGGATTTATGTTGAGGTCTTTGATCCACTTGGACTTAAGTTTTGTGCATGGTGACAGATATGGATCTATTTGCAGCCTTCTACACCTTGATATCCAGTTATGCCAGCACCATTTGTTGAAGATGCTTTTTTTTTTCCATTGTACACTTTTGGATTCTTTGTCAAAAATTATATGTCCATAGGTGTGTGGGTTAATGTCAGGGTCTTCAATTCGATTCCATTGGTCCACATGTCGGTTTTTATGCCAATACCAAGCTGTTTTTATTACTGTAGCTCTATAGTAGAGCTTGAAGTCAGGGATTGTGATGCCTCCAGAAGTTGTTTTATTGTACAGGCTTCTTTTAGCTATCCTGGGTTTTTTGTTTTTCCATATGAAGTTGAGTATTATTCTTTCCAGGTCTGTGAAGAATTGTGTTGGTATTTTGATAGGGATTGCATTGAATCTGTAAATTGCTTTTGGTAAGATTGCCATTTTTTACTATGTTAACCCTGCCTATCCATGAGCATGGGAGATCTTTCCATTTTCTGACATCTTCTTCAATTTCTTTTTTCAGGGACTTAAAGTTCTTGTCATATAGGTCCTTCACTTGCTTGGTTAGTGTTACCCCAAGGTATTTTATGTCATTTTTGGCTATTGTAAAGGGTGATGTATCTCTAATTGCCTTCTCAGCTTCTCCCTCATGAACATTGATGCAAAAATACTCAATAAAATACTGGCAAACAGACTCCAAGAACACATCAGAACAATTATCCACCATGATCAAGTAGGCTTCATCCCAGGGATGCAAGGGTGGTTCAACACACGAAAGTCCATCAATGTAATACACCATATAAACAAACTTAAAGAAAAAAACCACATGATCATCTCACTAGATGCAGAAAAGGCATTTGACAAAATCCAACACCCCTTCATGATAAAAGTCTTGGAGCGATCAGGAATACAGGGAACATACCTAAACACAATAAAGGCAATATATAGCAAACCAACAGCCAACATCAAATTAAATGGAGAGAAACTCAAAGCAATTCCACTAAAATCAGGAATGAGGCAAGGCTGTCCACTCTCCCCATACTTATTCAATATAGTACTTGAAGTTCTAGCCAGAGCAATATGACAACATAAGGAGATTAAGGGGATTCAAATTGGAAAGGAAGAAGCCAAGCTTTCCCTATTTGCAGATGACATGATAGTATACTTGAGTGACCCCAAAGATTCCACCCAGGAATTGATAAAGCTTATAAACACCTTCAGCAACATAGCAGGATACAAGATCAACTCAAAAAAAAAATCAGTAGCCCTCCTATATACAATGGATAATGGGGGAGTTTTACCTTCAGAACATAACTTTTTTTTTCAATTACATAATTGACAGTACAATATGTATAACAGTGATTATAAGAAAGATTATGTTAGAGAATAATTTCATTAAAAAAAGGACAACAGAATGTTGTGTTTGTTTGTAGGATTAGATCCTAGAGCAGCACTCCTCTGTGAAAACCTGTAGATTTGTACATGAAATTGACTTAGGAGAGTCTTGCCCCTGTTGACTACACTGCCAAATATTCTAAGGTCTGACCAATAGCAATTTGAAAGGCATTATTTAAACTGCAGAAACCAATTGTTGGTAAAACATTGTATAAAATGTATAAATTATTTCTTTGTTTTCCTTGCAAAACACAATATTTCTACACAGTTGACATATGAAGAAATCATTAAATCAAATACAGCCCAAAGGAAAGAAAATCATATCATAGATATGTCTGAAAGCAGTTTATAAGTATATTCTAGTTTTTTAAATTTTATGTCTCCTCTGACTCTTTAAATTCACAATTTGGTACAGTTCTGTTTTCTGTTTGGAGGAAATACTCACTTTTGTAGCAAGTTTTGAATTCATCATTTTAGATTCTTGCCCTCAAATATGTCCTTTCAAATACGTTCTTTCTTACAGACACAAATTATTAGAAGGAAAAAAATATACATAGACATAAAATAAAAAAAATTTCTCTTATTGCAGCAAGAAAGGAAAGAATATCACCAAACTCACTGCTCCTATTTAGGACAGGGTCTTGAAAGACATGTATTTTAAGGGAGAAATCTCATGGGATCCTACCAGAAGACAAGGAACTACTGACATCTAACAACTGCTCAGGGAGGGAGAATTAGCCTTTTCCAGACATGATTCTCCAAATTGGCCATCCTTGGAATCATATCTGCACAAGCATGATCAATGGACTCAATAGTGTGTGTGCATATATTTGTATATATATTTATATAACAATAATAATAAAAAGGAGACCAACAACCAGACAGAATGAGAGAGGTGGATGGGAATTGGAAGATGAGGGACATAGGAATGGGGCAATTAAGGGGCATGACAATGGGAATGGGACAATTAGGGGCAGGGACATGGAAATGTGAAGATGGAGACGTGGATATGGGAAGATGGGAACATGAGAATGGGAAGACAGAGGTATGGAGATGGGAAGGTAGCGGGCATAGGATGGGGATATTTAGGGTATAGGGAAGGTGAGAGAGAGGACAGGGAAGAGGAGGTGGTATAATTATATTTTTAATTCTTTAAATTTAGTAAAAAAGACTCATATTTCTATGTTGCAAAGTCTATTATCGAGATCATGAACAATCTACAGTAGTAATACCACACTGGTCCTCAGATATCTCTTCTACTCATAAAACTTAAGTCATGACTCAACACTCAATTTAGAAGGAAGACTTAGTTGATAAAATTATTGCTATGTATCAAGTAATGATCATGTGAAATAATAAACACTTGAAGACTGTCTCCTTTATATGAAATTATTTGAATAACATTTAGTAGCTATGTGAATATTAATTTTAAAATGCCAACACTGGTGTGCTCATGTGTCTGTTTCTGTGACCTTTCCTAAGTAGTCAGTTTTTAAGGGGGGAAAGTTTGTTTTGATCTGGTTTAAGACAAAAACTCAAATGGCAAACAGAAGAAATCATCAAACTTTATCATTAGAAAAGAAACTATGAAAATGGAAGAAAATTGAGAAGAAGGCCCCCAAATGAGTAATGTACTAGAGACTTATAGGGAACTATTGACAGACGTGATGCATTGAAGGGCAGAACAAATATCAACTAATCTTCATAAAATCATGGGTCAAAAACTTCTAATATTTATAAAGATACAAAATGGCAAATTCAATATCTGAGTAAAATTCTGTCAGAAGAAAAATTAAAAACTATAACACTTCTCAACGCTGAAGTCTAGACACCAAAAGATAGATAGAAAGCATATTGAATAGAAGGGAAGAGTCCTTATACTCAGTACTGACTTTCCATCAGATACAGGAATAGTGGGTAAGGAAGGTGTATTGAAAAACAAGTGAATTCCAACCCAGACTCTATACTCTGCACACATTCTCCAGGAAGGAAAGCACAATAATGACATTTAAGTGGAATAATAAACTAAGGGGGTGCCTTGCCAGAAGATTTGACACTAGTTTCTGGTGCCTGCTAAAGTTCTTCGTTATGGAGGAAAAGAAGTTGATGGATACCAGATACTCTTTACAAATGAAAGGGCTTCTTAAATTGAAATAACTAGACAATTAATAAAAATAGATTTACGTTAAACACCCTAGGAGACTGTAAGGGTCTTCTAAATGCCTTTATAACCACATTTTTGTGCATCGCTCACACTAATCAAGGAAATGTTTTTGCATAAAACAAAGGCTATTACAAAAAAGCACAGCTTATCAAAGTGTGGAGAAGAAGTAACTGTGGACTACCCATTCCCAGATTGGACATCTGTAACATAACCTCTAGAATGTGTATCAGGAACATTTTGGAGAGTTGGGCAGAGAGACGGCCAGAATGATATGACTAGAAGGACTGCTCTGAAATAGTGCGTTCAGGACATAAAGGGGTTGTTGCATCCATGAACTCTCAATAGTTATGGTCACCAACCTAAGACCTGCAGGAGACAGTTTTAGGCAACATTCCAGCATAGGTGGAAGAGGAAATCACAACACCCCACCTTTCCTGGAACAGCTAAAGCCAAAGATTACTGAAGGAGGAAAAATCAGTTTTCTTTTCTGTTTGGTTTACAATATCCAAGTAATTAGCCTAAACCCATGTGCATATATGCAACATAGATAGGTCTAATTAGGATATATATATATACACAAGACATACATATGTATGTCTGTGTGAGTGTGTGTATAGGATATGTATATATGTATGTATACATATACATATAATCACATTTATAAATTATAGAAGAGGAAGATACAAATATAAATGAATTTGAGGCAGTGGATGTAGGAGGGGCATGGGAGGAGTTGGAGGAGTCAGGGAGAAATATATTATCAAAATGTATTCATTTTATATATGAAGTTCTCAGATACAAAAAAAAGAATCAAAAGAGAAAAATTCCTAATTTGTGTGGGGTGGGTGCATTGCAAGTGTATAGGGGAGTACAAGCTGTGGATTAACTTCAGGAAGTCTCTTCTATTACTGTCTGCATTATGCCCTCCTAGAAGTCTCTCTGAACCTGAAGCTTGCCGGTTTCTGGATACACTGCTGATGACCAAGCTGCAGCAGTTCTGTTTCTGAACCCCCATCCTTCACAAAGCACTGGAATTGTGTATGCCTGCAGCTATGACCGGCTGTTTCTAATTTTGATAAAGTCCAATTTACTTTTTGTTTTGTCGTTTGTTCTTTTGCTGTGCTAACAAAAACTCCATTGTCAAACACTAACACAGATTTATTCTTTACTCTGTGAGCTGCATGATCACTCTCTTGCACTCAGATATATGACCTATTTTGTATGACCTATTTTGAGTTAATTGTCAAAGGTGACATGAAATTTCTACTCAACTTCATTTTTTTTCCATATGGGTATCTCAGTTATTTCTGTACAATTGAAGACCTATTTCTCTGTTAAGTTGACTTAACAGTCATTGAAAAAAATCAATGTGAGGGTTTATTTGTGAACATCAATCCCATCCTATCAAAGTCTAGATCTACCCTTCAACCAATATCATGCTTTTGGTTGAGTTTTACAAAGAGGAAACATGAATACTCTAACTTTAAACTTCTTTTCAAAAGTATCTTGGCTCATTTCTTAGCCTTTTCATTTCAATATGAAGTTTATAAACACGTTATTAACTTATATAAAAATATAACTTGTAAGCAGTTATAAAGGATGTGTAAATCAATTGTCTTCTGAGGACATGAACTTCGAGTACCTACTCATTTATCCTTTTACAGATTACATACCTTTTGATAATTTCGTTTGTGTATTTTAATTCTTTTTGATGCTTTGTAAGCAAAAGTATATTTTATGATTTCAATTTTGGATTGTTTATTTCTAATATATAAAAAAACTCCTGATTTTTGCTTAGTTTTTTTTTTTGGACTTCATTTGTTCTAATACTTTTTGTGGGCTCACTATAATTTTCTATGTAAAATATAATGTCATTTATGAATAGGAATTTATGAGACCCCAATTGACATAAAATGCATAGATTAAGATCCTTATATAAAATATACTATTCACATATTATATATAATAAACTTCAAATACTTTCTAGACTTATCATCAAATATAGTATCACTATAATGGGATAAATACTTTAAAATCTATACATATTCAAAAAAGGCATTTTTTTCTCTTGAAAAAAATGTTGGTTGTAAAGCACAATATGGAATTAACAGATAAGTAGTTTATTTATTCCTTTATAATTTAAATGTACATTTTTTCTATACCATCCCATATAGATGCTATGTCCTAGACTTACCACCACAGTATTGAATAAAGTATGTGGTAGCTTATTATTTTAGGGGGTCTTTCAAATTTTAACCAATAATTTTATTTTTATTTTTTGGGGGAGTGTAGCTGGAAGTTTTCCTGTATTCTGCCCGGTCCTGCAGCCTCTCAGACCCAGGTAAACACATGGAGGCTTATATCAATTATGAACTGGATGGACTATGGCTCAAGCATCTTGCTAGCTAGTTCTTACATATTAAATTAACCCATTTCTATTAATCTATTAAGTTGTGTCTTACCTGTATTTTCACATCTTGCTTCTACTAGCAACAGCTTGCAGTATCTCCTTCTTCTCCTTTCTCCTCCCCCTATCTCTCTTGGATTTTCCTGTCTAGCTCCATCATGCCCTGCCATAGGCCAATGCAGCTTTATTTATCAACCAATCAGAGCAACACATACTCACAGCATATAGGAAGACATCTCAAAGCACGTCCCCTTTTTTGTCTAATCAGAAAGGAAGGTTTTAACTTTATCCTAGTAAAATTACATATAACAAAACAGTTATCAAGCAAGAATTACAGTTACAATGTCTATTTATCTTTGTCAGATTCAAAGAAAATATTCTAGTTATCCTATATTTGTGAATCTAAGGTTTCATATCTAATTTGTCTTTTATCATAATCAAGGAAAATTTATAATAATAACTATCTAGTCTTCAACTACATCAAAGACCTCAGAAGGATATACTATTACCTAGGTAACCAGCAAGAACATTGTAAGCAACTTCCAAAAATCTAGAATGACAGAGACACTGGCTGCCTGGACAGTCACCCAAAGTTCCTCTGTAATGTTGAGGCATCCATCTTTAGCCTATAGGACTAGAATCTCCCAATCACTTTCCCCTGTGTCCTGTAGAATGTCTGGCAGTCTCTTCTGTGAAGCGGGAACCTCGAGGATCATATCACCGTGTTTTGGCAAATTAGGTGCCAAATGTAGCTAGCAGTTTGCTAGCTAGCTCTTATGTCTTAAATTAACCCATTTCTATTAATCTATAAGTTGCCACATAGTCATGGCTTACTGGTATTTTCACATCTTGCTTCTCCTGTCAGTGTCATTCTATTTGGGGAGATAGTTTATGAAGGATATTTAAAAATTATTACTAAGTAAATTAAATTTAGTTCTTTTAAAAATTTATTTATTTATTTATTTTACATCCTGGCCATAGTTTCCTCTCCCTCCTCTACATCTGCTCTCTCTACTCATCCCCCAGTCCACTCCTCCTGTGAAAGGGAAGGTCTCCCATGAGTATCAACAAAACATGGCATATCAAGCTGCAATAAGACTAAGCACTTCCCCATGTATTAAGGCTGGGCACAACAACCCAGTGTCAGAGGCAGGGTCCCAAAAGCCAGTAAAAGAGTTGAAGACAGTCCCTGTTCCCACTGTTAGGGGTCCCTCAAAAGGACCAAACTACATGACTGTAACCTATATGCAGAGTGCCTAGGTCAGTCCTATGCAGGCTCTTTGGTTGTCAATTCAGTCTCTGTGAGTCCCTATGAGCCCAAGTTAATTGATACTTTGAGTTTTAATCCTTTCTCCCCCTCTTCTGTAGGATTCCACAAACTCTGCCTAATGTTTGACTGTGGGTCTGCATCTGTTTTCATCAGTTGCTGGATGAGGCCTCTCTAATGACAATTGGGATAGATACCAATCTGGTCACAGGAGAAGGCCAGTTCAGGCTATGTACTGCTATTGATAGGAGTCTTAGCTGGAGTCATCCTTGTAGATTCCTGGGAGATTGATTCCCTTTCACCAGGTTTTTAGCTGACCTGCAAATGCCCCCCCCCCATTTCTCTTTCAGTACTCTTCCCCATTTCCCTAGCAACCTGATCGCTCATGATCCCATCTCCACCTACCCTCAGTCAACCCATAAACTCTTTTTTATTTCCCCTTCCTAGGGACATCCAGGTTACCTTCCATGAACCCTTCCCATAACCTAGTCTCTTTGATCTGTGGATTGTAGCATAGTTATCCTTTATTTTACAGTTAACATCTACTATGAATGAGTACATACCATGTTTGTCTTTCTCATTCTGGATTACCTCGGTCAGCATGATTTTTTTCTAGTTCCATACCTTTGCCTTCAAATTTTCTGGTGTCCTTGTTTTTAGCAGCTGAGTAATACTCCATTATGTGAATGTACCACATTTTCTTTTTGTGCAGGGTAGTAAGTATGGATCTATTTGCACTCTTCTATGCACTAACATTCAGTTATAGCAGCACTATTTGTTGAGGATGCTTTCTTTTTTTTCATAGTATTATTTGGGCTACTTTGTTGAAAAATCAGGTGTCCACAGGTGTGTGAATTTACTTCTGGGTCTTTGATTCCATTCCACTGATTCAGCTGTCTGTGTTTATGCCACTACCATGTGGTTTTTATTACTATAACTCTGTAGTAGAGCTTGAAATCAGGGATGGTGATATCTCCTCTGCAAGTTCTTTTATTGTACAGGATTCTTTTAGCTATCCTGGGTCTTTTGTTTTTCCATATGTAGTTGAGTATTATTCTTTTGAGGTCTGTAAAGAATTGTGTTGGAATTTTGATGGGGATTGCACTGAATATGTAGATTGCTTTTGGTAAGATGGCCATTTTTACTATTAATCCTACCTATCCATGAGCATGATAGATCTTTTTATCTTATGATATCTTCTTTAATTTCTTTCTCTAAAGACTTGAAGTTCTTGTCATTCAGGTCTTTCACTTGCTTAGTTGAGTAACATCAGATATTTTATATTATTTGAGGCTATTGTAAAGGGTGTTTATCTGCTTTCTTTCTCAACCCATTTATCATTTGAATACAGTGGGGCTACTGATTTTTTTTTTTTTTAGTTAATCTTGTATCCAGGCACTTGACTAAAGGTGTTTATCAGATGTAGAAGTTCCCTGGTAGAGGTTTTTGGGTTGCTTATGTATACTATCTTATCACTTGTGTATAATGATATATTTAATCTTCCTTTCTAATTTGTATCACTTTGACTTCCTTTAGTTTGTCTTAGTTTTCTAGCTAGAACTTCAACTACTATATTGAATAGGTATGGAGAAAGTAGAAAATTTTGTCTTGTTCCTGATTTCAGTGGAATTGCTTTGAGCTTCTCTCCATTTAATTTATGTTGGCAATTGGCTTGCTGTACATTGCATTTATTATGTTTAGGTATGGCCCTTATATCTCTAATCTCTCCAATACTTTCATCATGAAGTGGTGTTGGATTTTGTCAAAGTATTTATCAGTATCTGATGAGATGATCATGTTTTTTTTTTTTTTCAGTTTGTTTATATGGTGGATTACATTGACAGACTTTTTTATTTTGACTCACCCCTGAATCTCTGGGATGAAGCCTAGTTGGTCGTATTGAATGATCTTTTTGACATTCTCTTGGATTCAGTTTTCAATTATTTTATTTAGCAATTTTGAATCAATATTAATGAGTTAAATTGGTCTGTAATTATCTTTTTTTTGTTGAGTATGTGGTTTCGGTATCAGGGTGGCTGTAGCCTCCTAGGGAAAAAAAATGGCAATGCTTCTGTTTCTATTTTGTGGAACAATTTGAAGAGTATTGGTATTAGCTGTTCTTTGAAAGTCTGGTATTAAAACCATCTGGCCCTGGGTTTTTTTTTTTTGGGGGGGGGTGATATTTTTATTGATTACTTCTGTTTCCTTAGGGGTTATAGGTCTATTTAAAGTCTTTATCTGATCTTGACTTAACTTTAATAAGTGGTATCTATCAATGAATTTGTCCATTTCTTTTAGATTTTTCCAATTTTGTAGAGTAAAAGTTTTTGAAGGTTGACTTAATGATTCTCTAGATTTCGTGGAGACTGTTGTTATGCCCTTTTTTAATTTTTGATTTTGTTGATTTGGGTATTCCCTCTGCCTTTTAGTTAGTTTGGATAAGGGTTTATTATTTTGTTGATTTTCTCAAAGAACCAACCCTTTGTTTCATTAATTCCTTGTATTGTTCTCTTTGTTTCTTTTTTTTATTGATTTCAGCCCTCAATTTGATTACAATTGTCTTTCTACTCCTCTTGGGTGAGTCTGCTTTTTCTTTTCTTTCTCTCTCTCTCTTTTTTTTTTTTTTTTTGGTTCTAAAGCTTTCAGGTGTACTGTTAAGTCCTTAGCATAAAATCTTTCCAAATTATTCATGAAGGCACTTAGTGCTATGAACTTTCCTCTTAGCACTGCTTTCATTGGGTCCCATAAATTTGGGTATGTTTTGAATTCATTTTCATTGAATCTAATAAGTCTTTAATTTCTTTCTTTATTTCTTCCTTGACCCAGTGGTACCTTAGTAGAGAGTTGTTCAATTCCCATGAGCTTGAAGGCTTTCTGTTTTTTTCTTTTTTTAAATCAAGCTTTAATCCACGGTGATCTGATAAGATACAAGGGGTTATTTCAAATTTTTTTTGTGTTTGTTCAGACTTGCTTTGTGTTTGAGTACATGGTCAATTTTGGAGAAGGTTCTACATGTTGCTGAGAAGAAGGTGTATTATTTTGTGCTAGGTAAAGTGTCCTGTAGATATCTATTAGGTCTATTTTTCAAAGTCTGTTGCTATTTTATATCCCTTCATCACATAGTTATATTGGTTTTTGTTTTAGGAATGCAGTCATTCCATCTATTCCATTTATCAAATTTGTTGATACACAGTCTTCTAGGGTATTTCCTTTTGACTTATAGAAGCTAAATATCTTAATATTTATATTTCCTTTTGGCTTTGATTTGAGATTTTTTTGGTCATAGAAAATCTAATGAATTCCTTGCCAGTTATACTTATCTTCTCTCAAATACACAACTATTGGTTTTATTGATTATACTGTTTTGGTTTTCCCCATGTTTGCTTTAAGCCTTATTATTTTATTATTTTTGCTTATTCTCTATTAAGTTTATTCTTGGCTTTATATTTTCTGAGAGATATAAGTCTAAGTTAATACTTTTAGCTCTTCACTTTTATTTAATTTTTTATAAATATATTTTCATCCTGTTTCCCTATTCCCAACACCTCCCACAACCTTCCCATTTCCCTAATATACCCAACTTTTCTCCCCCAACTCATTCTCAAATAAACGCAGAAACAAAAATCATAATAACCAAGTAAATACCATTTTTTAAAAAAATAGCCAAACAAAGCAAAATGAAACAAAATGCCCACAGAAAATAAAATAAAAAATGAAAACTTGGACTTTATCTTACATTGGCAAATGTTCCTGTGTCTGGGGCCTGACCTGAATACTCCATTGGACAAATTTATTTTCCCTTTCCCATTAGGAATCAGTTGCAGATAACTTCTTGGTTAGGAGTGGGACTGTGTGTCTACATCTCTTCTCAGTGCTGGGATACCATCTGACTTGCAACTGGTAGGTTTGGAGTGTGCTACCACAGTCTCTGTGAGTTCATATCAGTCCTGTTGTATCTGGAGATACTGTTGCCCTGGAGTCATCCATCACATCTGGTTCTTACTATCTTCTACCTCTTCTTCTACATAGATTCATAAGTCTTGAGGATCAGGTCTTGATAAAGACATCCTGTTTAGGACTGATGCTCCGAAGTCTCTCGTTCTCTGTACATTGTCCAGTTGTGGGTCTGTTGTACAATATTTGATCACATGGTTTACACCTAGATTGTGTTTTTTTTACTGGACAAACCTGTTGTGGCATGGTTCTGTGCCATCATACCCCTTTAAAAGATTAAATCAAATCACCCATAGATCAAGAGGCAGGTCAAGCAATGAGTTGACAGAAACAAAACCATAAAGAGTGGGAAGAATTCATGAAGATGGATTGAGGGACTCACAGGAAGCATCATGGAGGGATTTTGAGTTTGGTAGCCTCTTTTGGTTTGGGACAGTGGAAGAGAAGTTCTCTTTGTGGGATAGTGGCAAAAGAGGAAGAAGCAGCATGTTTTCTCTGTCTCTCGGAGCTAGCAGGTTTTTACACCAGCATCTGGCTCCCAAGTCTTTATTGATAAAATAAAATAATAGAGACTTAGTTAAAACATTTTTCTCCCTAAAGAGAGGTGGCTGAAGAGGCAGCAGGACACAAAGGGCCCCATGTCCAAGGCATAACCAGTAAAGTGACAGCAGCTGTGGAGAAGCAATCAGCAGCTAGAGAGTGGTAACATCAGGTATAGTCATTATGTAGAATTGATAAAAAGCAAGATGGCTCTCCACGTTAATTCCCCTGTACTATAAAAAGAAACTTTTCTGATGCGGGCTAAGCCAAGTTCTAGTTATCTATGGATTAAGTAGTATGACATTTGAAGTCAACCTGGTACTATCCCCCATTAGGAGATTCATCTTGGTTTTCTTTTTCCCTGGCCCATGACCAGGTCTCATGTTCTTGGTCATGTTAGAAGTGTCAGGTATGGGGGTATAGGTCCCATCTCATAGAGTGAGAATTTAATCCAATCAAATAAGAGTCAGTTATTCCCATCATATTTGTGTTACTATTGCCCCAGTATATCCTGCAAGCACGTCACTGCATTTTTAGACACATAATGTTGATGATTATCTTTCTCCACTAGTAGTGTACATAGTACCTTCCGGGACTATGGATGCTTGCCAGTAGAAGTGATGCTTCTAGTTGGCTACCAGCTTGATTTCTCCATGTTAGATGGCATAAATAAGTGGTATCTTCAGCCGGAGGCTCTTACCATAAGCTGTGAAGAACAATCAGTAGACTAGGCAATATGTTATGTTTGGGGTGTTCGTAGGATCCTTTGATACAAAGACTCAACAGAATGTAACCTTTTACTGCTCCTGGAGGTTTTACTTGGTGGTGTGAGATGCCTAGTTGAGGCATTGTCTCTCCTATTTTATGATGATTCCATTTAGATTATGCACATAGTTTCTACAGTAGTAGATTTTCATATGGTTTTTCAAACAGCTTTTAGTGTTAGTTGTCTCTCTTTCATCCTTTTCTCCCATGTCCTACCCTATTTAATCCTCCTATTCCAATTTTCCTTTTATCTCTCCATAACATTATATTCTATTTCCCCTTCCTTTGGAGATCCTCTTCCTCCAGTCTCTTACTGGGGATCTAACATCTGTGTTTATTCAGATTGTAGCACATATATGGGAAGCTTAAAAGCTAACATTCACGTATGAGAGACAACATATATTTGTCTTTTGGGGTATGGTTCACCTTACTTAGGATTTTTTTTCTTAGCTCTATCTACCTACCTTTAAATTTCATAATTTCATTTTTTTTTCTTCATAGTTGAATAATATTCCATTATATAAATATACATTTTTATTACTCATTCATCAGTGGTCTATTCCTGAGTAATTCTTTTTAATATAATGATTTGGTCATATAAAGTCACCTCTAAGTACTGCTTTATCTGTATCTCATAGGTTGATGTGGTGGTTTGAATGAGAATGGTCCCCGTATATTCATATATTTGAATACTTGCTCCCCTGTTTGTGAAACTATTTGGGAAAGACTAGGAGGTATGGCCTTATTAAAGGACATATGTAACTAGAGGTGTTTGTTACCTCTTGTGTTCCACTACGTCAGCTCTCAGGTACTGTTCCAGAACCATTCCTGTCTGCCTGTCACCATGCCCCCCCTCAATGTGGTCATGGACACTAACCCTTTAAAACTGTAAATCCCAAACAAACTCTTTCTTCTATGACTTGTCTTGGTCCTGGTGTCTTATCATAGCAATAGAAAAATAAATAAGACAAGTTGATAATGTGATATGTAGTGTTTTCTTCATTTCAAAAGTTTGCAATGCCCTTTATGATTTTTTTCTTTGATCTGCTTATTATTTAAGAGTGTACTGTGGAAATCAATATGGCAGCTTCTCAGAAAATTGAGAATTAATCTACCTCAAGACTTAGCTATTCCAATCCTGGGCATATACCCAAAGGGCACTCCACAATTCCACCAGGACTCTTGATACGCTATGTTCATAGCAGCTTCCTTCATAACATCAAGAAACTGGAAACAATTTAAATGTCCCTCTACTGAAGAATGGATAAAGAAAATGTGGTACATTTACACAATGAAGTATTATCTGTCTGTTAAAAACAATAACATCATAAAATTTGCTGGTAACTAGATGCAACTAGAAAAGATCATCCTGAATGAGGTAACCCAGTCTTAGAAGACAAACATGGTATGTACTCACTCATAAGTAGATATTAGCTGTAAAGTAAAGACAACCCATGCTACAATCCATAGACCCAGAGAAGCTAAGTAAGGAGGAAGACTCAAGGGGTGGTGGTACATGAATCTCATTATGAAAGGGAAATATAATGGACATTGCCAGTGGAAGTGGTAAGGGGATAGAAGAGGGAATGAGGATGAGAACAGGAGGGATCAGGTATGGAGAGGATGGAGAGAGAAAGTACTGGGAGAGACAACTGGAATCTGGGGGCATCTTTGGGATAAGTTAGAAACCTAGAGCTTCCAGGAAACTCCCTGGAATCTGTGAAGGTGAGCCTCACTAAGACCCTTAGCAATAAGAAAAAGGGAGCCTGAACCAGTCATCTCCTATAATGAGGCAAGACTTCCAGTTGGAGGGACTGGGACACCGACCCAGCCACAAACACTTCGACCTACAATATTTCCTGCCTACAAGATGTAAACATGGCACAGGAATCGTGAGAGTGACCAACTAATGCCTGGCACAGCTGGAGACCCATACCCTGAGGAGGAGCTCACTCCTGAGGGCCAGAACCCAGAAGTGGGGTTCCTCAGAGACCTAGGATAGATCCAAACATGACTACTAAAAAATAAAAATAAAAGAGTCAATGAAATGATTCCTAATGATATTCTGCTAGACTAGTAGATTGATACCTAGCCCAACTGTCATCAGAGAGGCTTCACCCAGCAACTGATGGGCGAAGCAGAGACCCACAACCCAACATTAGGCAGAGCTTGAAGAATCCTGTGAAAGGATGGAGGAAGGATTGTAGGAGTCAGTGGGGTCAAAGACACTGCAAGAAAACCCATAGCGTCAACTAACCTGGTGTCTCCGGGGCTCACAGAGACTGAGCCAACAAGCAGAGGACCTGTATGGGACTGACCTAAGCCCTCTGCATATATGCTACCATTTTGTAGCTGTGTCTTCTTTTGAAACTCCTCACAGAGAGAACAGCGTCTGTCTCTGATTCTGTTGCTTGTATTTGAGACCCATTCCTTCTACTGGATTGCTTCATTCAGCCTTAATAGGAGAGGAGGCATCTAGTCTCACTGCAACCTGATATTCCATGGCTGGTTGATATTCATGGGAGGCCAGTATCTAAAGAGAAGCAGAGGAAAAGGAGAGCATGGGAAAGGAGCAGAGGTGGGAATGAATGGAATTGGGAGGAGAAGAGGAAGGGGGAACTTTGGTTGGGAAGTAAAAACAAAAAAGCAAACAAAAGCAAAAAGAAGAGTGTAATATTTAATTTTCCCATACTCACAAGGCTTCCAGTTCTCTTATTCATTCATTTCTAGTTTTAACCCACTATTACTGTGATAAAGTTAATTTCTTGAGACTTTTTTTGTAGGTTAATGGAATGGCAAAACATGTATTGGTGTGTAAAAGTACTAAGGATTTCTGCTAGATCAGATTCTTTCACAGTGTTCCTCAGTCCTTGTGCTTGGTGATTCTTCAGCTGTCTAATTGTCAACCTGCCAATAAAAGCAAGTGTCTTAGATTCTATTACTGTTGGATTGCTCTGTTCCTCCAGTTCTGTCATCTCATGTGTTTGGGTCTCTACTGATGTGTGCATATAATTGTTTACAATTGGTAAGTATTCCTGATGGATGACAGTTCTATCATTATAGAACAGAACAATTTCCTTCAAAGTCTATTTTGTTGTTAGTATAAACATTCTTGATAGTGTGAATTTGGTGTGAAATTTTCTTAAGTAGAATCCAGAGGACAATTGCTGTGATCAAAATAGTAAATTAAATGTGTTTCTCATCAGAAGACATTAAGGAAACGAATCAGATTTATAGACTGAAACTAGTTACAAAACATAACTGTCAAAGACTTGCTTTTGGTTTTGTTTGGTGAGATAGGGTCTCTCTGTGTAGACTAAGCTGACACTGAATTTTCAGCCTTCCTGCTTTGTTCATCATGGGCTGAGATTATAGGAAAGTACCAAAAAGCTGGATATAAGACTCACTCTTGAGGTTGTGTTGCTTTATTTGTGTAATAATTACAGTAAATAATGCATCTTAGCAAAATATGGTGAGAAATATCTCATAAAGAATGATGCATACATTAGGTAACAAGTTGACTGGCATTATTCCTTAGGATATAAATCTATAAAGATATTTGAGTGCACAGCAATCATAACTTCCACATTAAGAAAGGGCTTGAAACACCAAATTATGGTAAATAGAACAAAGAACTCTCATACACAATGCTCAAACTGTAGAACACTTTGAATTAAATTTAAAACAACATTCATCTACACATATGACCAACATTCCCCTTCTGGGCTATTTGTAAGAGAGAAAAGGAAAAGAAAACATGTTGCTGTGAAAAACATTTTCTAAGAAAGTTCATGTCAGTTTCATTCAAATCAGCTATAAGTTGAAATAGTACAAGTCTCCATCAAATAGAAGAATGGGCAACCTATGTTCCAGATACATATAAGATCATGCTATTATTCTGGAACAAATGGGATGTGCTGGCATAAGCAACACGAAACAACACAAATGTGTCAGAAAAATGTGATTCAGTGAAAAAGCAAAAGTAAACAGATTCTTCATGATGTATGATATTTGGGAACTGTGTGTACATTCATTTCTGATGGGGAAGCAGAAGAGCACTTTTCTCTGATGGTGATGGGAAGTGGCAGGAGGAAAATTTCTTAGGTGACAATATTCTGTATCATAGATTGATTTGCACAGGTGAACACATTAGTCAGAACTCATCATGTGGCATATTTAAGATTTATGGGTTTTAATATATGTGATTTTACCTCAAACGAAAAGAATCTTAAACAAATATTGAATCCCAGTTATTTTTATGTCTCAGGTGAAGCTTACTGATCTAAGGCTTACTTTGATATGCATGAAAACCATCAGATGGATTGATGGATGGAACGGCAGATGGATAGATGCATAAACACGTGTCAAAGTAAATATGTTAAAATGACAAATGCAGAAGCACATTGGGGTATGTGGGTATGAGCTATGGAATTCATTCAACTTTTCTGTATTTTCTTAAAATTTTTATAGTGAGACTTTTGGGTATGAAACCTAATCCAGACCAGGATTAAATAAATTTGCAGTCTAGAAAGATATTCAAGCACACACACATCTGATAAAATGATGAGGGTGTGCATAGCACAATGGTGACACAGAGGAGAAAGTCTGGCACTAATAAGACATGTCAGGTTGGAGATGAGTTGTGTTCAGAGATGGGCTAAGAAACTTTGGCTATAGTGTCTAGTTTTGTGGAAAGTGGGAAAGTTCAGATTTTGATGTGAAAATTCGACCTAAGGTCCATGTCTTAAAGGCATCATCACATCCTGTGGTGCTCTTGGAAAATGGTAGAATCTTTAAAAGGAAGCTGAGTGGGAGAAAGTTAGGTCACTTGAGCAAACCTTTAAAGGTAATTTTGGGGTGTTGGCCCCCTGCCATCTTTCCCTTTAATTTGGCAATCATGGGAGCAAATAGGACTTCTCTACAACACGATCACTCTGTGTTGTATTATGCCATCAAAGGTCTACAGCAGTGTGGCCAAATAATCATGGCTTAGAATTTCTAAAACTGTGAGTCAAGTATATCTGGCTTCTTTGTAAGTTGACCTGTCTTGGGTGTTTTATTGTAACAATGGAAATATAACACCCAATGGAAATGTATTTCCAGCATTCTCTTTTTTACATGGACCAGACGATTTGGAAAGATGGAAACTCCATTAGGAGATTAGAATGAATATTGCCCAGTAGCTATCTCGGGGTTTCTGAAAATGATTGGTTCACTCTGCTTGAAATATTCTAGACCACATTTCCTGTAAGCGTTTGCCAACATCACCCACTCGTGGCAGGCACTTCACCAGGATTCTGAGGTAGACTGCCACTTGCACGAGACACAGAGGAGTTGACATTGTTCATATAGTAAGAGTTTTTTTTTTTTTTTTTTTTTTTTTTTTTTCAAGACAGGTTTTGTGTAGTTCTGGCTATCCTGGAACTTGCTTTGTAGACCAGACTGGCCTCAAACTCACAGAAATCTGCTTTCCTCTGCCTCCTGAGTGCTGGCATTAAAGGCCTGCACCACCACTGCCCAGCAGTATTTAGTTTTATACCTTTGAAATTTATCACTTTTTATACCAAATGTTTCCAGGATAGCTTACTAATAACCTTTTAAAAATACATGAGGAAAATTAACTTAAATGAGTACTAATAATTTGGGGTACAACACTGGAATTATTTTTTCCAGTGTGATCCTTTTACATGTACCTGGAGGCAGGACTGAATTAGGATCATATGTCATGGATGATACTTCCTAAATATTTGAACGAATTAACAAAGTAAACATGATTCTTTTACCAGATTACTTGAATCAAAAGGCGAATTTGTGAATGACAGTATAGCAATGTTGGATACACTGTTCGAATGTGATTTATTCAGATTCTGGTGGTGCCTATATACTCAAGTATAAGTAAGAGCAAGATGAAATACCTGTAAAGAAAATCCTGCTGTTTGGAAGCTCACCCTTAAGACAGGATATAAAGGCATTGAAAATGCAGAAAGAAGCAGTGAGCCCAGTAGCTCATTTTAAGATGACACAGGGACATATCTCAGGAAATATCTTGCTATGCATTGCTATGATTAAGCAAGTTCCCCACACCTAAATTACAAAAGGGAACAAATTATTTTACAGTCCCAAATTATCAGCAGTATTAGTAATTAGCTTTGAAGATTAACCTCTTTGGGAGCTACATTCACTGTATTATTGTGAGTCTTACCTCAGTTTTCAAAGTCCTTATTCAGTTTTCAAATGAATCTATTACTAAAGAAAGTATAAAATTAACAATTAGAATCAATTATTTGGTTAATCTTCATTATCTCTGAAGCATTTCCAAAAATAGGGAATTCAACTGCTCTTTCAACCATAGAGGGGATCTGAAGAATAGCTAGCCTGTGGATACCTGAGTATGCACTCGATGGACAGGAGTATTGCAAGCCACATAAGCACTTGCCTTAGAAATGCATCTTTGCCTGTGGGTTGATTCCTATATCCATACTGAGGAGTTAATAATTTGCCATTGCCAGAAAAAAATGCAGCCATTTTCACGCTGACATATAGTGTCTACAGCTCTATAGATTTTTCAAAGGAAATAGATTCAAGCTCTATCAGATTGAAGGCTTAGGAAATAATAATCACATACTCTTCTCTTTAGAGCCATTTGTCCTCTGGCTCCTGATTTTCATCAATTCTCTGTAATTTTCACCCACTCTGTCTCAGGATCATGAGTTATCATTGGTTGCCACTGGAACACTCCAGAGTAATTTGTCTTATTGAAACATGGGCTGGCCTCACGGCTGTGAATAATCATTCACTCTCTAATATATCACATATTCTCTAAAATTCCTTTCTCTACTTAGAAAGACATAATGCTGTCATTGAACTGATGAGAATGGGAATTAATTGTTTTCTTGCAGTTTAAAGAGGGCTGCAGTTATTTTAACATGTCCATTTTAGAAATCTGCAGCCAATGGAAGGTACTTCCTGAAAACCAAACTGTTAACTGTGCCCTAGCACACAAGCAAGAGTCCCTTTGCCTTAGGAATAAACTGGGTTCAGGCCCAGAGTCAATAAAGCTTCCGTATAGCACACTGCCTTTCCCATTGTATTGACTAGGTACACTTTTGCTGAGAGTGAGTCCATTTATAAGACTACAGCTCTGTTGATGCTATAAGGATACAACCTGGTTCCTCTTCTTACAAAGATTTTTATATTTAAAAATGATGCATGGCCGGGCGTGGTGGCGCACGCCTTTAATCCCAGCACTCGGGAGGCAGAGGCAGGCGGATCTCTGTGAGTTCGAGGCCAGCCTGGGCTACCAAGTGAGCTCCAGGAAAGGCGCAAAGCTACACAGAGAAACCCTGTCTCAAAAAACCAAAAAAAAAAAAAAAAAAATGATGCATGAGGGATTTAAATATATTTGAAAAATGCACAGTATGTGGTGCCAATCACAATTCCAATTTTAATAAGTCTAATCAGTCGCTGGGGTGACCACAGCCAAGTTTGAGATCTCCTGTAAACTTTAATTGATTTCCTTAGGCCATGACATTTTAAAATGGAAAACACTTCTAAAATTGTATGTAGAGGGCTTTAGGATAGGAATATAACTCCTGCCACGTGGTAACTTAGGAAATTATATGTGATCATATCATAGACACATGGATTGAATATTTTTAAAGTACATATAAACTTTAGAATTAATGTGGCTAGAATTTGACAAATCTAGTCTCAGCATTTGCCTAACACAAAATACTTGGAAAGTGGTTTAATACCAACATTATTATTGTGTAAAAAGAATAATGTCCATTTTGGTGGACTACACTACCAGACTCAAAAAGGATAAACGCTGTCCCAAAACACAATCCAGATGGGCATTGAATTTGTTTGATTCAACTGCCAATAGGATTTCATAACCACAGTCATTGTGTAATATGCACCAAAAAGAAACAGTTAACAGTTCTCATACCTTGAAGGTCCTCAGAGAACTACTACAGACTCACATTGGGGAACCAGTTCAAGGCGTTCGAATCTCCACACCATTGTGACTTCTCTCAGATTGGATTTACTAAGGAAAAACCAAACATAAATTTCCTTTATAGAGAGTATTGTGGTTGCTGTTATATAACATTAAGCCTTTTAAACATTGATTGATGAAGTCTTAACATTACTATGAAATACACTGAACAAGATTTATTTTCTGGCATTGGACCAAAGTAAAGAATCAGATTCCCTACTTTTTGGCTCTGGACCGTCTTCTGCAAGTTGCTCAATCTGTATGATTTTTATAACTTATCAGATGAAGCTAATAAGCTCTGTAGAACATAGCTGTGCATGGCATAGTGATGGCATGAGCTGTGCCTAATACAGTGATGAGGCATGGAAACAGTCCTCAGTCAATTATTTGTGCCATTTGACTAATTCACTTTCTATATGTTTAAAATGAACAGACTGAGGTTAATTACTTAAATTCAACATGATTGTGATGAATACTCATTAATAATAACCCATTTTTACCCCCATTGATTACCAAAGAAACATTAGAAATGGTTAAGTGTATTGTATTGATTATTACAATGTAATGTTTAACATATTAAAATTATTCAAATGTTATTACAATGACTCTCTAACAATAACTTTTTTAAGATTGTCAATGGTTTTTAACCATGTCCTATTAGAATGGGTTGTTGTCCCTGGAGCTAAGAGGGGGCCAAGTTTTTTATGTTTTCAAATATTAGTGTGGCTATCATTATATATTTTCTTTGGATTCTTCATATGGTTATACCATATAAAGACACACTGGGAAAGCATCAGTTCAAATATGTCCTTAGTCTCCCATGCAATAAAGGCAACACGCACACACACACACACACACACACACACACACACACCCCACACACACACCCACCCACACACACCACACATACACACACACACACACCACACACACACACACACACACACACACACACACACACCACACACACACACCACTACACAAATTGAGCTTCATTTGTTTCTTTTATGGTATATGATGATATTCTAATTAAACAGTTGTTGCAGGAGTTTACAATATGCTTGAGCCAAGGGGTAAAGCAAATGTGTTTTTCTTCCTGTCATCCAGCATTCACATGACTCCTCCCATATTATTGTAATCTTCCTTCCTCAGAAGTAGCTAAAGAAATTTGCAGAGAATGCTTGATGTTCCGGGGTTTATGCCTGAGTTGTACTGAGTTTGTCATTCACTCATTGTCGCAGTACTCTTTTCCCAGCTGAAATGTCCTGGTCAACAACAAAGTTTGGATCCAAGGTGGCTAATTTATACTCTTGAAAAGAGGAGAAAATCAGTGAGTGAAATGACAACTTCACATTGTTTTGCATTCACTCAATTGGGAACCAATTGATTCAGATGCAATTGAACTGAATACACAAATGAACTGGGCCTAGCATGGCTTATAGGAGCACATTTAAAAAAAATGTGTCTCAGTGTATTGAAAACCTTTTAGTGCAAGGTAGGGGGTTCTCGGCCTTTTTCAAACCATGACCCTACATTCAGGCACACTCAACCAGCCGTCTTCAGATGTGCCGAAGAATCTTTTGTTCTCCCTGCTCTTCGAAAGATCTGCTCACAGAATCCTACAGTGAGACACAGGGGATGTCATGGGAATTAGCACAAAGGTTACAGGGTGCTCCTGACACATGAAGAGGTCCTCACTGAACGTGACAGAACAAATCCACTTCAACAGAGGGGAGGTCAGCTCCTGGGAATGGGTTCCAGCCCTGTAACACCTTGTGCCCTGGCAAGTTGCACCCCAAGGACCCTGAGATTGAGAATCCTGATGTCAGTGGCATCGGCTCCCAGGCTCTGGCCCTTGTGATGGTCCCACAGCATGGGTTTAATTGCTGTTCAAGCAACACTTTGCAGCTGGCAACCCAAAGTGTCTGGGAAGAGTCTCCATTCTTCCATGTCAACTCGAGCTTTTGAAGGCACACAGGATTGGCAATTAGTGACCGATGCCTCTATGTGTATCAGATGGAAACAGTCTGGGCATTTGTTTTGTCTTCCCGCCTCCCTCTCTTCATTAATGTATTTATTTATGCATTTTCTCTTTAAATAGAATTTCTTCTGAGAATTAAGTCTAGCACCTGCAACATCTCAGCATTTCAACACAGTATGTGGGAGTGAGCAGGGCCTGGGCAGTGGGAACGAAAGGTCAGCTCTGAATGCTTTTCTTACAGACCGACTGGATATAAGATCACCCTAGGTTGCATCTCCACAGCACTTATCTGAGACTCAATTATTTTCTTTTCTTGATATTAACAGTATTTATAAAGGTGTTAAAGAACATGTCTTCCTGTAAGCCAGGACTTACAGTGCAGAACGCCAGGCTTGAATTCATTCCGTTATATTTAAAGTAAACTCTCTCTTGGCAGCTGAAACAATCTCATTTCTCATAGTTAGTAATGCACAGGGTTTCTCTCCCACTTTATTTTTATGATCGCCAGTTATCCCTAACAGCCTGTAAGAACTGAGGCTAAAAACTCGTGTGCTAGTTTTAGTTTTTACTTGCACATCTTTTCACAATTTATTATTTCCTCATATATCGTTGTTGAAATGTCTCTACAGCAATATGTTTTGAAAATAAGATAGCAACCAAAACCTATTTAAAAACTTCATTGAATTATCACTTTCTTAAGGGTGACAAGAATATTAATTAATTATAAAAATCACCTCCATCTGTAACAAAGATCACTTGGGAAATGAACAAGATACACCTATGGCCACTGTCAAATCTCCATAATGTTGCTATCCTTATAATGGGTGACAGAGCCTTTTAAAACATAGTTTTTGAGAATTTCACCTATGAGTACTGTTTTTCATCAGTTCTTCTTCCATATTCTCTCCAGCCTCTTGAGAGTGTCCCATTCCATTTCTTTCCAAATTCATGACCTCTTATTTTTTAACTATGTGTGTGTGTGTGTGTGTGTGTGTGTATGTAAATACAACCTCTAAGTGCATTTAGTGTTGTCCATCTGCATATATGAACACATTAGTGCAGATCATTGGGAATTGATGAACTCCTAGGGAGTGAAGGTCTCTGGAGAAGACTGAATTTCCCTCTTTCAGCCACCATTATTTGTTTGTAGCTCTCCATGTAAGGGTAGCCCTTGTTAGATTTTTCAGGTCTTATTTTGGCAACCATATTATTTCGCAGGTGAAACTTCAATCTCATATCTAGAATTTCATAATCTGTCTACCCCCTCTCCCCTCTCCCTGCAATAATCTTTGAGTCTTAGATATAGGGGTTGTGTTGTAGAAACATCAGCTGGGGCTGGGTACCCTAATGGTCAGTTACTCTCTGCATTTTTGACAGTTGTGGCTTTCTGTCATGGTCTCTGTTGCCTGAAAAAATAAATTTCTTTGATGATATGTGAGAGCTACACTTATCTGTGGACATAAGGTGCATTAGAATGCATTTAGAAATGATACAGGTGGGAGATAGGCATACATACCTACCCAGGGCAAGTGGCCTTGGGTGGCTAGAATCCGTGAGTGTCTGTTCAGTGCCATTAGGGCCAGGCAGGCAGAGATGGACACACATGCTCACCCCAGGCCATTTGCCCTAGGCAGGGAGGAGAAACCACAGGTCTGCCCTGTGCCAGCTGGTCAGACACCATTATGGTAAGCAAATATATGGTGGGGTAGGGAAGAGAGAGGAAGAATGGTCCATGTCCTGTGGAGAGAGGCAGATCTGAAGAGGCAAAGGCGGTGAGGTTGATATGGGTGGCCTCCTTGCCACCTGGGGCCATGGTGATGTCTGGTCCTGGGCTGGTGCCAAGGGACATGTATGGGTCCATGGCACTTCTGCAGCCACAGTCTGTGTTGATGTCTATGGCTCCTGTTATCATAGAAGGCCATCCAACTGTCCAGGGTCTGGGCCACCACCTTGGGCCACGTCATGTGTATACATGAAGTGTGGACTCCCACCTGGTGCCATGTTGTTTTCCAAAGGTCACTCTATAGCTAAGGCCATACTGATCTGAGTGGCCTGCGCTGCCACCCATTGTCAACCAGGCCAATCTGCAGCCTAGCCCTACCACAGAAAGGGTCTGTGTTGATATCCATGGCTCTTGTCCATTGAAGGCTGTGCAGATGTCTGAAGTTTGGATTGCCACCTGGGGGGGGCATGCTGTTGTTCAAGGGCCACCTTGCAACCAGGGCTCTGCATTGATGTCCATGGCCTGTATTGCCACCAAAGGTCACAAGGATCCCGGGCTTCTGGAGCACCACTTGTGGTCATGTTGGGCTCTGAGGGACATGCCAAAGGTAGGACGATGCCAACCTGAGTGGCATGGACTGCCACCTAGGGTTATGATGTCTACCAGGCCTTAGCTGCTGCCAAGGGCCATGTCTGGTCTGTGGCTCTACCACAGCCAGGGTCTACAATATTTATGGGTCCTGTTGCTTTGGAAGGCAGTGAAGATGCCCAGGGTCTGGGCTGATACCTGGTGCTCGACGGTCATGCTGCCACCAGGGCCATGCCAATCAGGATGGCCTCCATTACTACCCAGGGCCATTCTGATGTCTGCACCCAAGCTGTGGCTGGGGGCCATGTCTGGACCTGTAGCACTACTACATACAGGGTCTATTGAAGTCTATGGCTCCTGTTACTGTAGAAGGCCATCTGAATGTCCAGGGTCTGGGCAACCACCTGGGGCCATGTTGGAGTCTGAGAACTGCTGCTGGGCTCCTACTGATCGGAGAGGGCTGAGCTGCTACCCAGGGCTGTGATGACATCTGGGTCCAAGCTGTTGCTGCTGGCCATGTCTAGGTCCATGTCCTGCCCCTTCTGTGATCTGTGTTGATGTCTGATGCCCATGTTACTAGAGGGACCCATGCAAACCATGTGTTGATACATGTGCTAAAGTATGTGTTGAAGTATGAAGTATGTGCTGAGCTGGCCCTGCCCCTCAATGCCCTGAGGAGAGCTGCAATCCCTCACCAGAAATCTGACCCTGACCCTCATTGGCCCTGGGATAATAGACCCAATGATCCCCTAGAAAGCTGGCCCCACTCCTAATAGGAAAGCCTACTCTCCTACACTTGGGAAAGCTGGCCCTACCATTTACGATTGGTGTGGGAGCGCTGGTTCTGCCTCTCACCTGAGGAGGGTGGTTACAGTGGCCCAGTCAGAACAACTCAGGTACCACCCAGACACACCACACCCAGGACTTTGAGTTGGCACTCTCCAAATCCACCTCATTTATGACCTGCTAGAGCCTGTGAAGGGACTGGCCCTGCAGAACCATAGCCGTAGGAACCCCATGACTCAGGCCACTAAAGGATATTTGAGAGGAGTTTCTGTGAGGGTTCAGTATTGATGGTGTACCAGAATCCAGAGGCCTTGAACCAGACCAATGACTCATTGCGATGAATATTTGCAAATAAAGCTGTATGGACAAAAGATTCTGCTGTGTGACATACAGCCACTCCCATTGGCACAGAAACAAAATACTTTCTAAAATACTTTCTCCCGATTCTTGACTATTTCCTAGCATGTTGGACTTTTCATCTCTTTCTTTCTTCCTTCCTTCCTTCCTTCCTTCCTTCCTTCCTTCCTTCCTTCCTTTCTTTCTTTCTTTTCTTTGCTAAGAGAGATTTCCATTTTGATCTTTCTATAATTTTAGTAGAAAATTCAATAAATAAGTTCTGTATGCCATTAGCAACCATGTCAAGTAAGGATGATGGGGTTGAGTGTTGTGACATCCACTCTTCTGCACAGAGTAAGCAAGCATAGTTATTGCACTCATGACCTCACAACAGCTGCAAGTACCTATGCACAAACAAGCAAGCCCAAATTCCATCGTCGATGTGAGAGAAGCTCTCAAGAATTCATGTGTAACTTAAAAACTATTGGCTAATGAAAGAAGAAAAACCAGTTCTTTTTAGAAGTGTAGTTAAGGGTTGATGGTAGAGTACCCAGATGGTAGAGCTCTCCAGTGGAGAACTCCAAACCCATGCACATATATACAACCTTAACTGGACTTAGTTGTTTGTTTAAGGAAAAAGGAGGACATAAATTGGGAGAAAGAAATGTTGGATGAGATCAAAAACAGTCTAAAAATGTAAATGGAGAATGGAAATGATCATATGTTATCCTATGCAAGTGTGAAATTCTCAAAGAAAAAATATACAGAAAGATTTAATGTTTAGATAATGAAAAGTGTCCCCTGAATCATCAAAACTTGGAATGGAATTATACATTAATTTGTTTATATATTTGTTATTAAGCCTAGTTTTGGCCTAAGATGACCATTTGAATATCCAAGTCATTAGATAACTGATATTATTTATTTCACTGTATAGTTTTTTCAAATATTTTTATTACTAGTAATGATCTTCCCACAATATATGTCAAAAAGTGAGTCTTTTCATGTCTATTCATGATAGACAAGTTGCTTAATACTTGACATCTAACCATCTGCCTTGCTTTCCTCTTCATTCTCACACAAGTCATGCTAAGAAGCCCTCATAGTGGCACATGGTCCACTGCTTTCTGAAATCATAGGTATGCACATATCCACTCTATAATAAACATACAGAAAGAATAAAGTTGTTAAATATGTTGATGGCAGTCAGAGACTATGATGGAGGTTTCCTTACTCAAAGCATGTGTCTTAATTAGGGTTACCATTGCTGTGAAAAAAAAAAACAAACAAGCAAACAAACAAGCAAATACCATGACCAAGACAACTTACCAGGGTAAGAAATACCTGAGGGCTGACTTACAATTTCAGAGGGTTATGACATGCTTGTCATGGTGGGGAACCATGTAGACAAGCATGTCTCTGAAGCAATAGCTGAGAGCTAACATATAACAGATTGCAGGCAGAAAGAGAGCAACATTGGGTGTGTTATGGGGTTTGGAAACCTCAAAGCCAGTGACACACCTCCTCCCCAAAGGCCATACCTCTTAATCCTTCATAAACAGTCTACCACCTAAGACCAAACATTTAAACATCTGAGCCTATGGAGGCAATTCTAATTCGAACCACCACAGCATGACCTTTGAAAAGAGGAGACTTTCTTAGAACTTAGAATATTTGAACTAAGAGTAAAAGTAAAGTAGTCAACATGATCATGGACCACATGAAGATGTAGAAAAGATAGGGAATGATCCAATGAAAAGCCAGTGTTTCTGAGAGGTTGCTCTCCTGATGGCAATACTCACAATGTAAAACGTAAAGCCAATTATGGTGGTGTACACCAGTATGCTGAGGAGTCAGGGGCAGGAGAATTACAATGTAGAAGCAAAACTTGCTTAGAGTCACATTTTTCCTGTGTAGTTTGTCATTTTCTTGACCTTATAACTGCATTCTTTTTAATTTTTGATCTTGTAGGTTGAAACTGTGGTCATGATAAGAAAAAATGTTCCTCCAGACTTAATTATTGTGTGGGGTGTTTGTTTTGTTTGTCTGTGTTTGTTTGTTTGTTTGTTTTTCAGACAAGGTTATATTAAACTACCCAGGCTGGATTTGAACTTGTGAGCATCAGCCTTTCAGGTGGGGGTAGATTATTGGACCTGTATCTAATCAGGCACAGCTACATTTGTATTTTTTAAATTAGTACATTTAATTATTTTTATATGTATGTGTTTATATGTGTATACATGCATGAGTACAAAGGAATTCCTGGTTTTTTTTGTATGTTTGTTTGGGATTTAAGGATCAACCTCAGGTTGTCAGTCCTGCATTCAAGTACTATTACCTGCTGAGATACCTTTATAGCTCAACATTAATATTTTAATAATAAATTTATTTACTATCTTACTTATGTTAGAACCCATAGTAAATATAATTAAGTGTCATTTATATGTGGTTGCTCTATTACAAAATTAACAAAGAAATGGATCTACTTTATGAATATGTAAAATGAATGGTGACAAAATGATAAGGTATGTCTGAGCATCATCAGGATAATGATCTTTTTTTTTCAATTTCTCATCAATTATAAAGCCCCTTTCTTTTTAATTTTTCTCCTTTAGTAATATTTTCCTTGATGAAGAATGTTTTAAGAAAGAACAAATAGGAAAAGATTGGTCATCTCTTAATAACAAATCAAAATTAAATATGTCTATTTAAAATGGAAATAAAATTGTTTGCATTAATGAATTTTCCAGACTCTGGACATGAGACAAAAGAGCAGTCATGCCACAAAATGATAATGCAAGAAGAGAAGCTGTGAAGTTGGGTGAGGTGCCACTTACATGTAATCTCAACACTGGGGAGGCTGCTGGGCAGACTGTGAGCCTAAGTCTCCCTGAAATAACCAGTGAGATCCTATAACAGAAAGACAGACAGAGAGAAAGAACAGAGGAAGCAAAGAAAGAAGGACAAAGACAGAAGGACTTCAACGACTGGCCAATTTTAACAACTTGGCAGGGTTTCTGAGCCACAAACATGGATGGAAAAGAAGATTTACTGAATCAGGGTAAAATCATGGGGCTAATATTTTTCAAATTTTCAAGGCAGTCTAGAACTGAATCCTGTCATAATTTCCAAGGGAAAAAATCTGCTCATAAATCCACGCAAATAATCACCTAAAGATAAAAGAAAAGATGCCTGTTATGTAGGCAGGGCTGGAAGAATACCTGTTTTTAGTAGTCTCATTTAGAATTGGCAAAGCCTTCTACAAGTCTTTACACATCATGGGAAATAATTAGTTCTACACCGACAAGACTCTGACCCCATGAATAAAGCTTGAGGACCAGAGTGTCAAATAATTTCTACATAATAATACTTCAGAATAAAGCTCAAGGATTTTATAAGAATACAAAGCTATCAAACATCTGTGAAGGTTCACATTATCTGGCAGTTAAACCAGGTTTACTGGTCATATTAAGAGACAAGAATATTACTACAATGATCAGAAAAACCAGTCAAGTGAGACTGATAAAGTACTAATACAGATGTTCAATTGAACACAATGACACAAGACAGCTATTACATCTGTATTCCATCTGCTCAAAAGGTTAAGTAAAAATGTAAAAAGAACAAAATCAAACTTCTAGAGATAAAAATACCAGAGTTCAGTTAAATTTATACTAAGTAGTGTCAACAATAGATTAGATGTCACAGAAGGGATGATTAATTAACTTGACATAGTAATATAAACAATGCAAAAATACACAAGGAAATAAAAATAGTTTTCAAAAGAGCAGAAAATTTTGAACCAACTCAGAGCTGCTTAATTCACATATAGTTGGAGTGATGGTTGGTTAATGTTAATTGTCAACTAGACACAATCTAGAATCACCTGGGAAGGGAGTTCAAATGAGTCACTGTCAAGATTAGGTGGGTGTTTTGTGCATGAGGGATTTTCTTGATTACCCTAATTGAGATAGGAAGAGTAGCCCACTCCAGGTGGCATCATTCCCTAGGCAGAGGATTCTGAATTGTGTAAGAGTGGAGAAGATGAACTGAGTGCAAGCATGTGTTTTCATTGCTCTCTGTTCCCTGTGATGTAGAAGACATAGCTGATCCTTGTTATGATGAACTACAATATGAAACTGAAAACTGAATTAAACCCTTTCTCTCCTAAGTTACTTTTGTCAAGGTATTAATGTCATAGGAATGAAAACGAGATTGAGGCATGTCAAAATCAATCAACAGTAGGTCCAAGAGATCTGAAGTAAGAATGACCTTGAGATCCTCATCGTGTTGAAAATTCTAAGCTCTCTAGATCCAAGAAGCTAAGTGAAAACTAAACACAGGAAATGTCATATCAATTAAAGCAGATTCAAATCACTGAAAAATCTATCTAGATAAAAGTCACTTGGTTTCACAAGCAAACTGATAAGAATTGCAATATACTCCTCTAACAGGGCTTGCAAATAAGTAGTAAATTGCAGAAAACTCTGTCAAAAATGAAATAGAACTTTAAAAACTTTTCAGTGTTCCCTCAAAGAAGCTTCCTTAAAAAAAGTTTCCTCACATCAAACAGGAAAAGAACCTGAAGACAGAAACTGATGCAGAGCCCATGGAGAGGTGCTACTTACTGGCTTGCTCCACATGGCTTTCTCAACCTATTTTCTTATAGAACCAAGAACCATTAACTCAGGCATGACCTCAACCTTGATGGGCTGCCCCCCCAATTATCCCCAATTAAGAAAATATCTGATAGAAGGAAACATTATGGGGTTAGGGAGAAACCTATTGTTAGGGAAATTCCCAGGAATCCACAAGGATGATCCCAGATTAGACTACTATCAATAGTGGAGAGGGTGCCTGAACTGGCCTACACTGGTAATCAGATTGTTGAATACCATAACTGTCATCATAGAGCCTTCATCCAGTAACTGATGGAAGCAGATGCAGAGATCCACAGCCAAGCACCAGGCTAGGCTCCAGGAGTTCAGTCAAAGAGAGGGAAGAGGGATTATATGAACAAGTGTGTGTGTGGGGGGGGGGGGGCGGGTGTCGAGATCATGATGAGGAAATCTACAGAGACAACTGAAACAAGCTCTTAGGAGCTCACAGACTTTGAACCAACAGCTGTGGAACCTGCATGGGACCAGACTAGGCCTTCTGCACATGGGAGACAGTTGTATAGCTTGGTCTGTTTGAGGGGCCCTGGTAGTGGGATCAGGATCTATCCCTGGGGAATTAGCTGTCTTTCTGGAGTCCATTAACTATAGTGAGATACCTTGCTCAGCTTTGATGCAGAACAGAGGGGCTTGGTCCTGCCTCATTTGAATGTACCAGGCTTTACTGACTCCCCATGGGAGCCCCTATCCTTTTGGAGAAGGGGATGAGGGACCCAGGGGAGGGGAGGATAAGTTGAGAGTGGGCAGAAGGATGAGAGGGGGATCTGTGGCTGGTATGTAAAATGAATAAAAAAAAATTCTTTAAATAAAAAATAAATATGAAAAAAAAAGAAGAAAATGCCCTATAGGTTTGCCTAGGCCCCAATCTTAGGGAGGCGTTTCTCAATTGGAGTCCCCTCCTCTCAGATGATTCTAGTCTGTGTCAAGTTTATATAAAATTAGCCACTACACATGTCAATGTAGATGAGGAAATCTCATGGGGCCCTATCCTTAAAGGAACAATTATGAGCCATTAAAGAGTGCTTAGAGAGAGAGAACTAGTATTTCTTGGTGATAAGCTCCTAACTGGTTATCTATTATCAAGATGTGGTGATTTGAATGGAAATGCCCCCCATAGACTCATGTGTTTGAATGCTTGACCCATAGGGAGTGTCACTATTAGGAAGTGTGTCCTTATTGGAGTAGGTGTGGCCTTGTTGGAGGAAGTGTATCACCGTTGTGGTTGACTTTGAGGTCTCATATGCTCAAGCTATGCCCAGTGGGGAACTCAGTTCACTTCCTCTTGCTTGTGGATCCAGATTTATAACTCTCAGCTCCTTCTCCAGTACCATGTCTACCTGAATGCCGCCATGTTTCTCATCATGATGATAATGGGCTAAACCTCTGAGATTGTAAGTCAGTCCCAATTAAATATCTTCCTTTATAAAAGTTGCTATGGTCATGGTGTCTCTTCACAAAAATAGAAACTCTAAGACACAAGGTTTCAGTACTAAAAAAATACAGATGCAAGCAACACTAAAGAGAATCAGCAGGACTGTGTGTGTGTGTGTGTGTGTGTGTGTGTGTGTGTGTGTGTGTGTATAACAATAGCAAATAATGAAAAAGAGACTACAGATTTGAGAGTAATGGAGGTGTCAGGGGCTGGAGAGATGAGGTGAGAGAATGATGTAATTATACTTTTAAAAATATTAGATCAATTTAAAAAAGAAAAATGCAATAACAAATACGTGATAGCTCAGTTTGTACTTGCCACCAGACAAATAGTGTAACCTGGGTTCAATCCCTGGAGACCACATCATGAAAGGAGAGAACTAACTTGTGCTAATTTTCTATTTCTGTCCATGTGAGCACTGTGGCATGCACAATGCACATACTATATAAAAAGATAAATTTAACTTTTAAAAAATACATGATTAATGTTAAGGAAAACAAAGAGAAGAAAAAATAATAAATAAGACAAATAGTAAGGTAATAAATTTAAACATGTCAATAATGAGATTAAATAAAAAGGATTTAAACATCCCAATGAAAGAGAAACAATGTATAATTGGATTAGAAAGCAAGGCCTGACTATATGCTGAGTATAAGAAACACATAATTTAAATATAAATTCAGACATATTTTAAAATTAAATAAATGAAAAAAAATGCATATTATGCTAACACTGTTAAAAAAAGAAAGCAGAAATAATTATGTTAATATCAGCCCAAACAGGGAATAAGAGTCATCCCATAATAGAAATAAAATAATTTATCAAAAGAACATAATCTAAACCTTCTGTGCTTCTCAACTGGAGATGATCATACTAAGCAAATTAAGCCAATCTCAGAAAGATATGTGTTGCATTTTCTTTCAACTGGGGTTCCTAGGTCTCTAGAAATAAACACATAGATATACAATCTTATATGCATATCTGTGTATCTGCGAAATCACATCAAAATAGGAGCAAAACTTTTGTATGGCCAAAGGACAAATTTGTATGATATTTTTAAATTAATAATTGATATACAAAGGCTCAACCCACTGTGGATGGTGCCATCCCTGGGCAGGTAGTTTTAGAATACAAAAAACAAAACAAAACAAAAAAGAACCCACAAGCAGAACACACAATGAGGAGCAAATCAGCAAGCAATATTCTTTCTTGGTTTTGCTTCTGTTCCTGTTAAAGTTCCTGTCCTGACTTCCCTCAGTGATGACCTGTGAATGGGACATGTAAACCTATAAACCCCTTCCTTCCAAGTTGCTTTTTTTTTTTCATGGTGTTTTATCACAGCAACAGAAAATTAACCTAGGCCATCTCTTAATGGATATTGTTGACAAAAATCCAGTTGCTGAAAGGAATGAATTCTCTGAGTTTCTCTTCTGCACATGTATACTTTTAAATTGCTTATTTTTTGAGCATATGCAAGTACTAGAAGTCCCTGAGAAAGATGCATCTGGGATCTGAGTTCCCATAATATGCAGAATGTACATGAAAATCCCTGGATTGTAGGTTACTTTGAAATTTCTAACTGATTAGCATTTTCCCACGAGTTACCCAATATTCAGCACACATTTCTTTGCTGTTTTTGAAACCAACAGGTAAACTCAATCAATAAACAATATTATGGCTATACTTATAATTCTTAACCTTTAATGCTAATCAAATCTGTACCTTGATCCTTGACTTACATACATGTGTTTATTGATCATAGCTCATTTTCTAATAAATTTTATTATCAAAAAATGTGCAAATAATAAGCTGGGTTTTTGGAGCCCATTACCTATGGTAGGATACCTGGTTCAGCCTTGGTGCAGTGGGTATGGGGCTTGGAACTGCCTCAGCTGTATGTACCAGGCTTTGCTGACACCCTATGTGAGACCTTACCATTTTGAAGGAGAGAATGGGTCTGGGAGGGAAGGCTGGGGGAAGTAGGAGGAGGGATGAGAGGGGGATCTGTGGCTGATACGTAAAATTAATAAAAAAACATCTTAAATTAAAAAAATTAAAATGTGCAAATAAATAAAAAGTTATACACCAAATTAACCAGAACCAAAGTCTACACAACATCATATACTTATATACAGTTGAACTGGGGTTCAAAGTGGAAGATATGGTATTTTACAATTCTTTCAGTGTCAAATATATTTTATATACTTACCCACCACCAAAACCAAATGTTTACAACAGAGTTACAACTAGAAAATGATTAGCTTTATATCCTCTTATACCATCATTCATAACTCTTGTCCATTACCTAAACTCATTTCTTCCTCATCCACTCAAGTTTAGCTTTCCTTATTATACTGCACCCACAATGTGGTGGTATTGTGTTCCCCAAAATATTGTGCACCCTAATGAACTTTTCTGGGGTCAGAGAACAGAACAGCCACTAGATATAGAGGCTAGAAAATGGTGGCACTCACACCTTTAATCCTAGCATTCCAGAGGCAGAAATCCATCTGGGATCTCTGTGAGTTCAAGGCCACACTGGCAACAGCCAGGCTTAGTGACACATGCCTTTAGTGCCAGAAAGTGAGCTTTTTTTTTTCTTTTTTTTATTATTATTTTACAACACCATTCAGTTCAACATAATAGCCACAGATTCCCCTGTTCTCCCCCTCTCGCCCACCCCTCCCCCCAGCCCACCCCCCATTCCCACCTCCTCCAGATCAAGGTCTCCCCCAGGACCGAGGTCGACCTGGTAGACTCAGTCCAATCCCAGGAAGTGAGGACAGAAAGCAGAAAGGTATATAAGGCATGAAAACCAGGAACTAGGCTGGTTACACATTCAGGCTTTCAAGAAGCAGTTCAGTTGAGATTCATTTGGATAAGGACTCAGAGGCTTCCAGTCTGAGGAAACAGGATCAGCTGAGGAACTGGCAAGGTGAGGTAGCTATGGCTTGTTCTGCTTCTCTGATCATTCAGCATTCACCCCAATAACTGGATCCAGATTTATTCTTAGTTAATAAGACCTTTTAAGATTCGTGCTGTGTGTGTGTGTTTTTGTGTGTGTGTGTGTGTGTGTGTGTGTGTGTGTGTGTGTGTGTGTGTGTGTGTTATATTCCACATAGAAGACATAACATTTAGTTTCTTTCTTTCTGATATTGTGTGACCTCACTTAATATTATGCATTCTGACTCCATCCACTTTCCTGCAGGGAATAAAACTGCCACTCAGCAAAGGAACAAATGAACTGAGTAGACATTTTTTTTAAAAAAAAAAGAAGCACAAATGTCCAATTATTATTTTCTTTAAATGTTCATTATTGCCAGCAATAAGGGAAATGCAAATTAAAACTACTTTGAGATACCCCTCATCTCAATCAGAATTGCTATCAACAGAATGGATGACAACAAATGTCATTATTCACTGTTGCTAGAGGGACAAATTAATACAGTCATTGTGGAAATCAGTTTGGGGATTTCTCAAAAAGTTAAAAATAGAACTATCATATGACACAGATATTTTGCTCCATATCATGCCACAAGAGTATTGGCATCCCCATACATATAATTGTTTTTTCATTATAGCAAGGAACAACTAAGCATGACTGAGGGCATTTGTCCATTATAAAGTATACACACTTGAGGGAAACACTATTAAACCTGTACTGCAAGACAGAACTCATGCCTGGGACAAAACCCTGTGAATAGTGGAGAACCTATTAATATCATTCTGCTAAATGAACACAGTATCTAACACTGACCCTGAATTCATATTTTTATACCCATAAGTTGGTGTATCACTCATACTTCACTAGAGAGATATCTTTATAAAGTACTCGGTGACTAATACAGAGAGCCTCAGCTGGACAATGTGAAGAAAATAAAAGAATGTGGAATACTATGGTCTAGATGGGACATCTATAGCACATCCCCACCTCCTAGGGCTCAGGACCATTGCAAAAACTGGGATAGAAAATCATGAAGAACCAGAGGTAGCTGATGGAACTCTTTGATGAGGCATTATTTGCCAGATATGACAAGACCATTGATTTCACAGATAGCCTCACAGTGGCTATGACCACAGACATAAGACCTGAATAGGATGAAGTCAGACATAAGCACAGTATGGATGGGACAGTGTCTCATGCAGTCCTATCCATAGTTGAGAAGTTATTTGCAATTCAAAGCTTCTTGGAGAGGGAGAGTAAGTTTTCTTCAGGGATGTGCCCTTCTAAGAGACTACCCATGCTTCAGTAGATGGTCCTACACCCACATACATACAGGCGGCAGTAAGCGGACTCAGTGGGTTTTGAGAGACAGAGAGAGAGAGAGAGAGAGAGAGAGAGAGAGAGAGAGAGAGAGAGAGAGAGAGAGAGAGAGAGACAGAGAGAGAGACAGAGAGACAGAGAGAGAGGGAGAGAGACATTTGGGAGAGAGAGAGATTTGGGAGAGAGAGACGTTTGGAAGGAAGAGTGAAGATAGGGAAGAAACAGGTGAATAATGGTAGGTAGATTTGACCAAATGTAGTATACACACCCATGAAAACCTCAATTAAAAAAGTACAGGAAAAATAAGATACCACAGATTGAACTTTCAAGCTCACATTTAGTAAAGCTCCACAATTCTGCATGGCGATGAATATCGTGTTGACAGTATCCCTCCAAATAACCTCCATTCGCCAGATATAACCCTAGATTACTGCTCAGAAACGGGGTGCCAAGCCATTCAATTAGCACTGAATCCATGCACTGGACAATTAAGTTAGCACATCATGGCATGGTACCCGCCACTCATTTCACCTTCCTCTTTGATCACCATCTGATGTATAAGGCATTGCTGACACAGGCTGCTCTGATACCAGTTTACCAAAGAGATTACAAAAATTGTTTAGAGAGTGTACACAGTTCTTCAAAGATAAATGCACACCAGAGAAAATCCTAACAGCTTTTAATTTCCATGCTTTTCAGTTTTATTGTTGTAAATGCAACTGTTTATAGGACTAATGACACAGGCTGGCTCTGTTGAGTCAATTACACCAGTAGGCAGTTGGATCGTATTCTTTACTCATGTTCCATTTACACAGTGTGGCTCTCTGATATTTGACTAAATTGAATTGCACCAGAGTGCCTTGGTGCTTCCCATCCTCTGCATCTCTGCACACTTTATAGCACAATGAAATAAATGATAATATGCTGGATCCAGGGTGGTGAGTGTGCACAAGCACATGTGGCCTGAACTACACAGTGAGCAATAGTCAGCCAACAGCTTGGTTTGTTATATTAGATGGCTCAACTATGGCAGCTTTCCATGGGAAGAATCTTTTCAGCCTTACATGTGTATTTATGCCTTGACTGCTGGTTTATTACTGCTCTGCTTCTAAATTTTATAGAAGAGAAAGTGGGGTTAATGAAAACAGAAAAGGGGAGAGATTTGCGACCTTGAGTGCTCATATTTACTATTGTAACAGGACCATCTGGACTCTGGTAGCATGCAGGCAGATGCTGCACACGATCCCCACACACTCTTAAATACCAGAGTGCTCCTTTGCTGACCCACAACTAAGCACTCAATTCTGGTAATGAGCCTCCCAGTGTGTAAAGATCTTGAGGTAATAATTTATGATACACTGTGGAAAGATGTGGAGTGCAGGGAGGACTGCCCTATGGGACTGCAGTTAGCATGCTTATTCATTTCCTTCATGGCATATATTGTGATATTGCGATCATAAACATCTACCATACACGGTATATACATAATCTGATCTAATTCCAATAGCACATACCAAGATTGCGGCACTACCTACTGTAATGCACAGGACCTGGAGACTCATGCTGTGCTGTATATGCTAGCCATAGAAAACATTATTTTTTAACTTTGGTTATGTTTTTGGAGTCATGATACTCATAAAGCTTGCACTATCATTTTAAAAGAAATATAAGATTACTACACTTCTAAAACACAGTCTCAAAAGCTAACTAGTTAAAGAATAATACCATTTATCTTTAATATTGATATCACTTGGAAAGAATAAGATAATCCAGCTTCAGCAAGAAACATGTAGCTTTAGAATTAAATTTCAACCATCAGTTGGAACTATTAACACTACCTGGAAGAAATCATATAAACAAATTTAGACATTTATAATCTTAGTAAGTAACTATATTATAGAGTCAATGGATAAATGGCAAAGATTGAAAGTCTCTGTCTGAATGTTTTTATCAAGTATAATTTTCAACTTACCAACAGAGTCGCTACTTTAAATAATATATTTTACAAAAAAAAAAAAAAAAAAAAAAAAGCCGGGCGGTGGTGGCACACGCCTTTAATCCCAGCACTCGGGAGGCAGAGCCAGGCAGATCTCTGTGAGTTCGAGGCCAGCCTCGGCTACCAAGTGAGTCCCAGGAAAGGCACAAAGCTACACAGAGAAACCCTGTCTCGAAAACCAAAAATAATAATAATAATAATAATAATAATAACAATAATATATTTTAATATAAACTCAAGCACAGGATTTTAAGAGAAGGAGCAGAAAACTGTAGGGAATCAAGGCACATCTGAGAACATAAGTGCGAGTCTCCCAAAGAATACTAACAGTCAGTAGAGCTACTTAAGTGTGGGTGCAAGCTCCTTGAGGGAAGGGTGCCTAATTGCTTTAGGAATAATTAAGAGAAGTTAAGCAACATGACTTTTTCCTATCAAAAGAAAGCATGTGACATGAACTTACTCCTTTCTTACTTTTGCAGGAGACTTTGATAACATTCTTTCTCTAAGGGCATCACTGCTATCTTTCCAGGACCCATATTTTCCAACCATGGTATGGGAGATGAAGTGCCAAAGAGAGGAGTATTTCAAATCAGACATATGAAGCTCAGAAAGATAACAGGGTTCACCTCTGATCACTGTAAAAACACAAAACAGAAAGGTCTACAATTTCCCTTTAGATTCAATTTCTTCCTTTTTATGTATTGAAGAAATTTGTAGAGGGACATGGCACTTGATTTCAGTCTATGTCAGTCCATTCCAGTGTTTTTTATGTGGGTGAATGCATTAGTTACTTGTCTTGTTGCTAATGAAAACAGCAACTTAAGGAAGGAAGTGCTTATTTTGGCTTAATATTATGGAGGAATAATCCATCTTGCCAAGGTGGTGTGGCAGCAGTAGCAAGAGGTAGCCTGTCTTGTTGTATGAAGAAGTAGAGAGCAGTGAATGCCTGTTCAGCATGTTGAGTGTGAGACAACCCTGACTCTAAATTGTATAAAATTGACAATTGAAATTAACCATCTTTGTAATCATTTTTAACAAAAGGAAAGAGTTTTCTTAAAGAGCTATAGCTCTTGTCCCACTCAGAAACTGTAGGAGTGCACTGGAAATAAGAGTGATCTCCATTCAGTTCACAAGAGCATGTAATGATGTGATTGGCTCTGAGTTACTATAATGTAAGCAATGTAAGACGAATAGCTAAACAGGCAGGAGAGATGGGTCAGTTGTTAGAGGCCCAGCTAGCTCTGTCAGCAGAGTCTTTATCTCAGGGTCATTGGTTCATGCTTCATGTTGAGCGCCAGACGTAAGACGAATTGCTAAGTGTTCTTAATAATAATAATAATAATAATAATAATAATAATAATAATAATAATAAACTGGAGCCATATATTGGGGTAAAAACTGAGAGATCAGAGAAATAGAAAAAGCCACAGCCAACTTCACCTTACCAACCCTCTGCCTCCAGAGCAAGCCACTTCCTGCATAATCATGCCTACATCCTTTCTGTCCCTGACATCTCACTGCCTCTTTCTGCCCGGCTATATCACTTCCTGTCTGTTTGTACCAACCTCCAGACATCTGTGGTTAACTAGCACTGAAAATTACAGGCATGTGACACCATGCCTGGCTCTGTTCCCAGTGTGGCCTTGAACTCACAGAGATCTGGATGGATCTCTGCCTCCTGAATGCTGGGATTAAAGTCATATGCTACAATTGCCTGACTTCTATGTTTAATATATTGCCTGTTTTTTTTCCCTCTGATCTCCAAGTAAGTTCTATTGGGATGCAGAAATAAAATATCACCACAAAGCAAAAAACTACTTTTTGAAATATCTGGACAAAATAGATTAAACATATGTAAATTTTAATCCTCTGTGGTAAAATACTGAGAATCATTTAGCTTTGAATTACAGTGAGTGTAGCCCACACCCAAGATAATCTTTGCTGATTCTTGTCAAATAAAACTATTTTAGAAAATCCCAAAGTAAAAAGCATAATTGGTTAAGCAGTGCCTCAAATACATTGTGTTTAATATTCAAGTCTTGATATTCCTTAAACAGTTTGGAGATTATAACAAATTGGAAAATGTTAAAAATAATAATTTGGGGGCATTGTAACCATTATGAATACCAATGGTTTCAATTTCACATTTTTCAGTTCACTAAACAAAAACATGTAGGATTTCATGAGTTCTGAAAATATCATGAATGCATGAAGGCTAAGATATTCAGCAATGTATGTCTCATGTACACATACTCATTATATGGATCTCAAGCACGTGCATGTATGGAGCTAAGTGTCCTGTCTCACTCACCCTGAAAATTAACTATTTTACCTTATTTCTCAAGTGGTGAAGCTGGCAGGAGAAAGGCATCATAGTTTTCCCAAGGCCAGAAGAATAATAAGAACAAGAGAAAAACTGAGTCTTTTTCATTCTCTGGCATCTGTTATCTTTGCATTGATCCTATCTGCAAAGAAATATACAACCTCTGTGTTTTCACTCAGTCAAATAATTTTAAAAAGAAAATAAATAAAATACATGATGTAAACATTCTCTTCTAGTGGATTTAGAGGCACCTCTCCAAATACTGAGTAAGATCCTGGAATACCTTAGCTTTTAGAAGTATATCAAGGAAGTAGTATGAAAGACTTAAGACTGTGGGCACTGAGTTCAGTTTGTTTCCGGTCCAGTGTAGGTTCCAGAATTAATTAGCTGTGTCAAAGTGGATGACTTATTAAACTCTTATGTCTGTCCTGCCAAGTTTATAAAGCAGCTGTGTGGCTTAGATAAATTGAACTGCCCGACATAAAGAAAGTCATAGATTCTGATGAAAAGAATTAGATATATAAACCTATGTTAATTACATTTCTCATTGCTGTAACAAAACATATAAAAGAAGATTTCAAAGGAGAGCATATTTATTCTTCTTTACAGTTTCAGAAGTGTTAGTCCATCACAGAGAGAGGAAATCATGATGGAGTAAAGCAGTTTACACAGTGGCAACCAGGAAGTGGGGATACAGCATATAGAAGCGGGTCTGGTTATTTAATAGCCCTCAAGGACAGGCTCCCTGGTGATATAATTTCTTCACCAATGTCTCGTCGTACTTTTTGCTACATCCCAATAATGCCATCATGAATCCATCAAGAGATAAATCCATTGGTTTGGATAAATGCTAATATAATTCTCTCTGGAAAGGCTATCACAGACACACTCAGAATGATTCTTTAATAATCTGCATGATTCTCAATCTAGACAAGTTTGAAGAACAAATTGAACTATCAGACAACAGTTGAACATCAGAAGACATTGGCAATGGGAGGGTCTGGCCTCAGTAGTTTCATCATCTCTACCCAGCCCGTGCACGTCTGGCAGGAGTACCCTTTCTTCAGGACTTGTCTTTGCTGATGCATCAGCCTAGTGAATTTTCCGAAGGTGTAAAACAGTTTTTCAGAGTCGTTGTCAGCAGGTATTTGAGACAGGGAGTGCCAATTGCCCTTGGAAGGCACAAAGCATTATCTGACATATAATCCTAACCAGGGCACTTGACAATACCTCAGGGCCCCAGTAGCATCCGCCCCATTGCCAGGTGAGCCGATTATTTGAGGGAATTTCACTCACCTGATCTCCTATTAGCTCTGCTTCACAAACCAGAGCATGTGTTATATTTAGTGTGATGGTGACCCTGCTGCAGAACGCAGGTACATTAAGGATACCTAATTATGGTTGATGGTCCTACTCAGTTGCTTAGGGAGTGAGACATGATAGGGATTTGTGACATTAAATTATTCAATAACAAGAGATCTTGTTTTGGGTACCACTACCTAGTGACTTAAGCAATCCAGGGATGAAAATTGAAATGTATCATCATTTTAGAAACCATTTTATGAAAGAACTAGGATTTCGTATATATTTGGCAAATTCTCAGCTCATTTGACCCAATGTATTTCCAGAAACATGTCAATTAAAAATATGTCCTTTGGAAGAGAGGAGAGGAGTACAGATTCCAAGATAATAAATACTGGGAGAGGGAGGTCAGATCCCTGACTTCCAGCTGGCATGACAGAGGTGGTTATAATTGAGAAAAATAAAAACTGGAATTAGGCAGCCGTGCCATAAAGGCAAGCTGCTCCCCTTCTGCAGTGAGGCTGGTGTGCCTCAGAATCCACCTTTTTAACTGTCATGTTCTCTGCAAACTCTGAACCTCCGATATCATGCTTGTATTCTGCTGATGATTAACAGTCACTTTTCTAAGTTTAAATATGCATCACTGTTTTTTTTTTTAGTTCAGGAATTTGAGAACTATTTTATGTGCCTTTTGCCTAATTCTAATAGGACTGTAAAGTGGACAAGTTAAAAAACAAACACTGCTCCAATTACATTCATGCACATACTTGAAGATGAGTACACCCTGCAGGTCTACAACAACCTGAATAAAGAAGATAGGACTCATACTAAGTCATCATAAAGGAACACCTTTCAAAAATGCAGGTCTTATGATTTTTAGACTGCTGCTATTGTATTTGGTCCAAAATTCTTTGCCTTGAACTTTCTGTCTCTAACCTTTCCTTATGGACTGAGCACTTGTCAGCACCCTCCACCCCTGCCCAGTGAGAGAGAGTCACCTTTGGACTGCTCTGACTTCTGAGGCACCAACCTTACGGACCAAATAACTAATGGGTTCTTAGTTCTCCAGCATGATTCTGCTGTTTTTACTACTCTAAAGATGGTCTAGTAAGTCATTCTTTCATCTATCTATCTATCTATCTATCTATCTATCTATCTATCTATCTATCTATCTATCTATCTATCTATGAATACATAGATAGACATAAATAGATAGATAGATTCATCCTATTGGATCTTTTCCTCTAGCCAATCCTGACGAATACACATTCCATTGTATTATCAGAGATTTACAGCATACAACATAGTCACTCTCTTTGGGATCTTTATTTCACTATTTATCTGCTTCATGAATTTCAATTTATTTGTAGACAAGAATAAAATAGAAATTTTATCTTTGCCTGTATTATTTTTAATCTAGCATCTAGTACCTGAAAACAACTCTAGGACCATTTCCTTCTAAACCTATAAGGGTTCTTAGAAAGGATTTATTCTCACTGGTGTACTGGCCTTAGGGTCAGAATTATCACTGGCATTGTGTTGCTTATTGGATCTGAGTTCTCACTGGCATTTTGCTGGTCTTCTCCTCCTAATGAATCACTTTACACTTTGCATCATTTTCCACCAGAAATTTGCCCTTTACCAAAGTAGGGAAAATCTACCATTGGAGAAATTAAGAATGATCTGCAGCTATATACAATGTCTCATTATGTCACTCAGAAAAAACAGTGACTCTGTTTGCTCAATCCTCCCCATCTTTTTTTCCCTCTTGGGTTTTGGAGAAAGAATCTTGCTAAGTGGCTCAGACAAGCCTTTAGTTTATAGTCTTCCTTCTTCAGTCTCCTGAATTCTAAGACAATAGTTATGAGCCACCAATCCCAGTTTTCCATTTGTAATTTTGTCAGCCATACCTACAGCTCTCTGTGTGGTAATACTGTACTCTCACCATCTCAAGAAGTTACATCCTATTATTCCTTCCTGCTTTCCCCCCTCATCTTGTCTTTCTTTCTCTGCTGAATTTATTTTACTCTCATCCACTATGTCTTTTCCTATACCCACAGCCACTTTTCCTGACCTCTTATTCTTAAAGTGACTTGTATGTGTGGGTTGAGGATACCCTATGGGCACAAGCAGAAATCATTTGTTTGTTATCTCAAAGAGCCAGAGACACACATTTGTCAAGAGCTCACACATAACAATATATAAGATACTACAAGCTTCTATATATTAGCTACACTGATTCTGAGGATTGAGGCACCCAGGGAAGAAAATATTTTCTCTGTCAAGTTGGATAATACACTTTCCATTTATATCTCAACTGTCTATGCTTTACTTCCTAAGCATCCTGCTCAGTTTAAAACTTGATCTGCAGATCTGTTGGGAGCAGAGATGGCACTTGCAAGTGAAACCCTGTTTATGGGACTGGAAGGAACCAAGATTGCTGATTCTTTTGAAACTTGTGTTGTTTCAAGGCAGTACATTCCCCACAGAACTCTGAGAACATGTCTTCAAGGAGAAGAATTCTCTGTCAAAGTGCCACACAGAGTGAAACTCAGGCTCTCTAATAGCACCAAGCTTGGCTGCATTTCCAGAGGGGCAAGAAAAATACAGCCAAGATAGATCTCTTAACACATTCTTTACTTTTGTGTCTGTGTCCTCTCCTGTCCAGTACCCTCAGCCAAACCCTGCCCTTGGGGACCTGCAAGAGCTTTCTGACTGCCTGTCCTGTCTTGGGAGTCAAGAATAATCCTGAAGTCTCAACTGCAGCAAAAAGGACCTACCTGGGGGAACTGTGGCACACTCATGCAGGCACACACATACAGACACACACATCCCTGAATTGCTTACATTAACAGGTGACAGGATGGGATGAGAGAGTCATTCTATTATTCTCCAGACCAAGCTATGTTCCAGGCAGGGGAGACAATCTGGTAATTTTATGGAAGGTAACTACTGACTGTTTTATCACAGTCCTACACTTTTTGGATATAGTCATTTTATTTCACAGAGTTGCAAATCTGTAACTGAAAACACTTGCATAAACCTAAATGTTAAATAAGAGGCACTAGATGCATGTCTCTATGCTTTAATTTTTACAAAATTAAATTTTCAGTTCTTAAGGATAGACATTTATGAGCTTTTATCCTCAATTAGCAAAATTTTCATTATATAAACATTAGGGTCCAGTGGGATGGCTCAGTGGATAAAAGTCCTTGCTATCAAACATAGAGACTTGAACTCTATTCCTGGGACTCACATGGTAGAAGATAAATAATCCCCCCAAATTGTCTTCTGATGTCCTCATTTGTATCATGGAAGGTGAGTGAGTGCATGTGTACAAACACACATAAATGTAAATAAATAAAAAATATCTAAAGTTTGTTTTACTACTATTGATGCATAAATTAGGTACATATGGTAAAAAGAATTAAAGTAAAAAAGCTTTTATTAAAATATAATATTTAAATCAAATGATGAGATTTGGGGTGAGAAACTGTGAGGTAATCTTTCCAGCTAAACACATTTTGCTTTTCTCTATTTCAGAGAAACAGCAAGGAGCAAAGAGCTTACAGCTGTTTGGCTTTTCTGGAATTCCTACTTTCTATTTTTCAACAAGGCACCTCGCACATTCATCACAACAGTAGATCAAGAGCAATTTAGTTCTAATTTCAGAAACCAAAATTGTACACAAGGTGAGCTGTGGATTTCTGTTGTTGCTAGTAGTCTGTGACTCTGCTGGATAGTCACAGTGAGACTCCCCCACCACCAAGCACCCAACCCTAAATCTTGGCCTTCTCCATCAGATCTATAGAACTCTGTCACCACCACCTGAAAGGGTTAATGGTACTACTGTCTGGGGGACAATTCATTCTCCTGCTAAACACAATGACAAATAACCATTATTCTTTCCAACGGCACTGATAATCGGGACAGCTTAAACATTTTCGCCAGTATAAGTGAAACCATTAATCCTCTTGGATTTCATGATAAGTGGGGACTGTGAAATAATGACTGTGTCATTGTAGGCAAGAAAAAATGTTAACAATTAAAACAAGTTAGCCATTATCTTACCGGGTGCTGAGTCGCTTTCACATTTCATTAGTAACATTGTAAATGATATGTACCTTATTAAAAAGCTCTTATTATCCAAGAAACCTAATTAGTCAAAAATTCTCAGCCACTGGTATAATTTTCTAATGATATAAAAGCTACAGTGTGTATTGAAATGTGGCAGGATCCTTCTGTTTATATACATACAATGTCCATAGCATCTCATTGTCTCTCAAGGAATATGTGAAATAATAGCTATAATTCATATTTTCAGATATAATGATATTTTATTTAGGTGACCCATCTGGCTATTATTGAACAGAATCTAAAAGTCTCTTCTTAGCTAACAGCATTTTAACCAAACATTAAGCTATTTGCCAAACAAAATAGTAAAAGCTCAAGAAAATAACAATTGTCATTATACAATGTTTTAGAGATTTTTTCCTTAATTCCTGTTCAAATTTTGAGATTCTTATAAGTGAAATGATGGGCTGACCTATGAGAATTTCTAGCTGCTTGAAAGTAAAGCCCAAGATCAATTTCAAATACAATAGCTTTCTTCTGTAGACCTACACAGTGATGATAATAACACAGTATTTCTGCAGAAGGAATATGGTGGTTGATACCATCTCCACATAGTAGATTTATTAGAATGAAATGATCATTATCAGTTAAGATAACCTCAAAACAATTAGAAATACAATCCTTCTCTCTGAAAGTGAAGTTAGAGATGGAGGAAGGTGATATATAGATTCACAATTATATGTTACAATATATATTTAATACTAATTGACATGATGGTTGCCGAGTACTTTCAATCCTTGTAATGTGCATGTTCAAAAAAAGACTGTCAGCAGTTTTAGAATCATCTGTGTGTTGGATCACTCCAGTACTATCTACAGAAGTGAATATGCATAAATTTGGGTGCATATGCACTATAATAACAGACTATTCTATAGAACTTTAAGTTATAACAGAATGACAGAAAGTGGACATGTATTCTGAAGTCGAATTTTGCAATTCTGATTTTCAAACTTCCACTTTTCTGAATTTTTAAATCTTACCATATTTCCTTCTTCAGGTTAAATTTAGCATTTATTTGGGGGCCTACAAGGAGACTAAATCATCCTTGGCCCTAAAGAAGTGAAAGAATTGGGGAGTCCCATGGACAGCCTTAACCTTTGACTACTATATAGTGACATTTCCACTCTGTATCTTGCTCTTTACAAGTTTGTAAATGTTTGTTCAGAACATTCTTGAAATTATATATTTTTATAATTGTATCTCAAACATTCAGGACACTGAAAGAAACAAGAAGTCTTTCCTTCCCTCCCAACCAATGGTCTCTTTCTAGTTTCCTGGACTCTTCAGGTACTCCAAGTTAAACATGTAAAACTAAAGATTCTACTTTAAAATCCACACATGAAAGAGAGTGTTCAAAGTTCATCTTAAGGATTAGAAGGTAGTATAGCACAGATCATGTGAAGCAGAAATAGTGACTAGTGAGGAGGGAGAAGTGTAGCAGGAATCTTAAAAGTTCTTATTAATAAAATCAAACCCGAGGCCAGTTATTGGGGTCAATGCTGGTAGATCAGAGAGACAGAACAAGCCACAGCTAACCTCACCTGGCCAGATCCTCAGCTGGTCTTGTTTCCTCAGACTGGAAGCTTCTGTGTCCTCATCCAGAATGAATCTCAGCTGAACTGTGCTGCTCGAAAGCTTGAAGCTTAACCGGCCACATGCTTAACCAGCCAAATGCTGCTAGTTTCTGGTCCTCACACCTTATATATCTTTCTGCTTTCTACCACCACTCTCTGGGATTAAAGGCTGGCTTTCTGGGATTAAAGGCGTGTGTCACCATGCTTGGCTGTTTCCAATGTGGCCTTGAACTCACAGAGATCCAGAGGGATTTCTGTCTCTGGAATGCTAGGATTAAAGGCGTACGCCACCACTGGTCCAACATCCAGAATCGTTTCAAGGCAACTGGCTTAGATGATACAGCCTCACGGACTACCCCATGATCCTTACATTTTCTTTGTGTCCCCATAAGATACAGCGCCCCCCTCCAACAGGAAGTAGTAAGAGAAGCTACACCCAAATTCCCAAATATACCAAGCTGGCTTTGGAGATGTGTAAAAGTTAAAACCTTCCTTTTTAAAAAAAGAAAAGGGGAAGTGCTATGGGATGGTCTGTATGTCAAATTGCTGTGATTGGTCAATAAATAAAACACTGATTGGACAGTGGCCAGGCAGGAAGTAGGTGGGACAAGGAGAGAGGAGAATTCTGGGAAGTGGAAGGCTGAGGCGGAGAGACACTGCAGCCGCCCGCCAGGATAAGCAGCATGTAAAGACTCTGGTAAGCCACCAGCCATGTGGCAAGGTATAGATTTATAAAAATGGGTTAATTTAAGATAAAAGAACAGTTAGCAAGAAGCCTGCCATGGCCATACAGTTTGTAAAGCAATATAAGTCTCTGTGTTTACTTGGTTGGGTCTGAGCGGCTGTGGGACTGGTGGGTGACAAAGATTTGTCCTGACTGTGGGCAAGGCAGGAAAACTCTAGCTACAGAAATGTAAGTGGGTGGAAGGGTTGGAGTTTAGAGCAGAGTAGGGGATAAGGAGAACTAGCCTTAAGGATGTTGGAAAACAACATATGGAAAACCATTTTAATCTTCATATTATACATATAATAAAAATATATCTTATTCATCGTATATAACACACTCTATGTCCACATATGTGAATATATAATAGATGCATAGTCATATATAATATGAAGCTATGATATATGATATTTATATAAAATAGTTCATTAGGTTTCCTTATAGGGGAAAATCTTCCTCCAAAAAACCCATGGATTGACAAATCTCTGCGCCAGGTGTTGGATAACTGCACTCAAATTCTTGGGATTTCTGTAGAGGCTGTTGCCATTGCTCTTTGTTGACAACCACAACTTGACAGTAATACTCCATTGCTAAACACAACACACAATTTAGTCAAGGGACATAAAGTCATGTTGGTACTGGCCAGGAAGCTTTCCCCCTGGTAGTTGGCTTTTGCAGTGCAAGAAGGCCCTATATAGGCTGCTGGATCAAAACAAGTCATCATCAGTGTGAGTCATGTGAACTACAATAATGGCCAGCAGGGCAGCATATGCACAGGGGTATAATAAAAGAACAAAATAGTTGGGGTAACTAACCCCTTCCAGAATGGATTTACAGACCCTTCTGTGGAGGAAACACATGTCTAACACTGTAAATTTCAACAAGAACCCATGGTTGGGGAGTTCACAGGCCTCAGGGGTGAAGCTACTACAATTGTTCTGTTAAATGGATGTAGCATCAATCTGCCCTCTAAATTCCTTCCTCTCTACCCATAGATTAGAGCTGCATCAGTGAATTGCCTCCAGGAACAATCCTGACTGGAGTAGTGTGGGAATAAGGAGAAGACCGACAAACAGGTGGACAGACACATGGGCAAAAAGCTGGGATCAGATGGCCTGGGATGTCTTCTGAAGAAACACAGCACCCTGGAAGCTCAGAGTGTTTATTATATGGAATTGAACAGAGAGGCAAGGTTCTTGCATACAGCTGAGCAAGGAGGTGGAGGTTATAACAGACAGATAATTTAGGAGAAAGGGTTTGTGGTATACATCTGGACCAAGGAGACAGGTTTATCTAGTTTCGATAGAAGCAGTCTTTAAGACATAAAGATGCAAGGGAAGAGGGCTACAGCAGACTCTTCTGTATACACTGTCAACACTTGGACTTGGTTCCCTGGGGAAGGCTTTGCCATCCTTCTGAGCCTGAGGCTACGGGGTCCTTGACATGGCCATGCCTGTGTCAACAGTGCACATCCACTCAGTACTTGCTTTACTCAGGGCTTGCTCAGCTCCCTACAGGTTACTGCAGCTCTCAGACCTCATCAAGGAATTCCTTTGTGTGGGAGATGGTGGTTAACAGGGAAGCTTCTAACTGCTCAATGTGCAGAGAATCAATGACAGTGGAATGTTCATGCACAAACCGACCATCTTCATCACACCCCTTCCTCACAAGGCTTAGGAGCCATTGTTGAGGAATGGACAGAAAGATTGTAAAATTCAGAGCCTGGAAAGGCCTGTAGAAGATCAAAACTGTCTACACTACAGGAATAAATAGAGTACTTCATGCCCCACTCCCCACACCTGTGGAGCTATTGGCATCTGGGGGGATTATTGTTTTCTTTAAGGTTATAGAATCGGTTTTATTTAAGGTGGTTCCCTGTGGTAGGTTGAACATGCTCTACTGCGTGACCTTATACCAGTTGAATACATGTACAGCACAAATTGGCCTGTATGAATTATTTTAAAAAGGAGGTTACAAAACTGGGAGGTGATGTGGAAATGGGGAGTAGATCTGGGATGAGTTAGGGTGATGATTTGGGAGCGATTATTTCAAAATATAGTGTATGTGTATATAAGATCCCAAAGAAGTAATAAACTACTATATCTTTTCAAGAATAAACAATAGAAATGCTGGAGAAGGTTGAAAGGAAAATGAAAGAAGGTAAGAAGAGGATCAAAAGAGGAAAGGAAGCATTGGATGATAAGAAGGGGAACGCTTGGAGATCAAACTGTGTGACTGTTCTTCGCCCATTGCTTTGATCCTTATAACAGTATGGTGTTATATGAAATTGATATACATTGTTCTCTGGAGGCCCATCTCTTGAAGTCTTAGTCCATAGGTTGTAGTTTAGCACCACTCAGAAGTGGTGCTTTAAGAGGTGGAGCCTGTATTTTTGGTTGAGCCTAGCCTTTAACGGCCTAGCCATCTCTTCAGTTTAGTTTTTGGGAAATCTCATCTTTTCTTCTTGGAGAAATATTTGTCCTTCAGTCAAAAGGTTTTGCCTATCAATACCATTTCTAGCTTTCGTAGGTCCATGCCACTGGCTACTTACACCAACACAGGGCACATACAGGTATATGCAGAATAACAGTTATCAAGCAAGAAGCTTGACCTTAGCTCTTCCTATTGCAAGTACTGGCCCCTTCACAAGCACCATCCTGTCAAATCCATGCCATGCTGCCACCTCACCTGCCGTTTGCACTGAGCACTAAGTAGTTCTGATGCCGCCTCACTTCTGGGCTGCATGTGCCTCTTGGGGATGTGTTCCTTCCTCTTAGCCACAGGGATCTGTTACTTGAACTTTGTCTCCTTGGAAGGGAGGGCATTATAAAAAGTGTTGGTAGGCTTGAGATGCCAGCAGTTAGGTCCAGCATTGTAGAAGGGTGTGTGTGTGTGAGTTATGGGCACTGCCATAGCTAGGAGTCTGGGACAGGGTCACCTTGTGTTTGAGGGCACAACCATGAAGTGTTTGCTGTGTTTGCTTGCTTTGATGGGAGATGGTATGGAAAGTTACCATGGAGTGTGGATTGGCATTAATGTGTGTTGTGGACATATGATCCACAAGGTGTAATGTATTTTAGTGCTACCAGTGTAAATAGAATGTAAACGTCACTGGAAAAAAAAAAAAAGAGGTGGAGCCTGGTGAGAGGACATTCAGTTAGAGGTGTGCCCTTGAAGATGATATTGGGAATTCATCCCTTTTTGTCACAAACTTTATTTCCAGTCAGCCACTGAAGCAAAAACTTTCTGTCCCATAATTCCAGCATGACATATTGCCCTACCATACAGGGGAAAATCACTAACAAACTGAATGAGCTGACATCCTTAAAACTACTCCAAAATAAATCTTTCCTCCTGCAAAGTAAACAGATTAGCCATTTTATGACACTTTACTCAAAATGATCATGGTTCACATTTAAGATGTAAACAAACACCAGTGGTGTGTGGGTTACACTGGAGATATATCTTTTAATTAGTTAGGTATTAGCCAGGCGGTGGTGGCGCACGCCTTTAATCCCAGCACTCGGGAGGCAGAGGCAGGCGGATCTCTGTGAGTTCGAGGCCAGCCTGGGCTACAGAGTGAGTTCCAGGAAAGGTGCAAAGCTACACAGAGAAACCCTGACTCGGAAAACCAAAAAAAAAAAAAAAAAAAAAAAAAAAATTAGTTGGGTATTTGACTTTACTCCTTTGGTTCCAACTGAATGAGTACTAAGGCAATGCCAGTGATAATGTTCATATCTAATGGCAGGTTTCCTAATATATTTATGGAAAGCGTGGGCTTTAGAATGGACCTGATCTCACATCACTATGATGTTTCTAGGGGAATAATCCTGAATTTACCTTCTGAGTCGGGGGCTCTGTGGTTTCTGTCTCTAGCAACCTTTGCTCAAATTCACATTAGTTAATGGCTACAGTTTACTGCTTATTTTCTCTCTAGCTGCAACAGAATTAGCTTGCCTATTTCCCTACTAAATGCTACAACCATATCCAATGATTGAACTCACTTTAGAAAAAAATTATCATTTTGAAAGCATACACAGATGCCCCAAAATGGAAAACTCTGCAACATCATATACCAAAATGGAAGAGAAGTAAATAATCACAACGAAACTCAAACAAAGCAGACTACAAAGCTCATAAGTGCTCCTTTGAGCTTCCTAGCATTGCATGCATACATGGAACCAGGCTTCTGAACAGCCTCAGGGAGATGGCAAAGAAGTAGAGTGTCCCAAAGCAGCTCCTGTCTCACTTGATATGTTCTGAAATGCTGTCATTTGGTATTAATAGTAAATGCAATAGGGGAAATCTCTATAGTCCTTCCCCCAATTTTACCTTCTTTTCATTTAGATTGTGGCCATGATGGCCTTGCATGTACTTGAAATATAATTGTAATGGAAGTAAATATGTGCACATTTCCAAAGGCAAGCTGGCTATGATGATCACCAGGACACGTTGCTATAGCAATGAAATGAGAAGTAGGGTTTTTTTTTTGGATAGAACTCTATAACCTATATGTTAAAAATCTTCAGTCTCCATTGTGAACGTAGCTGAACTTTTAAAGGTGTGATTAAAATTAAATAAAGTCAAGCCAGGCAGTGGTGGCACATCCTTTAATCTCAGCACTCAGAAGGCAGAGTGAGGCTGATCTCTATGAGTTTGAGGCCAGCTTAGTCTACAGAGCGAGATTCAGAACAGGCACCACCAAAACTACACAGAGAAACCCTGTCTCAAAAAAAAAAAAAAAAAGATGGAATAAATTCATTAGGTAGGGTGGACTCTATGACAATGTAGCTGATGTCCTTATAGGAGAAAGACAGAAGGTAGTCAGACATAGAATGAAGGTCTTGTGAGAACATAGCAGGAAGGTGGACAGCTGAGAGCTAAGGAAACAGATGTTCTGCCACCTAGATCTTGCAATTCAGTCTCCAAAACAATGAAAAATGGTGTATCACCAAGACTATCCTCCCTCATTTGTAAAAGCAAATCTACTGTAGGACCATCTTTGGGTGCTTGCTTTTTCTGCAATACAATTTGCAAGTTTTGGTGTCCTGATATGAAAAAAAAAAAAAAAAAAGGTTTGGGAAGAATCAATGGTAAGCATATGTGCTTATGGAATCCCTTTAAGTTTTTTCCCCCGTAATATTTTCCACTGTATTGGCAAAATTATGATCTAGATATACTTTCAAGAAAAGAGAAATAAAGGAAAAGATCAGAGTGTGGCTGGTGTGCCAAGTATTTACAGCGGAAATGACACTTGAAATTATCAATCTCTGCCAGGACTTAGCACCACTTAGGAGACAGGAGACGCTACTCTGGTTTTTGCTCAAGAGGTTTACTTGAGCATTGGAACATTAGAGATAGACATCGAACTTGAGTGGCACTATTTCACAGGCTGAGGATCCAGACTGAGTTAAGGGAGTGGAAGAATGATATAACTCAAAGAACACTAACATTCACCTTTCTGTTTTCTGACTGCAGAGAGAATGTGACCAGCTAGCTGCCTCAAACTCCTGCCACCATGCCTTTACTCCCCGATGGACTGTATCCTCAAATTATGAGCCAACACAAACTCTTCCTCCTTAAGTTCCCCCCTCCAGATAACTTGTCATCATGGTGAGAAAAATAGCTAACAGAGCTAAAGGAAAACATCAAGAACTTGACTTTGGGATCAGCCAGCTATAAGTGATTGACCATTTTCCATGTCATGCTTAATTCTATGTAATTGAGCCCATGTAAACCTATAAAATCAGTATGGGAATGTTCTGAGCATATTAAATGTTCGAGAAGTGAGTGACATTACTGAACATGAGGGGATGAGCAATAAGAAAAACTGCACCTAAGAGACCATAGAGCAGCCTTCCTTGGCATCCCTTTTTGGCAGTGATTCCCTGAGCACATTGTGTCAGCAAGACTCTCTTCCCCCAGCATGAAAAACTGAACAACTATGAATCCTGAGAAATATCTGGCAACATGCAATTCACCAAATTTCTTTGTGATAACAATTTCCAAATTTAAAATATGCTATCATGCATTAAAGGGTCTAACATGGGAATATCATAAAGTTCGTCAATTTGCTTTTTTTATTGAAAATAGATTCTTCTCTCATGCAATATATCCTAACCACAGTTTCCTCTCCCTCCACTCCTTCCAGCACTTCTCACCTCCTTTCTCCCCAAGATTCACGCCCCCCTCAGTTTTCACTTCAGAAAAGAGCCGGCCTCCAAGAGATGGCAGCCAAAGAGGACCAAAACAAGATACAATAAGACAAGGAAACACCTTAATATTGAGGCTGAACAAGGCAACCCAATAGAAAGAAAAGAGTCTCAAGAGCAGGGAAGAGTCAGAGATATATCCACACCCACTGTTAGGAGTCCCACAAAACCACTAAGCTAACAGCAATAACATACACTCAGAGGACCTGGTGCATACCCTTGAAGACTGCATGCTGGCCATTTCAGCCTCTGTGAGCCCATGTGAGCTCTGCTTAGTTCTCCTATTGTCCTCCATTCCTTCTGGCTCCTATAATATTTCTTCCCCCCATCCCTAATTTCCTGGGGAAAGACCTGATGGAGACCTCCAATTTAGACTATCTCTGCAGAATGCATTGCTGTGAGTCTCTGCACCCACTCACATCTACTGCCAGAGGAAGCCTCTCTGATGATGACTGAACAAGGCACTGATTTATGAGTATAGCAGAATATCATTAGGAATCATCTCATTGTTTGTTTATGCATGTCTTCTTAGCCTAGGTGGATAGCCAAGGTCTCTGGGCTATCCATTCTTTGGTTTCTGGTCATCCAGGCTGTGTAGGGCATGGGTCCCTCTCATGGTGTGAGCCTCAAGTTAAACCAAACATTTGGTGGTTACTCCCACAAGTTCTGGGACACCATTGCCCCAGCACATCTTGCAGGCAGGACAGATTGTAGGTCGAGGTTTTTGTGACTGGGTTGGTGTCTAAATTTCTCTTAATATACCTGCAGAGTATCTTCATGTTCTAGAGATAGACAGTAAGGGTGAAGGCTCCATGAAGGCACCAACTCAACCTCTCTAAGTTTGTTCAATGAGCTGTGTAGATATTATCCTCGGCAATGGGGCTCCACTGTCAGTTTTCAGCGTGGCCCTTTGTCCTAACATCAGCCTGGGTTGTTTGGGGATCTTGAAAGTACCTCCTTGACCAGCAACTCAACTGAATGCAACCCAGTCCCACCACTGGAAGCCTTGCCTGACTACAAAAGATGTCCAATTCAGACTCCATATCCTTCATTACTGAAAGTCCTTGCTAGGGTCACCCTTATAGAAATTACCTGCTCCACTAGGTTTCAACATCCCCCAATGCTTCCCAATTCCAGCTGTCTCTTCCCACACTCTGTCGCTCTACCCCCCACCTGTTTTAAGTGAAAGTTTGTTTAAGATCTAGAAAAGTTGGATTCTAGTCTGTGCATTCATAAATTGAAAATTAAAGTTAGTTCTTGTAAAGGAAATATATGGATTCCCATTGGTTATACACATTTTTCATTTGATTTGTTTTTCTTTGAGTTCCCCCATGTAGGCAATCCTTTTCTACACTTACAGTCTGTAATGAGAATCTTAAAGGGTCTTATTAATAAAAACAAACCCAGGATCCAGGGATTGGGGTAAATTCTGAAAGATTAGAGAGACAGAACCAGCCACAGCTAACCTCACCTCACCAATTCCTCAGCTGATCTCATTTCCTCAAACTGGAAGCCTCTGTGTCCTCATCAGAATGGACCTCAGCTGAACTGTTGCTCAAAAGCCTAAAAGCTTAACAGACACTAGTTCCTGGTACTCACAATTTATATATCTTTCTGCTTCCTGTCATCACTTCTTGGGATTAAAGGTATGTGTCACCATGCCTGCTGTTTTTCAGTGTGGCTTTGAACTCACAGAGATCCAGATGGATCTCTGCCTCCAGAATGCAAGGATTTAAAGGTGTGTGTGTGTGTGTGTGTGTGTGTGTGTGTGTGTGTGTGTGCCACAGTTTTCTGGCCTCTATGTTTATCTAGTGGCTGTTCTGTTTCCTGACCCCAGATAAGTTTATTATGATGCACAATATATTGGGGAACACAACAACATCACAATATCACCACAACAATCCTTCTACCTTTTACCAATAAAGTGATGGGATCAGTCATTTGCTGAAATAACCAGCTCACGTGGAAGTGTTTTGATAGACTGTGCAGTGACCATAAGTAGAAAGTTCATGTTTTGTCCTTTTTCTTGCCTCCATAACCTTCTACCTGCTTTGTCCTGTCTAGAACTGTTCTTCTCTTGATAGCTGAACACCTCTTACTCTGCTTCATTTATTATAAGCCTCACCTCTTCTCTGAGACATTCCACTGCTCTCTAAGCAAGTCTGGTCCTCATGCTGTTTGCCTCACAAGATCCCTTCTATGAAAACAGTCATTTCTTCTGTCTTCCCAGCCTGGAATGACCATGGTTTAGACACCAGAACCTGCTTCATGCTGCAGGTCCCCCCTAACTCTACACATGATCTCTGAGCACTGCACATGCATGGGGTTTGGATTTTATTGTGGTCTTGAATTGCAATACATTTTAAAATCTTTTGAATGCCAATCATATATATCATTTTTACATAAAAATGATCAATATGAGTTACTATGAAAATAATAGGTGCAAGGCATGGAATACCTCCTTCCAAGTCATGGGTCAGGGAGACGCAGAGGTATGTGAAACAGCACAGGCTACTTCCATTGTCCCTGGTTATGCAATACAACTATATGGTAAGACTCAGCTGCAGGACACAGAAAAAAAATCAATCTCAAACCAAACAGGAAAGTTTCTGTCTGATAATCTAGCTTCCATAATGCTATAAGGTAGTGAGAAGACTATTTGGCTGAGAAAATATACTAATGGTCTTACCCAGTGCTAGATCCAATGTGCCACAATACCACTGGTATAAGAGTAACGTGACTGTGATGGCATAACTAACTGCTTGGATTTGAGGCCTTTTCCACAGCAGGGAATATTATGCCTGCTACTTTAATCCTGGTCAAGAGTCTATAGCTGGGGAGATAATAAGTCCTAGGGTAGAACCCGATGTTACTACTTTGCAACATGGTCACACTATCAAATTGCCTTCTAAATATTTATATTCACACCTGTGCACGTGGGCTGCTCCAAGTCTAGGTCAGAGAACCTTCTTTCTGCAAGCAACAGCAATCAATGCAGAGATATATAATTGACTGAAGTCCTGAGAATAAATAACTTAATGCTTTGTCTAAATGGGACATCTTTATCAAGGACTGTTCCCTTCCTGGCCAAGGCTCAAGGAGTGTCATGGGAGATGAGGAAAGAAGAATATAAGAACCAAAGGCTAATGGCTAGCAAAGAGTGCAGTGAAATGCTTGCTGCCTTCTGGGTACTGTTATACTCATGAACTCACAATAGTTATGGTTACCTGTACAAGACCTGTACATGATCATGTCAGCCAATATTCAGGCAGAGTTTGGAGAAACATTCTCTAGGCCTCAGCCTAGAGTTAGTAGCTCCTGGGGAAGGAGAGTCATTTCTTTATTAAGGATGCTCCTACTGATAACCTTCCTGTGACCCAGTGAGATGACCCCACACCCATTCACATATGGGTGGCAGTCAGTGCATGTAGTGGATTAGCAAAAAAGAGGAGAAGGGATATGAGGTTGGGATAGGGACATGTTGGGGGAATATGGGAGTAATTGAATGGTGAAAATATGGGGTGGGCACAGTTATTTTTCCTTGTATGTGAGTATGAAATTTTCAAGTGTAAAGAAAAATTGTAATTTAAAGAAAAATATCAACAGGTTTTATTGTAGTACAGAATAAAATAATTATATTTTCAAACCGCAAGTGAGAACATGTAATTTTTATATGCCCAAGTATCTGGATGAGCTTTCTTTCAATACTTCATATAATTAAACAGAGTTTGTTACATGGATAATGATAGCTTGCTGTAACGAATAACCTGTGTGAAATCAGACTTCTCTTGAGTAGCCATTCATGTGATGTATGACTACATCACCCTTCATCATGGCTCTGACCTTGCCCTGTTGACAGCACATTCTCTTGTTATCTGGAAGGACATGGTGGGGAGCTTCTGAAGTAAAAATAGAGTGCACTGAGGCCTCCGAAAGAAATGGGCATGGAAGGTTAACAGCGATCAAGTATTTCCCTGATATCCACATTCACCAAGAAACCATTTTTTTTAATCTTAGCTGTGTCTTGTAATTTAAGGGGTCTGAGATCATGCAGTTGTCTAGGCATAAATCCTACTAATGGCTCTAACCCTAGAAGGTTGCTGCAGTGTTTGCCCTGGGAATGCTTCTTTGTCTCTTCACACCCAGTTTTCTTGAACCATAAGGTTCCTTGCAGGCTTGCCTGGAAGGTGTCTCCCTCCAGTCTTAGGTGGGAGCTATGACTGTACTATGAAGAGGAATTGGTCCCCAGCATGGAAGGATGGCTGAGTTGACAAAATGTTTGTCATAAGGACTTGATTTTGGATCCCCAGAAGTAAGTTAGGAAGCTAGGTGCAATGGCACACATGTATATTCCCTGAGTTTTGTAGGTGGAAAAGGAAGAATCCATAAAGCTTACTGAACAGCAGACTAGACAAATTAATGGGCCCCTGATTCCATGAGAGAAGGGTCGCAGAAAGCAGTGCATGCTTGGGGAAGAAACTTAGTACTGACCTGTGTGTGGCTTCCACACACATACATATGTATCTCCCTCATACATGTACATAAATACTCATAAGACACACACAGAATTGGTTCAACAGTACTGTTTCCACTAATGCTAATCATAAATGCACAATGCCCAATACCTGCTACAGTGGGTATTAATTACATGTTCTTGTCTGACCATCAGGCAGAACCCCTCTCAGGAAATATCCTATCTTTCAAATCACAAATCTTTTTTTTTGATAATTTTAAACTCAGGTGCAAAACAAGTGTTGATTGTTTTACTTATTTTAATTTTGGTTTCATTTTATTTTTATAATAGTGTAATGTTATTTGGGGGTTTACTTTATTTAGAATTTATTCATAATACATGTACAAATTTATAAGGTATACTCTTATGGATTGTGCACATGGACACATTGTGTAATGTTCAGATGAATATACTTATTAAATTATCACCTCAAATATTTGCCTTTTCTTTGTGGTAAAATGTTCTGCTAAGCATTTGCCAGCTATTTTGAAATATACACTACTGAGATCAGGGAAATGACTAAGCAGGTAAAAAAAATTACATTTGCTATGTAATCATGAAGACTATAGTTCAGATCCGAAGCAGCTATGTACATGCAGAGTGAGTGTGGTGGCCCTTGTGTAATGCCAGTAAAGGCATGATATCCTTGGCCAAGCTGCTACCTAGACTAGCAGTCTACAAGCAAGCTGTGGGTTCAGAGGAGAGACTCTGTCTCTCTTATACAAGGAGAAGAGCAACCGAGGACAATACCTGCTGCACTCCTCCAGCCTACACACATACAGACACATATGTGCATGCATACCTGAACATGTGTGCACCCACATATATGGAACATGCACCTTTCCATACTGCACACACAAACTAATACCACCCTGCCCTGCAAAGGCACACCAAATCTTATTTCTCCCACCCAAGTGTGAGTTTGTGGATACGAGTCATCTCTGTTTCTCTGTCTTCCCCCTTCATCACTCCAGCCACTTGTAAGCTATTTTTCCTTTTGTATTTTGTCCTCATAACATTTTTAGAAAATCTGTAATTGTTCTCACACATAATAACTTTTAGATAATAATATTCTTTCAAGTCTACTCCTCATATAGTGCTCTTGACAGTGTATGAAAATTATTCCATTGACAGGGAAAACAAGAAATAAAAGAGCTCAAGATAGCGGTCAAAATGATGTGGCTGGTAAAGGAGACCTTTAATATAAACTCAGCATCTTGGCTTTACAGACAAGTTCAAGGGCGAATCTACAAAAGCATGCTGGCAGAGATTCCTGTTGAAGGATGCGCCCATTGACTCATTTGCTTTGCAAATTCTCCCATCTTGTCTTAAGAGGAGCTGTGAAATGAAGATCACCATTGCTCTTTTTGCTTATCTGATAACTCCCATACCGAAACTATCAATTAGTGTGGGTAGCTTAAATCCCAAGACCCTGGCAGAGAAGCAAACATCAGTTGTAAGGGTTTCTTGCCAAGACTATGTCAGATTCTGAGCCTGTATGAGAAGCTGTGCACAATCCTAAATGTATTTAACACTGCTGTTTGAGCCTAGTGGACATGGAGATAGTCTACAAAGAACACATGAACTGATGGACTTGTGTGAAAAGGTAATTTTCTTCAAATCTCTCTAACTCACATCCATTTGGGGAATGGAGAGTTACAAAAAAGTGTGTGATCTTTGTAACATGCAAAGGAAAAATTTGATAGGTTTTTCATACCTCAGCCCAGCCAGGAAACAAAACAATTCAATTGGTTTTAGTTTTGGCTTTTTTTTTTTTCAATAATTTCTTAAGAGTGAGTAATACCTACAGGTAAGTTTTTACTTGAAACTAGACTGCTCAAAAGCAAGCAGAAACTCACCAAAGCAGCTCCCAGCAGATACCTTAGGGAAGGAAGGACAATAATCTTCCTGGTGCTGTGCATGGCATACTGAGTCAACATGGCTTCCGGATGGGTGAAGTACAGGGAGAGGCAGACCTTGGGTTGGCTTGGAGTCACAAGTTTATCAGAGGCTGCCTGAGGTTGTTATTCCAGAGGTGACCATCATGTGGCTAAGGAGATACTACAGGCAAGCAGGGCCTGTCTTGTTCCATCTCCTCTCTGGGCCTCAGCCTGTGTCTGCAGGTGTTTCTCTGTATTGAATCTCCCTGGGGAATCCTTGGCTTCACAGCAAAAGCCGGCTGAAGTGAAAGTGATTTGATTTGGATCCTATTACAGGCACTTTGCCTCTTCTATTTCCGTGATAATAGCAGATTGGAGTCGATTATTGTACTGGGAGGGGAGTTAATGTGATGTCGAGAAACATTGGGGAAACTGGCACAGGCAGAGGGGGATAGATAAAAAGTTAAGCGCAGATTGAAATCTGCAGCACGGGCCGATGCAGGCACCAGCATAGCGTCCACCATCAGTCGGGATAGTGAAGTGCCAGGAGGCCGGATCACTTCCGTTATTGGTACTGGTGATGGACAGAGAGCACCATGGCTACTCAGTCTAACTGATCCACCACTTAAGGTCCTTCTGAGCCTTTGTGCTTCCTCTAAAGCTCTTGGCAGGCTGTCCAGCTTCTCACTCAATCCAGAGGCTGCGGTGCTGACAAGCACCAGTGGCTTCCGGGTCTTTTTTGTAGGAGGGAAAAACATGTCAACTTAACCAAACCACACAAGATTTAAGGGAAGTCAGAGAAGGCGTAAATAATCTGAGTTTGTTTTAGAAGAACTGCTTTATGTGTTTAACAAGAGAGACAGAAATCATTGAGAACTTATGAAGCATCCCTATTATGGCATCAGGTCTTGTCTGCAGAAATGTCTGTGTTTCTTCTTTCCTGTAGTCTCCAAATCATACATACAGTAGGAAAACAAATCATACCAACCTCAGGAAGAAAATCATGACATGACAGATAAGAAATTGCTAATAGAGTGGAAGGACATTATTCTCCATGCTCTAGGAAGTAAGCAAAATCACAATATGATTAGTCCTTTGGAGTCTATTACCTGTACCTACTTACCTTTGGCATTGCAATTGGTTTTGCTATAATTAAAATGGTGCATACTACTAAATATACTGTCTTTGATCAGAATTCCACTTGTGAAATGTACCCATTTTGTATTGCTGCTTTCAAGCATGCTGTCATGAGATGCTTATACATTTGCGGTTAGATTTTTGTTTTTGCTGCAGGTTACAAACTAGATAGGCAGAATGTCATTTAGCCGGATGATATAGCTCATACAAGAAAAATTCCTTTTGGCCTTTGCCTCTGTGTAACTTTAAGAGAACATGATGTAAGAAGATATAAAGAAAACATGTCTTGATTCAGAAGGGAAACTAGACAAGCATGCTAAAGTCACCCTTGTAACTTCTTGTCTGTATCTGGCTCCTAGCACACACCATTATGTTTATGAGTTCCACACACATTATAATGGTGAATTGCTCATTCTTGTTCTCACAAGGTCTGTTTGAGAATATACCAGATTGCCCATTTACTTAAGCATTGTAAATGTTTGAGGCATTTGGAAAGTATACCTCTTCTGGCTTATATGCAAATATATATATATATATATATATATATATATATATATATATATATATATATATATATATATGCATTCCTACCTCATATCTTAGATGTGTAATTGCTCTCTTCATGTGTAGCCACATGTGTGGTGGATTCAGTGACTGCTACCGAACAGTTATCCAGAGATACTGCACATACAGTGCCACTAACCTTGTGTGCTAGAGACCCTTGTTCTACATCATCATCAATATTTAATGATTTCTTGCTTTATAAAGTGTGTCATTATGCTTAGTGTATAGGTATCACCTATGGGTTAACTCCATTTACTTGACTGCTAAGATACTGAGTAACATTTTATCTATATAGTAGCCATTTGAGTATTTTTTGTGAAATGTATATTTAGTATACATGTAGTTTGCCCATGTTTTTATACTCGGTTGCCTCTTCAGTATTTGATACAAATTATACACCTATTTTGGAAGCAAAGAAGATTTTTCATATATGTGTGTATACATACTGACTATAAAACCCCACTTTTTGAGCTTCATTTTATGTATTTAATGGGTGGCTTTGAACAATGGGTATTTTTAATTCTAACATGACCTGATTTTTTCCCATTGGCGCTAAACTTTGCACTTCACTGGAAGTGAGAACACCAAAGAGAAGCATCCAGGGTGGAGAACTGAACACAGATCCAGTCCCAGAATCTGCTTTACTTCTAGCCCTGTTCTAACTTCACTTCAAGTTATAGATTTAACGTCACGGATATCAATGATACTTGATAAGCCTCGACATGATTAGAATAACAGAAGCAACCGCCCCAGAGGGCAGCTATATAAGCTAAGCGAGTAAAAGCATTTCACTAAACACAGCCTCTTGTTGGAGTGGAAAGACTTCTGTCATCAAGGAACTTTATCCTCCTGAAGATGGACTGAGTGTTAAAGGTTGGAAGGAGGTATGTGTTCTTAAAGACAAACAGACGAATAAACAAGACTTAAATAGAGAACATAGGTCTGAAAAGATGAAAGGATATTCAGTAGTTAGCCAAGATTGACGGGAAACACCAGTGAGACATGTCAAGGATCAAGGACCTGTCCAGGTGAAAAGCAAGCAAGCAGGCAGAATGGAAGCGGGAAGCAGAATGGAAGTAGGAGGCGTGGAAATCAGGAGGCCACATATGGGATGACTGGCCATGATAAAGAAGGCTAGGGATGAAACTTTGATATTTCAGTCAGTGAAGATGGGAAGGTTTCTTTGGAAGGAAAACCCAGGCTGTAGCGGTAAGAAAGACTACAGAGTCATACGTCTATTCTGAAACAGACCAATTCAGATGCAGTTGTAATAGCCTAGGCAGCAGAGTTGATAGTGGGAGCTTTGCAGATGGTGAAAGGGTGGGTGTATACTGAAGGTGCTAACAACAGAAATTACAAAGGTCTTGGTATGGGATGTGAGAGGGGGAGAGAGAGCCCAGAGACAACTGGAAGAAGTTCCATCTGACCAGGAGCAGTGGTAAGAAGCCTGTGGGAAAATAGGTTAGGAACGATCTGGAGACCATTTTTATGATGCTTACTTTGTGCTCCATGGAATAATTTTGAGTTTTTCTTTCTAAGTAATCTCTCTTTTTTTTATTCTACATCCTGAATGATTCTCTTGCATCCCAATCTGAAAATAATTTGTCCCTAGTAGACAAAGCCACATTCCCAATAAGAAGCTACTATAAATGTTCAACACTACAACACTGACATGTTTCTTTCATTATTCATTTGTGGGTATGATAATGTAGGTAATAATGTCTTATGTAGATGAATAATGACAGATTACAGATATAAGAGTTAATGAAAAGCATTGAAATAGACTATTGAGAGAAATGCCTCCAATATGACACAGTTCAAGTTGATTATAACACTTTTCTATTGTAACAGCCTTCTCACTATCTAACTATAGAGGAAAAGCACAAATGGCATGATGCTCACTTTTAAAAACATATTATAAATCAGTATTTTTGCAGTTAGGTTAAGTCTCAGCCTGGAGATATGCCATCTATTTGCTGGCATATTTTTAACTCAATAAGGCCTATGGAAATGCATCAAGGAAATGAAATGTTCCTCTGCTATTGTCATCCATAAAATCTTCTCCAGTAGGATAGAAGACAGAGTGATGTAATAACAATGTAATGCTGGTTGTGCTATTTCTCTATGTGTGTTATTGTTGAGAGTTTTTTTTTCTGACTGAGATAATTACAGTTAGAGAATGTAACACAGTCTTCTTTGATTATCACCATACTTTGATCCTTCTCCACTCTCCTAGGACACACAGATGGCTCTTCATAGTTTCTCAGGAAGGTGAGTTACACCATGAGACAGTTCTGACCAGGGATGTTGGAACAATAAATATGCATCACTTGTTTTTTTCCATTCAACAGAGGTTGTGGGTCATTGTGTTTGAACCAGACCCTGCAAATACATGATTGGGTATATTCGCCCTATTCTGGAGGGCCATGGTTCTAAAGCGTCAGTCTAAACACACTTTATAGATAGAATGTTTGCTCCTGTGCTTCACTGGCTATGCTATAAGCATCTAAAGAGAAATAACTCATCTTTCTTTTTGTATATAGAATTGGAGAAGTGAATGGACTTATAGAACATAAAGAAGATATCATACAAAAGTACTTGAAAGGTGGCCACTGAACAAAGGTAGAGAAATGGGTGTGTGAAAAAAAAGCCAATAATGCAAGTAGTATGGGGTGAGCCACACTAATAGAGCTTTGTGGGTGCTAATCATTTAAGCCATCATCTCTTGATTTCCAGTAGTTCTTCCTATCTTCTGTTCTGTCATGGGGAAGTGGAGAATTGACATGTTCTCTGTCACAGACTTGCTATTAGATTTTGATAACTCATGAACATATGGGGACTATGAAGAAGAAAAGGGGTCTCTTTTCTATGAGCTACTGCTTATTGTTAGAATTATGATAACAGTGACCCATGACTGTGATGGCACCACCTTATTCGGTCCACAGCTATTTTGTTGTACTGCAGATCCATTCATTCTTTGGGGCCACCAGCAACAAAAGGAAAAATATCTTCTTCACATAGAACTCTATCACAGTTCGATGGGTTTTCCATCCTCAGTCATGGAAAGTTATCCTTCATACATTCTTCCCCAGTATCAATTCCAAGTGATAGATTTTCTTCCTATTGGTATGTGTGGGTTATTTCATATTCATGTTTTTTTCAACCCCACAGTACCTGTGTAAATAATATTGAATCTTGTAGAAGCATTAAATGTGATCTCTGTTTTCCTGTCTGCACACAGTAATGCCATGATTTGTATTTTTGAAACGTCTTAGACATCATCTATATAATAACAACAACAACAACAACAACAAAACCAAACAATGAGTTTAGAGAATTATGACCTAGGACTGGAAGGGGATAGTCAAAGTATGGGATTGATACAGGAAGTAGTGATTCCAATGGTTTCATTTTGAGGTAAAACTTGGGAGCAAAATCAACTATTTTCTGTTAAATAGGAACAACTGCATATACAGAAAATATGAGGAAAAAAGTCAGAGTGAGCTATCGACGAAAGTGATAATGTTAAAATTTGTGCAGAAGGAAGGTCTGGCTTTAGATATTTGGGAAATTTGTTAACATGTTTCTGTTGCTGTTCCTCCATGGGTTTCCTGAATGAGAGAGCAATGGTCACCAGGAGAGTCAGTGAAGGGACATGGGTAGAGCATGGAACCACTCAAGGACAATTCATCATTAGGAGACAATTAAAAGGACAAGTTGGCAAATGCCTATAAAGTGCTCTGCTATGCTCCCGAGATAATGAATGGCTAAGGATGACTCCATGGGACTTTGTAAAATTAATTCAGCTGTCAAGAAGGAGTCAGAGTGATGTAAGCTGTAGGACTGAGGTAATTTATGTGATTTTGGAGAGTTTTTAGCTTGATTTTTCAGTAATATTTGTAGCAAGGTCAAGGACAAAAACTCCATACATGTAATTTTTAAAATTAAATGGTTTCTTAAAAAGGCAGATGGGTATGGTTGCTATAAATCAGCTAAGTAGCATATTGGCATGATGTGGGGTACTGTTGAGGGCACACAAATAAATTTACTGAAAAGCATGCTTAAATTCTTCCTGAATTCAATGAGATGTGATGGCGTTATAATAAAGACAATGCTTAACAAGGATCCTTTACAACTTTTCTTACTATTTATGTCTTTTTATCTAATAAATGCATACATTTAATGTGTGAGACACTGTGATGATTTTTAAAAACATTACATTCTACAAGGGCAAGACAGAACAAATGGCCAAGATGGCACATTCCTAAGCATTTACTGCCATTATAACTGAAGTTAAAAGTCCTGTGATGAGTCTGTAATAACATTTTCAACATGAGAAACTGTTTCATGAGAAATGTCAACATTAGAACTTATAGTTTCCAGAGTTGAGGAAGGAGATAAGACAAGGGAAAATATATTTATTTGCACTCACATTCCTTTGCATTGCTTTGATCTTCACCATCAACTTGTCCAACTTTCCAAACTTAAAATGTTAATGACTAGTTTAAGAAAAGTTCAGAAATAGCAACATATTGTAAATATCCAAGGAGATACCCTCCCTTTGGATTTGAGAATGATTAACATAATTGCATATGGAGGGAGGAATGGAATAGGTATGATCAAGATATATTGTACACATTTGTGAAATTATCAAAGAATAAATAAATATTTCAAGTGATAAACGATTAAAGAATAAGGTCCAAGAAACAAACCTGCTGTAATCAGAAAAGAGGCTTGTGAAGTAGAGATGTATCCTGGTTGGCCAAGAAGAGCCTGTTACAGAATTCAATCCATGCTGGTCCTGACTTCTAGTGATCCCAGCACAAGAGTGATAAACATGAGATTGGGTGCAGTAGTAGCCATGACTCAAAGGCCATAGGCTGTGTATTTCTTCATGCACACAATATGGGCTATAAAGAATAAGAAGAGGCCAGAAGAAAACCAAACCATCTTTTCTAAAGCTACTAGATGAATCTTTATGCTAATTACTGAGTTATACCTAAGGGTAAATTCCCACCTCATGGGAATCAAAAACTCAAGAATGCATTTGTAGCAACACCCAAAGGATGGATAAAGATGTTGGATGGACTTTTCAATTCAGGGTGCAACACGAAGAAGGGCAGTGCCAGGGTCATAATCTTGTAGAAAACACTTGAGTTATGGGGAAATGAGATCTCCAAGGAAAGCAGGGGCTCATGTGATCCAGGAGGCTCCAAGGAAGTGATTCTCAACCTTCCATTTATAGTGCTACGACCCATTAATATAGTTCTTCCTGTTGTGGTAATTCCCAACCATAAAATTATTCTCCTTGCTATTCTATAACTGTAATTTTGCTACTGTTATGAATCATGATAAATACTTTTGGAGTTAGATGATTGTCAAAGGAGTCATGCCCCACAGGTTGAGAGCCATTGCTCTAAGGTCATGTGAAGGACAACATTAATGGTGAACCCAAAAAAATTGAGATTATTTTTTATTTTTATTTATTTATTTATTTATTTTTGCTAAATATCACAATTGACTTTAATTGCCCAATGAGCTTCATAAATGTGTGAAACAGGCCTTCTATTTAAAAAATAGTATCAGGCTGGGACTCTAGCTCAGTGGTAGAATGCTTGCCTAGCTGTGCGGGACTCAACGCTCAATTCTCAATACTTCAAATATTAATAATTGTCATTAATATAAAATGATGTCATATTCTAATGCTTTTCAAAGATTATAATTCCTTCTATATATAACCAAAGCAAAAATATAGGTGCTTTTACAATTTTCCAGTTTCTTAACAGCTGAAAAATCCTGGAGTACACTGTGTATTAGGTCAGAATATTCAACAGTTTCAAAAGCAGATATATGATAACATTATCTTTTTTTTATTTTTATTTTACAACACCATTCAGTTCCACATAATAGCCACAGATTCTCCTGTTCTCCCCCTCTCTCCCCCCTCCCCCTCCCCCCAGCCCACCCCCCCTCCGTTCCCAGAGGACCGGGATCGACCTGATAGACTCAGTCCAGGCAGATCCAGTCCCCCCCTCCCAGAGCGAGCCAAGCGTCCCTGCATAAGTCCCAGGATTCAAACAGCCGACTCATGCAACGAGCCCAGGACCCGGCACCACCGCACAGCTGCCTCCCAAACAGATCAAGCCAAATGACTGTCTCACCCATTCAGAGGGCCTGATCCAGTTGGGGGCCCCTCAGTCTTTGGTTCATAGTTCATGTGCTTCCATTCATTTGGTTATTTGTCCCTGTACTTTATCCAACCTTGGCTTCAACAATTCTCGGTGTGGCTAGAAGGGGACCTGCCCGGTGGCCAGAATCTGGGGCCAAGTTGGGCAGGTCTTCCCGGAGTGGCTGGTGCCCAGGGATGGGGTCCGGGTTGGGCGCGGATACTCACCTCTGGTCCAGAAGGGAAGTCGGGGGCAGGATGCGAGATTATTTTTTATAAACAAAGGAAACTCCATAATATCACAGATACTATTTTACTCTAGTGTTGCACGTAGAATTAACTGAGAAGTCAGGTGTCCAAATTAGTAAATAGCATGGTCAATGCAGTATAAAATAATCCTCAAGCAAGCATCTTTGTTCTGACTCCTTTACTGGCAATGGACTGACTCATATTTCAGACACAGAAAACAAAATCTAGACCAGAGAAGGCAATGATAGGGCCTTAAAAGAAAAGAATTTAAGTACAATAAAAGTATAGAGATTTATTGCCAAATCCTGGCTCTAAATGTCTCTATTAAGAATCTGTAATGAATCCCTTAGTGAGAAAGGTCAATACTTTTGGCAATGACAACTGAAATCAACATACTTGTATAAGATAATCCTAGAAGCTGTCTTTCTAAATTGCTCCATTGATGAGTTGTGTTCATCAGTATGTGTTGGGAGCCCTTGAGAATCCTTCAGTACACTATGCTAAAAGTGAAATTACTCAGTGGCCACAGAATGCAGGCAATTTCAAATTCTTTATTTTTCCTGATATGTAAGAACCTACATTAAAGAACCTACATGAATGTAAATAAAGATAAAATAAATTAGCCACATAGACAATAATTAGTTCCAAATACAGTTGCCATTTAAATGCCAAAGGTGAGGGGGAGCTAGAGAAATGGTTCAGTGGCTAAGAGCAATTGTTGCTTTTGCAGAGGACGCAGGTTTGGTTCCTAGCACCAACACTGTGGCTCACAACCATTTGCAACTGCAATTCCTTGAGATCCAACCCTCATTTCTGGCCTTTTGCCATTACTACCTGTACGTAGTATACAGGTAATGTGCAGACAAAGCACCCATACACATTAGATAAATATGGATATTTAAACATTTTGTGATAAAGAAAAGGAAGTCCAGTGCTCACCAGGCTGAGTGAGGCAAGAGGGCTACAAAGATTTTCAAGGCAGCTTGTGCTAAACAAGCAATCTCCAGGCCAGCCAGCATTACTCACATAACAAAACTTAATCTCAATATGCAACCTAACATATACACAATACCAAAGCAGGATAGTTGGTGTGAAACAAGTTAAGAAATTTTCAGAGATATAGCTAATAACAGAGGTTGCAGGACAAATGCCTGTTTCTAAACCTGGAAAAATAAGACACTTGTATGGAGATGCAGGTGAAAAGCCTCCCAATAGGAATTCTTTAAACTGAAAGGAGAGTGAAAATATCTAATGGGGGATTCTGTACAATGGAAGGGCTATGGGATGGGCATTAAAAGACTTCTCATGAACTGACAGCATGGGAGAAAGATATATCTGCAGTGTGCAAAGCAGGTCGCAGCTCAAATGGGCAAAGGACACCATCTGTCTCTAGATGTTAAGACCTGAGAACACTACACCTCCTGTAAAATATTCTAAATACATTATTTAATTTTATTTGTTAATTGCATGTATATATGCGAGGCTTGAGGGGGTTCAGTACCCAAGTCCAGGTGCCCGCAGAGGCTAAATCAGATCTGTAGTTATAAAGCTGCAGTTATAGGTAGTTATGTGTTACCTGATGTGGGTGCAGGGAACTGGACTCATAGTTCTGCACATTCTTAACTTCTGAGCCATCTCTAGAGACCTCTATTCTAACTGCAAATGAATATCATGTAACTGACCATCAGAAAACATAGAGAGTCTAGATGCAAAATATTCCATCTCCAAACCTACTTGTCAAATTCAACTCGAAATTAGAATAAAACCATAAGTGTTCTAATAATTTTACTAAATATATGCCTTTGTCTCCTAGTGTAGAGAGGAGATATAAAGGTCAATTTAAATTAATTCACCCTTCATGTTAGGGAAAAGAATGTAAATGTATAAATTTTGAATTCTTTAAATTTTATTCTACCAAGGACTTTATGATCTATTATAATGTAACATGTCAAACCAACATAAATGCATTAAAGAAGAGAATAAGTGGGGATCCTTCTATTTAGCAGGAGCTTTTTTGTCCCACCCTGGGTTAACAATAACGTGTTCAATTGTTTGTTTCTTTCACATATAGGAGGATGCATTTGGGAAAGCTGGGGTTAAAAATCCCATGGCAAATTCTCATTTCAACTAGCAGGAGGAAAGAGGATGGATATAGCACAAATCACTATGTACAATTTATGGAAGAAGTAAAGGTAATTTAATATTATTATGAAAAATACCTGTATAATGGAATCATTTGGGCTATTACATAATATAAAATAACGTGAAGAGAAAGTGACCCACTGTTGCAACCTTACCTTCTAGAGACAGTATTGTGCACCAACCAATTGCTTTTGGTCTAGCTAAATTTTAATAGTCATTTAGAGATAATGTATTCACTAATCACAATGGATAAATAACCGTAAAGCAAAACGACTAAGCAGCAGCTGCCAACTGGATTTATTAAAATATGATATTTCTAAAAAAATAAAATAAAATAGGATATTCCTTTGTATTACTGTGCAACTCAATGGCCTACCATTGGACCTCTTTACATATTTTAAGACATGTTTGCAAGAGTTTATGTGATAGGAGAACTGTATCTCTAAGATGCCATAAAAAGAAATGGTTTTCTGTAAATTCTAATGTCATTAATTTCTTCTAAAACAAATATCCTTCAGAAAATTTATGTAAGTAATCTCCCATAGGAAACACACCTATATTCAAATAGACAAGCCAATGTGTTCATTCACACACACACACACACACACACACACACACACATGAAATGTAGAATATTTGTCAATATCAGTGATTAATAAAACGTCTTGAGATGTGCATCTCTTCTTTCAGGCTGTGAGAATGTTTCACAATAGTTCCTTCTTTTAATCATTTGTTGATAGATGTACAAACATTGCTTCGCTTTTTGAGATACTGCATAATTTACAGCAACCTGGGAGAAATGGATTTGCCCATGGTGTTCTGGGATTGGCTTGCTTCCAGATCAGTGTGCATCAACAGGGGAGCCTGGGCAAGATTGCTGGCAGTCTCCTCCCTACCTTCCAGGCAAGGAAGATTCCAGAGCTCCGCAGGAGGTCCCTGCGAGGTCCAGTTTCTCAGGTTGTTATGGGAACTGTTTCTCACAAAGGAAACCTAGGAATGACAGTTTCTGAATTCAAAGAGAGGAATATATACTGTTTGTCAGCCAGGTACAGACATTTGCTTATGGCCTCACATGTAATTGGAAGATACTTGCAGAGGAGAGAAGCACTCATTTCCCATGAAGAAAAGCAAGAGGGCCAGTGGGGAGTCAAAATGGGGCCATTTCCTTGCTACCCACACAGAGCTACGAATGAATAATTTATAGCAGTAACATGGGGCAATGCACAACGTATTGCTCAGAAGGGCGTTATGGGCTTGGGAATTTTTCACCAAATTTCTGCCTGAGACTGACATTCTTGTTTGATTTCCCATCAGATTCCCTTCCCTGCCATTTCCTGGGCTCCTCTTCACTTGTAGAGTAATCTCCCCCAACCAATTATTATGTTCACTTCATTTCTTCCTTTCATCCTGACCTCAAATCACAACTGTTAGAGTTTGTGACAACAGAATTTAAAAATGAATCCAGTCACATGGACACACACTCGGAGACACACACAGGCACTCCTGCAAACACACACACACACACAAGCACACACACAGAGACAATCCTGCAATCTCTCTCTCTCTCTCTCTCTCTCTCTCTCTCTCTCTCTCTCTCTCTCTCTCTCTCACACACACACACACACACACACACAGACACACACACAGACACACACACACAGACACACACGCGCACACACACAGAGACCATCCTGCAATCTCAATCTCTCTCTCTCTCTCTCTCTCTCTCTCTCTCACACACACACACACACACACACACTTACACACACACACACAGACACACACGCGCGCACACACACACAGAGACAATCTTGCAAGCTCTCTCTCTCTCTCTCTCTCACACACACACACACACACTTACACACACACAGAGAGACACACACGCACACACACAGAGACAATACTGCAAGCTCTCTCTCTCTTTCTCTCTCTCTCTCTCTCTCTCTCTTACACACACACACACACACACACACACACACACACACACACGCACGCACGCACACACTCAAATGACTCCTAATCAACTTACTTATCTTATTTGGATGAATATTTTCCTGGTGTGGCAAATTTTGCTGTAGCAGGGCATCTAATGATTTTGTTTCTATCCAAATCTATTAAATAATAATGTTTATAGTTTGGGAAAGGATGGATTTGCTTTGCCAGGTCAGGCAACAATGTTTAGTTAGGGGAATGCATGAGGAAAAATTGAATTCCTTAATAACCAAACATTACCTCTCAAATAATGGAGGCTGTGGCAGCCTTCAAATTCGAGCTGAGAACCAGCAGTCTGCTCTTGTTTATTTAACATAACCTTTTGAACTTTTTTCTGATAAACTGACTCTGAGAATACTATTGAACCCCAAAATATGATAATTTTCAACTAAGTCCATGTGAACAGACATATTTCTCCAACTTTCTACAACCACATTCACAACTTTTACTACTAACTTTCTGTAAAGATGAAATTATTGATTGATCCCATCAATAGGCCTGCCAAGGTTTAGTTCATTATAATATTAGCCTCGGGATTTATCTATTTAAAACTTACTTAATGAACCACAACTATCAGCAATACATTGCAGAAAGCATTGAAAATGTAACTATCTGTCTTGGCACTTAGATTTTCATGGGAGGAAATATAGAACAATAATGAATATTTATATAAGGGTATCAGTAAATGATCAGTGCCTGTGCTGTGGAAGAAAAAGTCTGCGGAGTGAGTGGCAGTGGCCAGGTGAGTGGCGAAGCTATTGTATATGGGTGCGTTATATTATATTTATATGGGTGTGTTAGGAGATAACTCTAAGTTTCTTCCACTGTCTGTGGAGAGCTGCAGATGAGAATGACAATGAGAAATAAGGAGTGATGCTGCAGTTGCCAAGACACGAGCTCTCTCCAGCATAACCACGGTATCTACCAGAAGGGACAGTGAGAAGGGATCAGTATCTATCTAGACAGGTCCATAAAAGGTCAAAAAGGGCTGGGCAGTGGTGACGCATGCCTTTCATCCCAGCACTTGGAAAGCAGAGCCAGGCAGATCTCTGTGAGTTGGAGACCAGCCTGGGCTACAGAGCGAGATCCAGGACAGGCACCAAAACTACACAGAGAAACTCTGTCTCAAAAAAAAAAAACCCAAAAAATCAAAAAGGATTTATGGAATGATTGCATATAGGAAGAAAAAAGAATTCCAGAAAATGCCAAGGCATTTTTATCCAGATGATCTCTGGCAGAACAGGAGAGAGAAGACTATGAGAAGAGGAAACTGGATTTCTATCTGTGTATGGAATGTGTGAGCTGCCCATCCGAGAACTGGGATGATGTATGGATTTTTGTAGGAATAGTAACTACTTCAGTGGACTGGATTGAAGGTGGGGTGGCAAAGCAAAGCTTATCTATCCCTTTGCTCCCATGGACTTACTTAAGAAAACTGCCATTTTGCAATATACACTTTGCCTAACTCCATCTCCATCCCCTTTCTTTTCCTGTAGAACTACTCATCGCATTTCTCTGCTTCCTCTTAAGTCTTAAGGCCAACATTCCCAATTTGGTGGCTTCATCAAGATGACTTACATCGGCTTCAGGACTGAAAAGAAAGGACAATGATAGAGCTTTATAAATATTCCACTTTTGCATAAGGCCTCTCCTTTACAGATAGATGTGTAAACCTACTGGTGTCCTGGAATAGCAATGATCAACTCTCCTCATTTATGTGTCATTTCTAACAGGTACCAGATGAACAGCCTGTGTGAGTCAGGGCTCATAGAAGGATACACCCTAGATGCATAGAGCCAGCAAAGCAATCTATCCTGTGAAGAATTCAAACCCTTTTCAGGGATTCCTCATGACATACATCCCCAAGTCATTTTCGGCTTTTCAGGTAGAAAGATGTTTGGAGAGATTTAAAATTTTATGCAACTAGCACACAGAGTAGCAACTGAATTCAGTGCCTCCTAAGCCTTCCAGCAACTCCAATGCCATTCATTGGGAAAGAGAGGGAGAAAGGAACTAGCTGGCTCCTTAGGAGCAGAATGTGACTTCCAGAAAAGGCAGGGGAACACAATGAGATGCTACTCAGTTTAGTGAGAAAAAAAGAAGATGAGGAAGAGGAGAAGGAGAATGAGGGAGGAGAAGCAGAAGAAGAAAAAGGAGGAGAAGAAGGAGAAGGGGAAGAAGAGGGGGAGAAGGAGAAGGAGAAGGAGGAGGAGAAGGAAGAAGAGGAAGAAGAAGAGGAAGAAGAAGAGGAAGAAGAAGAGGAAAGAAGAAGAAGAAGAAGAAGAAGAAGAAGAAGAAGAAGAAGAAGAAGAAGAAGAAGAAGAAGAAGAAGAAGAAGAAGAAGAAGAAGAAAGCAGCAGCAGCTTGGGAATTCACTAGCTTTGAATGAAACTTAGAATTGGAAGGTCACCTTCCTCAAACATGAAGTACTGCTTATAGTCTGCTTGTTTCAAGACTGCCACATGATCTAATCATGTCATTTAGCATCTGGGATATGACATCACCAGGCCTTTACTCATTGCCATTAATTTATGAATGATGGAATCCATTAGTTAAGGAGAAAATGCTACCAAATACTATATAGAGAGATGTATGATACATATATGATGTATGTATATATGAAATATGTGTTTATTTAAATTTGTATATATACATGGATATAGGCATATATGTAAAGAAAAAATGCAACTTTAAATTCAAGCATCTTTATTAGTCATGGTGTACTTCTCTTCTTGTCCAAAGAAAACTGAATTCCTCAGGCATTTGACCATCTGTGAATTTTAAACCTTCTGGGACACATTTACAAGTCCTGTGTTTTTTGTCCCCAAAGCCCACTCTCTCGGCCTGAAAGTGGGCAGGCAAGCTGCCCACATGGCCTGGCGGAGCAGAGGGTTCACTGTAGCTATGGGAAAACAGCCTGCAAAAACACTCAGGCAAAAAAAAGCACTGTGCCCAATCTAAAATTAATGTTACCTTCAGATGTTCAGATTGAGTAGGGAAGGCTCTGGTCTGCTTCAGACAGGATCCAGTTATCTCACTTAATAACACAGTTGTAAATCTGAATAAAATTAAAAAGAAATCCAACCCTGTAGACAAATGCTTTGGCTAAATGCCCTCTCTTGTGATCTGAATACCAACTACTGTGTTGTGTAGTCGTTTATAAAGGGGCTTGGAGGTAGGCAATAGTGGGGGGAAAGGGTCATTAATTTCAGCCCACCCAGAAAGGTGTTAACTATGCCCCATCCTTCTGGCTAGATGATAATTAAGCCGTCTCTTTTGTGCCTCCCCAGAGGAGGCATATATACTGTATTACTCTACAGCACAGTTAGTACAGTGTGATTGCAGTGAATCAAATCCTGTTTATCCTAAGGATGGGGTGGGCTTGCCCAGCTAGGGGCTTCATTTTTAATTGGGGTTCACAGAAGACTGAACACCCTCTTAGTTGAAAATCCTGGATAGCTCTGGGGGCATGTTTTGTTAACTCTCTCCCTGCTGGTACCTACCACCCTTCTCAGGGACTGCTGAATTTCATCCACAGAAAAACGTTTGTTTCCACAAAAGATACACTTAATACATAACAGAAAGTCTCTCAAATCTTTGTGAAGAACTTATAAAATCTTCAAGGGACTCTCATAACATCTTTGTTACTGCTTTTGTGATTTGGGGCTAAAATGAATTGTTAGTGCTTAAAAAAACTCCATTGACTATTTTTCCCATCCATGGTGCACATTGAGTCTTTTGGTCCTGAAGATGTTTTAAGTGACTCACCAAGAAGGAGAGAACATTTAATTAAGAAGCAAAGAACAGGTTCTGCCCACACATGTGGGCTGGAAATGCATGATTTCTGCTCTGGTGACCTCTGGGCAGTTACCAGAGAAAGGGCAAAATGTGTCATGGATTTTAATTTTGGCCAAGGCCGTCATCTGGCCCTTCAGAAACTGCTAGGTAGGCATCTTTTGGAACTGTAAGGTGCTGTTTACTTTCACCCTAAGAACAATGAGCTGTCAGACACTTTAGGGGCGACATCACAGGGAGGAGGTCTGTGTTTCCTGGTGATCCAGGATGACTCCTGGCAATCCTATGGTGGGTTTCAAAGCCCCCTTCACTGAGTGACTCATGGTTGGTCAGCTTCAGTGGTTCTTCATTAAGTGACTCTTGGGTGATGCACCAGAGTGGGAAGAACAAGGGCTCTGAAACCACAACTGGTTCCAGTTATCGCTGAAACTCAGTGTGATCATATGATTAAGGGGAAAAAACCCATAAAGCTGGGATAATAGATCAGTTGACCAAATGCTTGCTTTGCTAGAAAGGGATTCTGTATTCTGTCACCCAGTACCTGGGTGCCATATACTCATAATTCCAGTCCAGTGCTGCAGTGCAGAGGCATGAAGATCTCTGGAGCTTGCAGCAGGACAGCCTAATCTACTGGGGGCAAGCTTCACACCACCTAGAAACCCTGTCTCAAAAGTACATGTCACACCTAATCACATAGACACATGCATGTGTCTACACACACACACACACACACACACACACAGAGAGAGAGAGAGAGAGAGAGAGAGAATCAAAATAGAACATAAATTTTATCAGCATTCAGCAGTAATTCAAATAAAAACTGAATGGAATTTGCCTGGCAACTAGCAACTGCACAGTTCATATAATTATTTCTTACAGTCCTCACTTGTGAACACAAAGTCCATGCCTTACCCCTTTCTTATATGTATATTCTTTGAAGGAATGGATGTCACAGATTTATCTGATGCCTTCTGATGAGTAGCACAATGTATGTTTATTGAATTAATGCCAGTAGCCTAAATGGGGTCTAAGTAATGTTTCATTAGATGCAGACTTGGCCAGAATATAACCTATACATATGAGTAATGATTAAAGAGGACTCAAGGATAGTCATTTGTTATCAAAATGGGACAGAACATGTCAGCTTCAGAGTTTAGAGGGTAAACTGACTTAGAGTAGATGGAGTTGTTTGCCACGATGGAAATGCAGTAAGTTTGGAAGGATGTAGAAAGTAATTTAAGGGTTTTAGGGGGACCAAAACCAATGATTCGCTTTCCCTTAGAGGAGAAAAAACAGAAAATAATTTTGTATTAAGTTCAATTGTTAAAATCAGTATGAACTAGAAAGATGTGTGTGAGTACTGTGGCCAGAAAGGTGTGGTCTAAGTTCAAGCACTGTCCTATTCTGAACCTCAGAAAGTAAGTGATTATGAATGGTCCTCTAAAAGAGACCACTATGAGCAACAATGGCAAACAGTTCAAATTTTAAAGTAGATTTGGAAATAGAGACCTTTACATAAAGAACTTAGTATTTTAGTAGAGAGGCCACTGAGACTGAAGTAGATGACTTCTATTCAACCCCCTTTTCTACGTCATGGCAATCAGCAGGACTCAATTTGCCCTCTTCAAAATTAGAATTTATATTTTAATTAGAAAGCAAACATGATTATTTTCTTTAAAAAGTCAATAATTACTGTAAGCTAATAAAGTACCTGACTCCTGCTTAAATGTTATACATTTTATACTCAGTATTTTTCAAAGAGAAATCCTTGAATTTATCTGGTAGATTTTGAAACATGTCCATTTGAGTAAACCACCAACAATCCCAAAGTCTTTTGGAACACAGCAGTGAGAAAGTGAACTCACATCTCAGGGTTGGCACCTCTTGCTGAGACACTGGGTATCACTGTTACAGACTTGAGAGAGTGTGTATGTATGTGTGTACCACAGCGAGCCTTCAGTCAGACATCCACTGACTATGTGCATGAAAAAGAAAAAAAGGACACACTAGGAGAAGGCAGAAGAAAGAGAATAACTAAAGAGAAATTCAGTTTTAATTGGCACCAAACAAAAAGAGGAATCATGTGTGGGTCAAATCAGACCTTGGAAGAAATTAATAAATGGAAAAGAAATTCGAGTCTCATTTTTGGAAATGAAATGTAACCGGCTCACTTCTGGAATAGAAGATGCCTATGCGTCTTAAGAATAAGGGCACATTTATTTGAAAAATGTACACCAGGATCTGAATGATCTCTTCAGTAACTAAAAGAAAGTGGAGCAGCAGCAAACGTCCAAGGACAGTGAGTGTTCTGGGCAAGAATGGGAACATATTTAGGAATAAAAATCTCTCTGCTCAGTGCTGAAAGTGTTACCAATTTATCTAGATCTGAATAAAACAGAGCCAGAAAAAAAATCACCTTTCATTTTATTTATTTTTGTTGTTGTTCTGTTTGTCTTCATTATAAAAATAGGCTTAGTATTTAGCCTCATGAACTCTGGAACTAGCTTCAAAAACAAAAGCAACAGTTTTTCACGTATTATTTATGTTTGTGATCCACAGGACACAAAATCTGCCATGTCGCCCTTTGTTGAGTACGTAACTTCCTCTATATACTTCAGTAACAGTCCGTTCATGTTGGAGAATCTATCTGTAAACTTGTCATTTTCCCAGTAAAATTCTATTAAACTCTAACTTCTTCCTTCCTAGCAGCTCCTGGCAACCACTGTTCTACTTTCTATTTGTTTGAATTTGACTCCATTACATGCAACACACCAACAGATCCACACAGCATCTGGTCCTTCGTGGCTAGCTTGTTTCACTTGGGATCATGTCTGCAGGGTACATCTATTTGGTGGTCTGAGTCACAGTTTTCTTCCTTTTAAAAGCTGAATCACATCCTATGTTCTGCATTTCACTTATTGATTCATACAGCAGAGGCTATTTGGATTAGAAAGTACAGTTTTTAATTGAATGGATGTATGCATGTTTGAAGAAATCAACAGATGAGTAATGAGTGAGATGAAAAAAAAACATACCTCAAAGGTAAAAACATAGTCAAGATTAGTCTCATATTAGCTCAGCATACTTGCTACAGCACTCTTTCTCTATGAATATTATTTATCTGAGAGGAAAGAAGGGGTTAAAATGAAAATCTAATCAAAATATAGTTACTGACCCTCTTTCTGCCAAGGGGCAGAGGGAACTGGGGTGAACATTTCCTTCAGGCCACTCTCAATGAGGTGAAGACAGAGCATGAAAGACTCCTAATTACCAGAGTATACTCTGGCCCCTTTCAACCTCTACCATCACCCACAGAAAGGAGGTAAAATATGGACAGTATGCATAACACTATTTCATTCAGTAAAATGGCACACATTGGAATTTATTTGCTATTTTGACGGGATGGTGCTTCCAGAGGATGATGAGCTCAGGAAAATATTCCTCAGACTTGGGGACTTACACATCCCTGACAGTTCTTACAGGTATGCAAACTCCTATCTTGTTGGAGAAAAGTCATTGAGAAGTTTAAGTATGTGGCAGACCTATCATGTCCAGGGGGTCTTCTAGTACCATAGGGTAGGTTAATGAAATTCTGTTGCTCAGAAGTTGAACACACAGTGTTCCTGGGAAAATGTTCTCCTGGAAGCTCAAATCCTTGGGATTATTTTACTACCCCACCCCCACCACACACACACACACACACACACACACACACACACACACACACACATGCTGCTTTAGCACCTCTAAGACAGGCAAGGGACAGTCAGCTACCTCAGTTTCCAAATATGACAAATAGAGCACTTTTGAATTTGCAACAAGTACCCCATGAGAAGCAGATAAAAGGTGCTCTGAGAGCAGCCATATTTCTTATTATTACTTTGTCATCAGTCATCACCAAAGCCCTCAAGTGTTTCATGTGGTTGCCTAGAAGCAGGGGTTCTCAGTCTTGGCTTGAAAGGGGTCTACAGTACGTAAGTAGTTAACCCTTGCCCTGCTGAGCAGCCCAATAAGAGTGCACACACACACACACACACACACACACACACACACACTCACTCACTCACTCACTCACACATTTTCTCCATGCTGTTGAGCAAAGATGAGCTGATATTTTTCCTTGCAAGCCTTGAAGAGATTATAGGTGAAAAATACTCATAAGAAATAAAGCAGGAGTTACAAAGCCGATCTTTGCAGAGTTTTAAAAACAGGTCCTATCTTTTGAACTACTGGTTAACGTCGCTTACTGGGAAGCTCCTACTCATTTGGTTAGCGACTCAGGAGACAGAGTACGTGAAATCATTCAGGCTTGTTGCATATTCTGGGGCTACAGTGTGATGAAAACTTCCATTTCTAAATGAACAGCCCAAAACGTATTTTCTTTTGGCGTGTTTTATAAATAGACACGATGCCCAAATTGTAAAACAATACTGACCATAGTCCTTTGACCGGCTGTACCCACTATACTAGGTTCACACATTTCCCTATCCTTTAATTAACCAGCAATGGTTTGGTAACATCAAATTTTGTCTTTTCACTTTATACATAACAGATGAAAGAAATATTTAGGAATGTTAGAAATGATAAAGAAGGGGGAATTAAAAAAAACACAAGTAACAGACAAAAGAGCATATTTGCTAAGTCTAAGCAAGGTGGCAAATTGATCTTTCTAGATCTGAGAGTCATAGATATATATATTTTTTTCTTTTAGACATTGCAGTCTAATGTTAAAAATGAAGCATTCAGTTATTTGGGAGTGGGTGGTTTTCAGTGGGGGAAAGAAAGGGGGTTTATAATTTAGTAATTGGAGAAATAAAAGATGCCTTTCCAACCTGGCATTAAAAATCTCTAATAAAATAGAGAAAATGAAGGTCTAAGATGACAGTCTTTATCAAAGTGTTTATAGAGACATTATATGTTCCCGTAATTGTTTAGGCCAGTGAATTAATGAATCGTCGCTGTAAGTCTCCATTTGAAATGATTTTGACGGTGTCTGCTGCTCGGCTGCTTTGGAAAAGCCTGTTGTCTGCCGCTCTGGAGAAGGGCCTTGAACCCTGCCATTCAATCCCTTTCAGCCCATCAGCTGACTCTAATTGCCAGAAAGCGCAGGAGACCCCGGAGCCTGATTGTTCCTCGACCTCCTTTGAGGTTTGGAGGCATGAAAAGAAAAGGGGGAAAAAAGCTCCTTTTGATCTTCTGTCTCTCTCTCTCCCTCTCCCGCTCCCTCTCTCTTCCTTTTCTTGTCTGCCCACTCCTACTCTAAGAATGACACATTTCTTTATAAGGCTTCTTCTCCTTCTAAGGACAATAATTAATAAGGCCTTTATAAAATGAGGCTTGAATTGGTGTCACCTCAGGGGTGGTCCAAGGCTCTGAAGTGAAACCTCGGTGGGCCCAGGCCTTGTCTGGCCTCTGCACAGGTCAGGTTTAAATACCCTGACCCCAATTTTCAGTCTCTTTCCCTAATGAGGCGATTCGCACAAGGATACAAAATTATACGAGGAGAGAAAACAGACAAAGGAGCCAAGGTGTAGCTGACATCACACTGGCCACATTTTATTATTGTCTTTGTGCCTGTGACATCACAGCTGTGTATGTCCTTCTGGCAAAGCTCTCTCCCTCGGTTCCTATGGTGAGCTTTAGGGAATGACTTCACAGACCCCAGCAAGTCGCCTGCCTCTTGACAAGCTCAGAAAGGAGTGGCCCTGGCTGCATGGGTTGACCATTGGCGGGTCCCATCTCCAACTCCCCGTGTTAGGACAGGACTCTTCTGAGTTTCTGCACCAGTGGTTTCTGTCAATCACTTGGATAAAATGGCATTATTTGTATCCATATAATTTTACAGGGCTTATCGTGTTGACATCAAGAGTTTCAAACATTCTACCGTGCGTGTTATCTGTCCTAAATCTAGTGAGATGCAGGCTGCCTTTGAATGTTGCAAGAGAAGAGCACACCCTCTTGCTGCACCATCTAAAAGGCTTTTAGAATAAGTGGGTGACCTTAGTAAACTACATGAGTACTTTGGAGTTACTAATAGGGAAGATGATCTGATGAATTCTATCTTTTTGGCTCATAGCATTAAAAAAATGGTAGCAAAATTGGGGTTTAGTAGAAAGGAAGGCAGACAGACAGCAAGTTGGTAGTTTTTGTAGGTAATACAGATCAATCTCTTTCTCCTAGCCAGTGTGTCTTATTATTGCATACTTTATATTTCTATGGATTTTGGAAGGTTTCTCTATTGAGAAAGAATTAAAAATAATGAAGAGACACCTACCTTAGAAGTTTAAAAAGGGTGGTGGTGGTGGTGAGTCCAGAAAAAGAAACAAAACTGAAAAATAAATACTTTGCACCTGTTTGTACAAAATGAAATGGAATGGCATGCTTTCCCCCTGAAAATAGTGCCTCTTTTATTAAATGGGTATACAAATACAGTTAATTAAATAAGACCACTGCCTCTGAGCAATGAAGGATGGAAAAATGTATCATAATAGTAGACTTTATGATGATATAACTGACCCTTAATAACATGGGTCTAACCAGAGAGGCAGCTCAGCAGCTAAACTGGTTAAAGGGTTTTATCTCAGAATTCTGTTTATTTCTGCCACAGTGATCAACAAATTGTTTTTGAGAGGTAGGAAAAAAGAAACATCAGTGTAAAGATTTTGAGAAAGGGACAATAAAATGTTGAAAAGGAGAGTTTTAGAGAAAGAGAGGTTTCCACATCGCAGGCACATAGAGTGAAGCATTGGTTTGCCTGAGTATGTCTCATTCAGTGTAAAGCTGTGGCCAGCTGGGCTCTCAACAGTGATACCTGTCACCTCTGGATCAAACATCACAAGGACAGCACCTTTAGGAGCTTTATCCTTCTGGTGCGGCCACTGACTGTGTTTATGGTTGCAACACACTTCATCTAGATCATTTTAGGGCAGCTGTTCTCAACCTTTCTACCTAATGCTGCAACCCTTCAATACAGTCCCTCATGTTGTGGGGACCCCCCAGTCGTAAAATTATTTTGTTGCTACTTCATACCTGTATTTTTCCTACCGTTATGCATTGTAATGCAAATCTCTGCATTTCCCTGTGGTCTTAGGCGACCTCCATGAAAAGGTCATTTGACCCTCCCCAAGAGTCATAACCTGCAGTTTCATGTTTCAGCACTATCGGTGTCGAACCAGGAACCGGAAGGAGGAAGAGACTGAGCTGTTTCAGAACATTAAGTTATTAGAACTGTCCGTTACTGCTGCAGCGCCAGAATACCGTGGCCGATACCGATAATGAAACAAAACAAAACAAAAAAATCTCGCTGAGGATTGAGCTGAGCTGCAGAGCACTGCCTCGTGTCGCAGGCATGTATACATAAAAGAGAGGCATAATGTACAATAAAATTCCTGGGTCCAATGTTGGAGCTGGAGTCAGAGGTATATACAGATGGAGATTAAAACAGCAGCAACTACAACAACAACAACAAAAACCAAAACACTAAACTTTCTCTTGTTCTGCTCCTGGACCTTGAAGCTGGAAAAAAATCGCAATCTATTTCCCTCGCCCCCAAGGTCTGGTAAAGGAGGAATTTTCAAGGTACAAGCCCCCTCGCTTCTGCTTTCTTCACACACACGGCACCTGGAAAGCAGCCTGACCCCTGGCCTTATTAGCGAGGCAGGGACCCAATGAGCCACCAGCTGCAACTCTCAGAGCCCACGCGCACTCAGGCTTCGTATTGGTCTCATTGTTGTAAGCCATCCCATTCATGTCCGATCATTCGTCAAAACAGCAGTGTGAGCTACTGTTTTAAGCCGTAGAAAGGTTCACTGAAACAATTAGAGTTTTGAAAATGAATCGTAGTTTGGGAATGACTCTTTACCCTGAGATTTTGTAACTCTTCTTTGCTTTTGTGATTTAGCCAACATTTCAATGTGACTAGTAATTTCATGATTTGAAAAGTGCCCTCTTAAGGCTTTACATGCATTCGGAGTCTTCTGTATAATCAGTGATCGAACAGACAGATTGCTGGGTTTCTCAGGTGTTGGCTTTTCTGATTGTACTGTGCTTGCGCCAATCACCCAGCAATGCCACTAACTAAACTGGAGTAAAGTCTGAAGTTCTGCCTCTCTGTCTAGTAGCTGAGTGGTACTGATGCTGCTTCCCCTAGACCACACTGTGAACACTAAGGGCTAGGGCCAGTTTCTCAACACATTAATTTATTTAACCAGTCTAGAAATGTATTTAAGGACACACATCCTAAAAGCTGGGAGAACACCAGTAAAACTAAAAATTGACTCCCTCATAATTGCATCTCAAGCAGATGAAACAGAAAGCCCAAGATGATTGCACATAAGGATGCTTCTGCTATAACAGAAAAAAAGTGTGGAATAAATTTACTTGGGATGATAAGAGAGGCACTTAGCGCGTATCTTGTACTACTGAAAATACTGAGCTCTACCTGTCTCCTTACTCTTTCTCCTATGCAGGTGTAGCAGGAAGAGAACAAGCCATGCTAGGAAAATGAGGAGCTGTGTCTGTGGATGTGGAATTTGGGCTCAATTTCCTCACTGGCTAACTTCTCAGAGAATAATGGAAGTTAGAAACATCCACCCTTCTCGGTAGAAGATTCTCAAAGTGATGAGTGCCAAATGAGAAACCCTTAGAAATATCAAGATGACGTGAGGAAAGTAGGATGGACCGCAGTGACAGAGCATTTGTCACATAGTATTATCACACAGGAGGCCCAGGTTTCAGTTTCTAGGGCTGTAGAATAAATGAATTAATGGGTGAATGAGTGAATGAATCGTTTTTAAAGATGAAATTTTACAAAGTATGATTTCACGTGTCTGTAATCCTAGTATCTGTGAGACTGAAGGAAAAGGAGTCTGAGCTTAAGCCTAGCCAGTTTACATAGTGATTTCAAAGCCAGTCAAGACTTCAGAGTAAATGCTGTCATTAAAACAAAAAACAAAAAACAAAAAAACAAGACAAAGAAAGGAAAGAATAAAAGAGAAAGGTGGGTGGAGGGCAAGAAGGAGAAGAAAGAAGAAAAGCAATGGAGAAAAAAAGAAGGGTGAAATCTCTATGGGTATGAAGCAGGCCAAGGTGAGTCAGTGAATGAAGGTTGCCATAGCACACACCCACAGCCCTTTGCCTGAACCTGTGAGGTCAAATGTGTACAGGATGTCAGACTGAAAAAAAACCTGCTAGCCCAGTGGGTCACCTGTACTTACTCATTAACTAACTCCATATTTCTTATATAAAAGTATGCTTATTCACCAGGCAGTTGTGGCTCATACCTTTAATCCCAGCACTCTGGAGGCAGAGGAAGACATATCTCTGAGTTTGAGGCCAGCCTGACCTGCAGAATGAGGTCCAGGACAGCCAGGGTTCCACAAAGAAACAGTGTCTCAACAGAACAAACAAACAAATAAAAATGTGTGCTTACTCACTGTAAAGAGAAGCGAGGCAGAACATGGGAATTCCGGGTCCAGCCTTGTCATATCATAGCTAACAGAAGCTCTTGGAGCTTTGTCTATTTAGAAATAACACATGAAGGATTATGCATCTCCAGTATCATGGTAATCACTATACTAGCATTTAGCAACATGGTAGATATTTCATAGAAGAATTTTGTCATTTTTTTTCACCAAATCCATTTTTTTATGTTTAAGATCTGATTTCAAAAGCACTATCGCTTGTTGAGGCTGTGTCCAGAACTCAGTCCTGGGACAGACATCACATATTGAAGCAAGTAAGTCTGACATGGAGAGAAGCCACAAACAATTGAACAGGCCCTAAGAAATCTTCACAGAGGACCTAAGAATCTAAAGCTCCCTTTGTAAGCACTTGAGTGCCGTGAGTTTGGGAGAGGGTGCTGCAAACAGCAGTTCCCCATCCCTTCCCAGCAGGAGAATACATTTCCCAATCTACTACTCCTTGGAGAGAGGTAGAGTTCTTTTTTTTTTTAATATACATGTGATGTTCTTGGATGTACTTTAAGTTTCACATCATGGGGATGGATACATTCCTGCAGACCATTTATCTTCAACACTTGGCTTCACGGCTTATGGCAGACAAATATCTATTTGCTACATTCAAGGCAGTGACAGGGGAGTCTCTCCAGCATGGTGAACCAGTGAGTTGATTGGGGTTACTTGCAGGAATGTGGGTGACTTTCAAAAAGCTACAACAGAGGAGGTCTACTGGGTGACTTTGGCACAGTCACATAAAAGGCCCGTTCCAATCAATTCTTTACTTCTTACATAAGACAGTTGGAATCTTAAGGGGGAAGGGTGTTTGTGCAGGTTTTATGACCTCCCCACTCCCTCTATGAGGGAATGTTAATTGGCCAAGTCTGGTGAGGGTCACCTGTGAGTTTTCACAACTGCTCTGCTTCAAGGCTACAATGGTCATGGGCAACCTGGAAGGAACTTATATAGTGCTCCCACACACTAGTATCTCCTCCACATTTCAAGCTCTTGCACATTAATGGGATTCACTCTTATCTGAGATTTTGAAAACCTTTCCTGATGCATCTTATACATTTCTGTAGTCTATCTGTTTAATATAACATCATTTTCTTTAGTTTACTATGTGGTACATGCTGCTTATAGTTCTAAGTATTTACAGCATGCAGTAACAAAGATACTCTCTTTGAGAGAACTGCTGTGTGTGTGTGTGTGTGTGTGTGTGTGTGTGTGTGTGTGTGTGTGCATACATACATACACTTCAAAAATATTTGTTTCTGATATAAAAAAGAATGGAGTGCAACAAGAATATACATAAGGATATGTACAAAAGATCATAGAGGTGTGAAGAACTATTAACTATTAAGATTTTAAACAAACTTCTCTTGGTTCTATGTAAATTAATCTCCTAATGCAAGGTTATTACTTCTATATTTTTTTAACAAAAAGAAATCACCCTGGTGTCAAAGTACAAACTTTATAATTCTCTTTTCACCCTTGCCAACTCCCAGCAACAGTGTCAAACTTAATTAACTTGTGGCTTAACCACATTTACAGTGTTCCTGGGCCAGTTTCTATTAAACAAGTGATTCAAAGCCAGGGTCAAAGCTACTTTTCTTCCCCTGAGTGAGTCACAAAAAATACTTTTTCTGTGTAGGTGGACATAAAATCAGTGAAAATATGCAAAGTCACTGATTTTGTAATGACTCCACTTTGAAAAGAAAGGCTTTGAAATGAGTTTGCTCCTTCTAATTTCCCAAGTGAATATGGGAGAAATGGTGATGGAGCCCGAGAAGACTCTATAGACTGAGAAGAAAACGTCCAGCTCGGCGGCCCTCTCCCTCCCTTCATGTTCGCAGCACAAGAGAGAGAATGCAGAACCAGAGCTCAAGATTCTAGTCTGCCTTGAAGTGCTTCCATGAGGGTGCACTCCAGCAAAAAGTGTGATCATTTTTGCATTCAGTGCGGAATTTCATAAAAACAGTAAATGTTTAATTGTGTGGCCTTTGCTTGCGGCTAAAACATTGATATGATGACACTTCAGAAGAGATTTGAGGGCTATCGCAAAAGTGCAAATAAACAAATAAACTTGAACTCTGCTTCTCACAGCCAAGGCTACCATTTTCTCCCTATCCATGATCCCCTAGAAACTACACTGCTAACAACAGAATGCTGGAGTTGCCCTGGCTTATAACACACAGTGAAAACTTCCACCAGAGCCCAGAACAATATTGATTTGTTTCGCTTCCTGTGATCTAAACCAGAGAAGTTGTATCTGACACAAACAGGGAAAACAGGCTACTACCAGCAGCAATTCTGCAATAATGAGCACGTTTACATCCTCAGTTGTTTTCATCACATGCAGGTGAAGGAAAAGCACAATTTGGAGAATTCAATGGTTTGGGTATAGCTGTTTTTTATCCAGGAGCCAGAATTATCTGTTGGACTACAAATACAAATATCAAATATGAAGCAGCTTGCTTACAAAGGCTCCCAGGATATGGAAGCTGCATACTGAAGGGGCTGTGCAGAAGAATGTGCCAAGGAAGTGCATACTGAGATGTGCTATGGTTTGTGCATGAACAATGGTTCATTTTGAGGGAATGTATGTAGACTCCTACATACTTACCCTCAGAGTAAACACAGAGCTAGGAAGTGAAAAAAAATCGCAATACCATGTGCCTCCTTGTGAGGTCACCCACTGCTAATGAGCACCGTAATGAGCAGAGAGATTCTCACAGATTAGGCATCAGCCTGCTAATGCTTAGCCACCAGGGTCCCCTCCAGGGAAGCTACTTAGACCAGAGCCTAATAAAGACATCTGTGCATGTCTCCACTCACATGCAGCTCCTAGAGAAGCAGTCATTTCTAAGGATTCCTTTTTATATTCTAAAATGTTCTTGCACACTAAAAAAGAAGGTTCACATGTTTGTAAACTACAGCATTTTCACAATATTTTCTTGGGATAAGCCATTATTTTATGATCATTTAATTTTTTGTTTAATTTTTCTGTGGACTTAGTTAAGCATAAAATGTATGTTTCTCCCTCCCTCCAAGTGATATTTGATCAATGGTAGGGTCTCTGGTTATACTTATAAAAGATGAAGTAAGCAGATCTCCATGTTAAAATATTCAATTTTTAAAATATTGGCTGCAATGTAAAACTCTTGGACACACTCAAAATTACCTTAATTGTTACACAGAATCAAGACCCAAATTTTCCTCCACTGCTGTGCTGAAACAAGCAATGAATGTAATTTCAATTGTATTTAACTGGGAGATTACATAGGTGTTTGCTTACAAAATATACACTGCAATAAATTAGAATGTATGCTATATAATGTTAAGTATAAGTATTTACAGAGTCTATCCCACTTGAATTACAAGCACATTAAAGTGAGATTAGGGAGATTAAGGCATTCTTTAGGCTCTCTTCTTTCATCCATGACCATCACTGCACAGAACGGAGAGTAGGCACAGTTCAGTCAAACATCAATGGTCAAACATCAGACTACACTTGAAATTATGTTTGGTGCATAGAGCCAGGAACAGTAATGATGTACCATACTGAAATTCAGGAGCTCTGATTCTATCTCTCTGGTGGCAATCAGACATGTGAGTGAGTGAGTGGATGGATGAATGAATGAATGAATGAATGAGAATCGTAAGGAAAATGGGAATTTTCATTTACTCGAGTCTCATTTTAGCAGACTGATAAAAGCAAAGTGAAAATTATGTCTGAATCTAAAATCCTTAAGAGGTAATATAAGTTTTTACTAAAAGTTACTTGAAGGCACCTAGGCAGTGCAGACTAGTTTGATTTCACCTGACAGCTTGTCCTCACACCTCTCTGTGGCTATTTCTCTTCTTGGTGTCATCTTCCAAGTGACTCCTAACTGAAAGGCTGTCTTCCAACTGTGTCTCATCTCTCCTCCTTCCTACCTCTTCCCACCCCCCACCTCCCGCTCTTTTTCTCTCTTCCCACTGTGCTTCCTGTGCGCAGAGGTGAGCCATTTTCCTTGTGTGGCTTCACAGTTGTACACCCCTGACGATGATGGTGATGAATTCAAGGAAACCTGAGCAGTGAAGCCACAGGGAAGAGACTTCTAACCCCAACAAATCAGGTTTCCTGAGGTGTCACGAAGTCCATCCTTTGAGATCCAGGACTTGATAAGCTTTGCTAAAGATGGAGTGTCTTGTAGCTCGCATCATCATCAGTTAAGCAACCTTCATGGTACAGAAACGTTGGCTCATGCTCGCAGGAGGAACTCGCTCACTCCCCATTCTCTCTGCAAACAACCTGGCTGATTTGTTACTGTACTGTGTATTTCTTTGTTACATCTGTCTGCCTTAACAAGTTGGAACCACCTGGTTGGCCTAAACAGTAGAAATGCATTTTGCTTCCACTTCTAAATCTGAAGGATCAAGTTCAAGGTCTTAACAGGATTGATTCTTTCTGACAGCTGTTAGGAAAGGATCCATTGCAGGCTTCTCCTTTGGACTTGATATGTTTTGATAAATAGGGATCTATAAGAATATCAGGGACACTGGGGGCAGTACTGACCTAATGACCTTATTATAACTTGATTATCTCTGTATAATGTCCTTGCTTCTAAATAAGGTCACAATCTGGTGCATTGGGGGTTCAGAGTTTAGCATATGACTTTGAGGTCATGATATCATAAAAATTAATGCAATCTGTAGCTTTTCCTTTCTGAGTTCTCTATCATTCTTTTGAGAACTACCAATTCTGACTTATACAACAGAAGTTTACTCCATTTTCTCACTAACGTTCTATAATGTAAATGTGCTACAATTTTTATGCTTATTTGTGAGTTAAATATGAGTTATTAGTCTTAATTTAATTTAAAAAATGTGTGTGTGTGTGTGTCTGCATGTGTACATGTGCCCTCATGAGTTTGCATGAACATGGACAGAAGAGGATAGCAGATTCTTTGGAACTGCAGTTACAGATGTGTGAGCTTTCATGCAGGTAATGGAAACTGGACCTGAACCTTCTGCAAGAGAAGAAAACATTCCTACATGCTGAGCTATCTCTGTAACACCTGCTAGCAATATTGTGCATATATATACTTGTTTGTATATACGTCTATATCAGTTTATGTCTAAAAGAGTGGGACTTTGTGGATCATATAAGTAAGTATTAGATGTTATAAGAGATATCTCAACTATTTTCTAAGGTGCTTTCCTTATTCTACATTCGACTTAACATGTTACATGGTATCACATCTTCATCGGAACTTTGTACTGTCCATTTTCGTTGATTTCATCATTTTAGCAGATGTGCCATGTTATTTCATTTTGCTATAAATTTTATGGAAAACTTTTTGTGTGTATATTCTTTTTGTTGTGTTTTTTATTGGATTCATTGCTCTTCTGTTGAGAAGCAAGGGCCCCTTCTAAGGTCTGGATACAGAGTCGTGGCAGACACATACTTTGCTAAGCTATCTTGCAGTCTCTATATTCATTTTTCTTAATATCTCCTAAAGAGAAGAGCAAGCAGTTTTAATGCTTTATTCTTGTCACAGGAAGAACTAGAAAAGAATATAAGGCTTTCTTTGTAAATGGTCATAATAAACTTTATTAATTTTTACTACTGTCTGAAATTTTAGTATGACTTATAGTAGGAATTTTAGTTAAGTGATCTTTATTTGATGACCTGGATTCCTAAGATTCCCAGAATGTCTGTGCCCAGTTGTTTGACTTAAACTAATATTTCTCATGTCATATTAAACCTCACTGTGTGTTAATTATCTGACTTTTTATCCTCTATCTTCTTTTCCTTTTTTTTGTGATACAGCCCCACACTGTAGCCCAGTCTGACCCTGAAATCACTGTGGAGCTAACGCTGTCTTCAGACTTTCAGCAACCCTCTTGCTTTAGTCTCCTCAATGTCCAGCTGTTGGGATCACAGGCCTAAGCCTCTATGTTTGGTTCCTTACTTGGGCAGTGGTCTCTTGGTCTCTTCATTCATCATATCTCCAGGACTGGGAAAGGTAGCTTGGTGTTTGAACACTTGTCTAATATACATGAGGTCCTGAGTTCAGTCCTCAGCATTAAAGGGGAAAATCTACTTTGTCTGTAAAGCTCCAGCAACTCTTTCCTGTGGTCAAATCTCAAAATCTGTGCTACATGCTCCATAGCCTCATCTGACTGTCTCCCAAAGTATAGATACAAACTATAAAATGATTGATATCAAGATGGCAGTTCAGAGTCTGAGATCCTCTAAGCATGTTTGTTTTTTTTTTTTAAATCCAGCTACCCTGCTTGCCAGTATTGTCAATCCTCATCTTAAACATCATAGTCTTCTCTCCTTATTTTCTTTTGTAGATCCCAAATTCCATCATCGTCTTCAATGTGCAGCTCAAATGAGACCTGGGCCCATTCTCAGTCACACATTCTAAGTTGCCTCTGTTCTGTTCTCAGCTTCCTGTTGATGGAGAAAACAACCACCCTCCTTATCACAAATAATAACAAGGCTTAAAAAAACAAAAATGTAAATAGTAGTCCTGTATATATAACACAAGAGAGAACGAGCACTTTTTATGAATGCCTCTGTTACAGTCACTTAGGTTGTTTCCATATCCCACCTACTGTGAAAGTACTTTAATGGATATCAGAAAGGTATCTTCTTGGCTCATGACACTCATTACATTTGGGTATATAACTAGTAGTGAGGTTGCTGGATGACACTTGGTGAATAATGTCACTTCCTGAGTGACATCAACTGACACTTGGGAATTCTACAACACACATGAAGTTCTTTCACTCTCACATTTCGGGGACTTACCCTCTCCTTAGGCTTTGCATGCTGCTTGTCCCCCTCAGCCTCTTCTTATGAGACTCCGTTCCAGGCTCCCCTGCGACCCTTCATCATGTACTGTAACCAAGCTTGGGTCCAGCACTTTCAGGACAGTCTTGTCTGCCAGCTCCTTCTCTGTTTGTGCCCCCCCTTACCCTGCCACTGCAGGTTTAGCACAGCTGGCTCCTCCTTCTTTGTGTTGCTCTCTTTTGCTGTGGCAGTATAGTAATTCTCTGTTGCTTTCATACACTCAACCAAGAGTACTGTCAGCCATATCCATTTGTTTGCCTCATTGACAACAGGTAGGAAGAATTTAGTAGCATTTACTAAGGACCTTTACCAGTGTATTGGAACCATATAACTAACAAATAGAACTAGATAGACCAAGAAATTGACAAAGATCTAAATTTTTCCAAAAGAAATCTAAAGTAACCCATCAAAAGAAAACTCTAAAATGCTGCAACATGAGGTCAAAACAAGTGACTAGAGTGGGCACCTGGAAGACTGTGACTAGTCTCTTTTTTTAAAGTCAGTGAGTGACTTTGGACCTGGCACGTAAGCACTCTGAGATATATGCACCAACCTGGAAAACTCAGTCATAACTACAGATATTTCAAGCACCGTCAGTTTATGACTCTGTGCAGATATTTTTATAATTGGGTATATGGCTCTAATTTTGAAATTTTATTTTCATAAACAAACTTTGCATCAGTATCCCCAGTTTGTGGCTCTGCCACTGCTCACCTCCTGGATTTTCACCTTTGCTCGGAGCAGAGCTGTGTTTTGGGAGCACTGGCCTCCATAGGAAGCAGAGTCCCACAGAGTTCAGAGAAATACCTCTTCCTGGTCCTGTTGTACACAGGACTCATGGGGAAACAAGGCTCTCTCTGTTGTTCATTAGATGGAGAAATGTTACAATAAATTTCTCTGTCACCTCTTTACAGAATTTGATTAGTTCCTGGAGAAGTAATTGTGTGTACAGGAGTAACTGTACATAAGTGTCCTGGTTAGTTTTATGTCAGCTTGACACAAGCTGGAGTCATTTGGAAAGAGGGAACCTCAACTGAGAACCTGAGTCCATCCAGACTTCCTGCAGGCAAGTCTGTCAAGCATTTTCTTGATTAATGATTGACAGGAGCAGGTCCAGCCCACTGTGGATGGTGCCACCCCTGGACAGGTGGTACTGAATAAGCTGAGAGTTGTAAGATGAAATAAAGCCCCGTTGCTTTGTGGTTATGGTATTTTATCACAGCAGCAGAATGATAACTGTAGATTAACTATTCTTTATTTTTGTTGAAGTCAGTATTGAGAATTAAGCCATAAGAATTCTAATGTTTCTATAGCATTTTAAAATTTTCTGTCTCCAGATCTCCTGTCTCTGTCTCTGTGTCTGTCTCTTTTACACACACACACACACACACACACACACACCGTCTTTCTCTTATACACACACATACACTCTATTTTACATACACACACAGACACACACAGACACACACACACACACACACACACACACACACTTAAACACTTCATTAATCTATCTTCAGAAATGAAGTCTTCCAAAGCAAAGAAAGTGTACTGATTCCAGAAATGCCTCTAATCTATCTTTGCTGAGATATTTCTCTTAGAAATACTAGGGAGTTTTATATTTAGTATTGCCTAGAAATATTTTGCTGTAAAGATTCCATGGTATGACACAGCTCTGGTCTCCCACAAGAAGAAAATAAGATAGCAAGAAATGAAAGCAATCCTCACCGTATGTAATAACTGATGAAACAAAATATAATACTTAAGACTGATCAACAGTTGAAAACGACCATGTTGATTGCCATTACCACTCTGCACAAGAACCATGACATCTGATGGTTTCCCCAGTGGCAGAAGACACAAAGGAGAGGCGTGGGTCTTTTGAGATTTTTTTCTATTCAGTGCCATTGATAGAATTGACCATGAAGAAATAGATTACACAAGAGTATAGATTCTGGAAAACAATGCCCCCTTCATACCAAATGATGATGCTTACCCTCTACATTCTCATGTCTAGACACATGCTCTTCTTAGATACCTATACAGGCTTGAGAAGGTCAAGATGTTACCAGATCACTAGGCCAGGAACAATTGGATGCAACTGGAGAATCTCTGAGAAGCAGAGAAATGGAGGGATTCCTGCCTGTGTTACTATGAACAAGTTCCTTGTACTCTATGAAAAAGAATAAAAAGAACACCTTGGAAGATACTTTCATGAAGTAGAAGCAAGGAGTGGAAGGTGGTTCCAATTGTGTATCTGAGCAAATTAATACTCCATACCTGGCAATTCTGATATCAATGGCAGCAGCAATTATCTCTCAACAAGAGTCAAGTGCTCCTTTCAAAGTGTTGTGTGCACATAGGAGGTGCCAGGGGAAGAGCACATCAACAAAGTTGCTGGGAAACAACATTCAATGGGAGTGATGCAACTCAAACTTCTTAAAGAAGTCCATTGGGATTTTTCTTTTGTTTTTATGACTTCTTTTCTGTAAAATATCTTTGCTTTTTTAAAAAGTTTTTAAGACATTTTAAGTGTGAATTCATTGTACATAGAGCAGTATTTCATATAAACGGTTGTAAGTGTAGCATGTACTTATACCATATTCACTCCTGTTGTATCTATTTAGTCCCCCCACTTCCAGTTTCCTGTCCCCTCATCTCCTTTCTGCTTCCATGTCCCCCATAATATTATATATATCATCTCATATATAATATTGTAATGTAACATCTATACAGCAAACAATATCAGTCATTCTGCTTACGTCTAAATAAAACTCACCATCCCTCTGTACCACATTCTCACTATATACTCATTAGTTGATGGATTTATGAGTCTGTAACTTAGCTATTGTATATAGTACTACACTAAACACAGATGTGCAGGTATCACTATGGCATATGTTGACTTATAATCATTCAGGTATATGCCCTGGAATACTGAGGTCATATTGTAGTTACCTTTTTAAGTTTCTTCATTCTTTTGAGGAAACATCATACTAATTTTTATTGTTACTGGATCATAAACATTATTTATACATCAGAATTCTATATGTTTTACCATTTCCCCACATACTCCCTAGCATTCCATTTTGTTTCTTTGCTCAATGGTAGCTATTCTGACTGAGTTGAGATGGAATCTTAGTGTAGTTTTAATTTACCACTCTCTTTGTTGTTATGCTTTGGTTAGGGTTCCCATTGCTGTGATAAAACAGCATGACCACAAGCAACTTGGGGAGGAAAAGGTTTTCTTCAGCTTACAAGTTCTCGTCACAATACATCATGAAGGAGAGGAACTCAAAGCAGAAACCAGGAAGCCGGAACTGAAGGAGAGGCCGTGGGAGATCACTGCTTACTCCCTGTTTCCTTTTACCATTTTGGACCACCTGCCCAGGGGTGACACTGCCTAAAATGGGCTAGATCCTCCCACATCAATCATTAATCAAAAAAATACAGCCCAGCGTGGTGGCGCACGCCTTTAATCCCAGCACTCGGGAGGCAGAGCCAGGTGGATCTCTGTGAGTTCGAGGCCAGCCTGGGCTACCAAGTGAGCTCCAGGAAAGGCGCAAAGCTACACAGAGAAACCCTGTCTCGAAAAACCAAAAAAAAAAAAAAAAAAAAAAAAAAAAAAAAAAAAATACCTCCCACATACTTGCCTACTGGCCAGTCTCACAGAGGCGTTTCTCAAATTAAGATTCCGTCTACACAGATGTGTTTATGTTTGTGTCAAGTTGACAAAAACCAACCAGCACACTAAAGACGTTAAACGTTTTCCAAATGCTTATTGACAATCTCAACTTCATCTTTGAAGGACTCTCTGTGCATTTCCTTAGTTCACTCATTGACTTCTTGAATAAATACATATAAACACATACAACACAGACAGACACAGATGCACATGCACATGCACATATACACAGTTCAGATAATACGTTGACTAGTTTTCTAAATCTCAGTATTCTTAAATGTCAAGTTTCTGGTTTAAATACTTCTTAAAACTAAGTAGCAATATCTAAATTTATTTCCAACTGTAAGAATTTGACAGTTTTGTTCAAGAATGATTAAAAAAAAGAGTCAATTTAAGGCCCATTCACTGAGAGATAAATGATAATAGATGAACAATTATTATTTCAGCACTATTTATTGTAAAACAAAAGCTAAAATTTTCTTTAAAAGCATGGGTAAATTGTTAGTGATACATTTTGAGCACCTGCCTCCCCGACTTCATTGTCTGCCTTCCCCCACACTCCACAAATCTCGTTTATCTCTACTCATTTTGTTTTGTAACCCAAAAAGCTTTGCCAAGGTGATCTATATGACCATGGATTTGGAGCTATCCATTGAAGACAATGGACTTAGCAGAAGGTATGTAACTTACTAAAGATGGTACTTTTCCTTTTCCAGAATCAATGCATAGCCTATTATTCAGAGGTAAACCGTGAGGCCTTAGGGCCCCTCCCCTTCACTTGACTGACTTTTTACAGACAGATCTTATATGGAATCAGTGCAGACAACTATAGTTGATGTGATTGAATGATTGCAATTGCTGTATGGAGTCCAGAAGAAGATGGTGTTCTGTTCTGCAGTCTACTTTTTCATTATGTAAGTTTGTATAATTTCTATTTTGTTATATCTAGTGTATTATATCTCATTACAACTAATGAATTATGCTTTCTATTGATTTTATGTTTATAATTATATTACTATCTAATTATACTTAATTATACTATAGATCTCCCATTTTTCATAGTTCAAAACCTTTATAATGGACCTGCTCTTCCCTTCTGCTCTTCTATTTCCACATACCCCAACAGTTGATGGTGCGTGATGATAGGCATTACTTCTGCTGATATGAACACTGCTGTGTTTAGACATCACACTGAGAACTATCACACACACACATATAACTGTAAATATGTATTGGTCTATATTATACTTATTTAACATATATTGTATTAACAATGTTTCTGTCAGTGGTCTGCATTTCTTTACAAGTGATACAGATTATTTCATATAATAAAATAAGTCAAAATTTGGGGTTATGCCAGGAAGAGGCTCAGCAGGTACAAGCACTTGCCAGGGGCCCCAAAGCCCTGAGTTCAATCCCTGGAGCCCATATAAAGTTGGAAAGAGAGGACTGACTCCACAAAGATGTCCTCTGACTTCCATGGCTCAGGCATAACCCAAACATATGTCATATACACATAATGGCCCCCAAAAGTTGGAAGGCACCTTATAAGTTATGGAGTACATACTTAATATATGTTTCAAAAAATACTAAGTCCTTAGTGTGATCCAGTCCCACACTATGAAACTTTAAAGAACCTACAGGTTTAGTGGCACATGATTGTCAGTGCACATCTGTTTAGTGTATGCATTCACTTGACAACATACACACTCTGACAAAGTACAAACTCTATTAGCATCAGTAATCCGGAATCTGATGTTGAACAAAGCAAAGCATGCAAAAGTTATTTTGGATTTGTCTACACAGAAGAAAACAATGAAGAATATTTCAAATGGCAAATCATAATATCTTTACAAACAACTGAGGAAAACACCATTTCAAATGTTTGCTAACAATGAGACACAATTGCAAAATGTAGTAAAAATTTCCCTATGATGCATTATGTATGATCTCAGGGTTCACTGTTATGAATATCTTCACTCAGGTACATATTAATTAGATTCCCTTATATTTCTTAGTTATAACAAGCATTTGATCCATATGCTTTTGAGATGAAATTAGTAAAACATCCATTTTTATTATGAAAGGTTATGTTATGTATTTTAATTTTTAATCATTCTATAGTTCTTATGTTTCTCATCTGTAAATCTTATGATTGCTTTATTTAATTTAGCCAAAGGTCAACTTGAAAGAGGCATAAAATTATTCACACAGAATTTATGCACCATGGAGGATTTCCATAGAATTAGACTTAAGGTCTGAGGATAATGAATTGGATTTTATTCCTTACCATAAGTGTCAGTTTTAATATGAAAATGAAGGAAAGATTTTGGAAAAGTTTGCTCACATTAATAAAATTTGGATTTTCTTCTTTTGCACATTGGAGCAATATCAGAGTAGAGAAAGAGAAAGAGCATATTTCTTGAAACATGGCCTTCTTTCTCTTGATATTCAACTTTACCCAAACAAACAGCCACTGATATCCTTGCAAAACAAGGAAATTAAGCTTTTGAAGTCCCTGGAAAGCTCCCCAAGGACAGAGAACAAATGCATAATATTTAACTGAGAAAGCCTAATAAACCTTGATAGTCAGAGTGTGTCAGCATTTGTGGAAATGTTGGCCCAGCTGTTTACCTCCAATCCCAGCTCAGGAATGATGGTTCCAGTCCAGACTGGGATAGCCAAAGATTCAAGGCACCCTTCCATGTATTTACCAGTTAAAGGGCTATGCTATCTTCATCAGTGAGGCAGTACATCAGAACCTCTGAGTGGAATCTGCCTACCTGTGATAGAGAACAACTTCTGTACAAGTGGATTTCTTATTTCTTGTTTCTCTTCAATTAGTATTTTAATTTATATTCAATTTCTTTCTTCATTTCATTTCATTTTTGTGTGATCTCTTACAAAAAGCCTTGGATTCACTTAATTACACACAAATAGCCAAGTCTTCCAACCTTCTTCCTTGTCTTTGAACTGATGTTGTGGGGCACTGTTCTATGGGCACGGCATAGCCTTTGCTATCTTGAAATCAGAGAAGCCTAGAGTTGCTCACGCAAGACTCTCTCGCTAAAATTCTCTCATGCAGGCAGTGGGGGCCTATGAAGCAATGCATGAGAGGTGTATAAGGGCCCATGAGTAGGGAGGAGGTGCGTCATAAAGCAGACGAAGGCACAAGTGGTGGCCCGTTGGGAACTCATGAGTGGCTCCAAAGGTAGAGAATGAGATGTACCAATAAGGTGTGAAGGCTCTCTCCCCAAGGCTGTGAAACTAGTTCACAACCTCTGTGTGGGTTGCAGAGGCTCTCTACAGTTTTCCACTCTCCCATTACTTACCCAATGGAATCTTTGTCAGACAGCAATGTGCTTGTTGGGACTGTCTTTGTTTCTGTTACACCTTAGCTCTACTGCTTTCTGGATGGCTGTTTTTTTGTTTGTCTGTTTGTTTGTTTTTTGTTTTTGTTTTTGTTTTTTGTTTTTTGGAGCTGAGGACTGAACCCAGGGCCTTGTGCTTGCTAGGCAAGTGCTCTACCACTGAGCTAAATCCCCAACCCTGCTGTTTTGTTTTTTTTTTTAACAATGATCAGGTGCATAAATTACCGAAAAGAGTGATCCAATTAATTTAGGCTACTTTCAATGACAGTATATACTCTGTGTGCTTGAGGTCATTTTGATCACAGAGGAAGTTTTTTTTTAGTTGTCTATCTCTTCAATCCTCTGCAGAAATAATCGATATGAGGGTTTATCATTTAACTAAAATATCTACTATGTTCCTTATAATTGCTTTTCACCACATAGTACATTGATTTAAGTGCCCTTACAGGCTTAGCATCTCATCACTTCATTGTACTGAAGTCAGTTTTCAGGGGAAGAGATTTAAAGTTCTCTGTTTCATAGCCAGCTTCTACTGTGCTGCAAATCTCTCTCGGCTGAGTTCTGGCGCTTGGAGCCTGTGAGAGAAAAAGTGCTTTAGTAAGGGGTTACTCCTCTCATGGAAGGATGCTCTGGTGCTTCTGTAGCTTCTGCTCTTCAAAGTAAGCTTGTTGAATAGAGGAACAAAGAGAGTGAAGGTCGTTTGTGTCTCAGGATTCCCAGTGCACTATACATCTAAGATACCTATAAGAGAGGATTGGGCTGAAAGTGGGCCATCAGAATTACATGATTAGATACTCACTGGTAGATCTGAGTGGTTAGAACAGCAGATAAATCAAGTTGGTAAACGTTAAAAACTCTGTAGTGGTCACAACATGGGAAGAGCAGGTGGTGAGGCTTATCCTAGCCATCAGAAAACAAATATGCAAGAACTTTGTCAAGACAGAATTTCAAAAAACTTGGTAGGAAGGCACATCCTGTCTTTGTGAATCTTTGGTAGGCCTTAGAGTCTAAATCATTCATCAAAGTGGTGAAAAGAGTAAAAACAGGGAGGCCCAGGTGAGCCCCCAAATCTTCTGATATGAAGAGTGAGTTCTCTGGGTTGGACAGTCAGAAGGCATGGTATTAACAGCGTATTAGTAGCTATAAATCAGAGAACTGACTTTGTATATTAATCTTGCATCTGGTGACATTGCTGGTCTCTTTTTTTATTATTATCAAAATAGCAGCTTCTCTAGTGTTCACCATTTCTCCTTTGTTTTCACGTCATTGTCTGGGCTCATATCCTTTCAATTCATTTTATCTTATTTTTATGGTTTATTTTAATTTTGAGACAGGGTTGCCTGTATCCCACATAGAGTAGGTGTGTGAGGATAGTCTTTGAACTCCTGATAAAAATATAAGAGTGGGCAAGAACTGAGGAAATACTGACAGCTCTATACAATGCCGATATCAATACAAAATAGCCAGTCTGGGAAACAGTTCTGTTGGAAAGAATTAAATTCAATACTGCCAGTTCTCATGACGACAGCCAAGAAGCCGAGAGACAGATATAGGAAGAAGCCATGACAAGATTTAGCCCCCAAACAATGCTCCAAGGGACCTTTTACCTTGTCTTGAAAATTCCATCATGTTGTGAGCCCTTTAAGGCATTAATTCATTTACTAGTTCAGAACCCTAATGATCTCATTGTCTCTGTAAATGCCCTCATAGACATACTCACAGGTGTGCTTTACTAATATCCTAGACATTTCATTTCTATTAAGTTGACATCTAACCATCACACCAGAACAGAAGATCAAATCAACCACAGTTCCTTAAGGTAAAGGCTAATCAAGAGAGAAAAACCCTGTCTTCAACACGAATGAGAAAACTGAGGAATCTGGAGAAGTTTGAGGCTGGAAGAGTTTGGCTCATAGCTTTAAGGACAAAGGACATGACGAGGTAGCAGTGGTGTACACCTTTAATCCCAGCACTTGGGAGGCAGAGCCAGGCAGATTTCTGTGAGTTCAAGGCCAGCCTGGTCTACAGAGCGAGATCCAGGACAGGAACCAAAACTACATGGAGAAACCCTGTCTTCAAAACAAAACAAAACAAAACAAAACAACAACAACAAAGGACATAGCTGTAATATCAAAGGACAAGACCAAGCAGCAAGTGTTGCTGTGTGACCTATAGCAAGTTATCCCTAACATTGAACTAAGATCATTGAGGAAAGTGGCTATGCTGAACACATTTTTTTTTTTTCCACACAAATGAAACAGCTTTGTGTTAGAGGAAATCATGCAGGACTTTTTATTTAGAGAAGTGAATCGGTGTGATGAAGAAATCAAAACTTGAATTAGAAGTGCATACTCCCAATGTTAATAAAGTATTATAATTTATGTTAGAATTAGCTGATGAAATATTGAGTCTTACCGAAGAGGGGAAAAAATGTAATTTCTTGAGATGAAATCTACTCCTGGTGAAGATTTATTAAAGTCCCAGATGATATTTTTGTCAATAAAGTATTTTAACATTAGGTATTTGCATTTGGGGAATAAGAAAAGGCTCAGCAATGAAGTACTAAACATGAGGCCTGGAGTTTGGATCTCCTAAAATAGACATAAAAGTCAGGGAGGCATGAAAGCTTACCTACAATCCTAGTAGAGAGAGAGTTGCAAGTTGGCTTCAACTCTTGAATTCCAGATCTGGCTTCAATAAGAGACCATGCCTTAATATATAAGATACAGAGTGATCAAAAAGATACTCAACATAAATCTTGGATCTCCTCATGCACAAGCATACCCACACACATGTAGCACATATACATGTTTTTGTATGATATGTACCCATTCCAAGAAAGAAGTTTTTTTTAATATAATGATATTGCACATATAATAGACTACTGATAACAGGGTAACCAAAACTTTCATAAGCACTTGGCAACTAAAAACATGCTTGATCATTGTCTGGCCCTATTTACTTTCTTATTATGATCTGAAACCACACCCATAGGATCTCCAAGGTGTACTTGTGTTTATTCAAAGCACTGTAATGGGTGTGTATAATGTACTTCACTATTTTAACTTGCATTTTCTTCATGAATAACAGTGTACAGCATCTTTTAATATTGTTATTATCCTGCTGTGGGATAATGCTCTTGTACACTGTAAAGATTTGTTACTCAAATTGGTTTAATAAAACATTTATTGGCCAGTAGCCAGGCAGGAAATACAGACAGGACTGCAAGACTAGGAGATTTCAGGGAAGAGGAAGGGCAGAGTCAGGTGTTGCCAGCCAGACACAGAAGTGGCAACATGAGAATGTCAGACTGACAAAAGGTACCAAGCCATGTGGCTAAACATAGATAATAATTATGGGTTAATTTAAGATGTAGTAGCTAGCTAGCAGTAAGCCTGAGCCATAGACCAAAAGTTTGTAATTAATGTTAAGCCTCTGAGTGATTGTTTTACAAAAATGGCTGCTGCCTGGGCAGGACCTGAGGAGACTGAGAAACATTAGTCTACATTATACAAATACTCACTTTGGTGAGCTTTCTGTTTAATGCTGTTGCAAGCATCAAAGTCTTGCTGCTGTGTTTCCTAATGTTTAACTGAAAATACTCCTTGTATGTTTGAGATTCCAGTCCAGTCAGGGGAACATGATGTTAAGAACTTTTCCTCTGCCTTGGGCTTCTCTCTCTTATCTCTTTGATTATCTCAACACTGTTTTTTTTTTTTTTTTGGCAGATGACTTTTTCAAGTTTGATAAAGTACAATTTATCATTTTTTCTTGGTTGCAGATCCTACTGCAGGTATCATGTTTTAAAGTTCTTCCTAACCTTGGGTCATAAAGTTTTATTCTCATATGTATTCTTTAAAATATTTCAAATTTTGATCTATCATCTAAAACCATTTGTTGAAAGACTATCTTTTCTCCATTGAGTTCTTTTCACACTTTTGTCAAAATCAAATAGTCATACATGTGTAGTCTATTTCTGGACAATCTATTGTGTTCCATTGATCTATTTAATCTATCTTCTCACCAATACCAGCCTGGCCTATTGTTATAGGTTTATAGTTATGAAATCAGGTAGCATATGCCCTTCCACTTTTACCTCACTTTTAATAAAATTCCAAGGATTCAATTTATTTTGTCTTTCCATATGAATTTAGAACTAAATTGTTACTACAAAAATTGTTTTACTGAAATTTTATATTAAAATTCTCCTATCTGTGGATTTAAATAAACTTGATTTCCAGTTGTAAGTTGATGTTTGTCAAAATGTCATTGATTTTTGTGTGTTTATCTCATATTCTAAGTTTACATATCGGTGGGAGGATTTATGGCGAGTTAAATACACAGTGACATCTGAAAATAGTTTTAATTTTGTGTTTTCATTTGATAATTTTATTTCATTTTATGACTTTTCCCTATAGCTAGAACTATTTGAACTCTGCTGAATTTAAATGATGAGAGTGTGCATCATTAAAGCATTTGGTCTTCCATTATGAATTATTTTTAGGTAAAAAGTTCTTGAATTTTTTTTCTTGAATTTGAAGGGTCCTTCATTTTATCATCTGAAAGTTTTCCATCTACCAAATCTTTCACAAATATCTTTCCCCCTAGCTGTTACATCTCTTCTCATTCTCTTGGTACTGTCTTTCATAGGGTAGGAGATTTTAATATAATGAATTCTATCTAGCCTCTTCAGTTGTATGTGGAACATGTCTTTGATGTTGTGTCTCAAAGTCATTACGGTATCTAAGACTATGTTTTTTAGTAAGTTCTAGTTTAATTTTTTATATTTGGGCTAGTGAGATGGTTCAGAGGGTAAATGTGCTTGCTGCTAAACCTGAAGACTTAAGTTCAAACCCCAGAATACACATGATGGAATGAGAGACTCATCTACTCTAAGCTGTCCCCTGAGTTCCACACATGCATCGTGGTACAACATGCACATAAAAAATGAATAAAATAACTTTTACAGATACATAAAATTTTATAGTTTAAGCAAGTGAATTTTCTTAAAGAAGTTTGTTCCTCTGGAACTCATGGTGGTTCACCGATTATTTAATTGTTTATTTTTAAGATGTGGATGCAGTTATTTATTATCTGATTAATAGTTGTCTCTAGGATTTTCCTGAGCAGTGGAGCCCTATTTCTCAACCCATTGTTTGCAATGTTCCTTCTTCCTTTCCTTTTTTGCACACTGTTGTTTTTGATCATATCTAGTTTCTCCCCATGAAAACCAGTGACAACCCAGTCTTTTATTTATACTAACCACTTCTTTAACAGCCTTTTGTCTTCTATATTTGGATTGAAGATTAGAATGTACATTTTATAAATTCATTGTTTTAGGTTAATTTTTTAAGGAGAATCTTGTGAAAATTACTTTAAAGTACAGGGATTTTAATTTTTAAGTAATATTTGTTCTACTTGTCATCACTGACAATTTTGTCTTCCCTTCCTAAAAATGTGTAAGAATGGTTAAAATTATAAACTGCTTGCTTATTATGTGGGTCTCAGCTGAAAATGAAAATAACCCAACCATGTCGTGAACTGTAATTGAATCATTATGTAACTCCCTTAAATGGAAATGAATTTACTGAAAGGAACAAACCTCTTGATATTTAATTTGTAATTTCTTATTTACTTGCACTTGATGTGTTTTCACTGATAGTTCAAATGACGTTTCTCATATTGTCTTCAACCAGCCTCACCCAATAACTGTGTTGGTGAGTTACTATATAATTCTCTAAGTACATCCACCTAAACCGAGTTGATTTGAATATCTGAATTTCTCAAGCTGACCTTTGGTTCAAGTTTAGATATCAGTGAGGACTATAAGATATGTCAAAAGGTACCTGCTATATGTAAGGAAGAAAGTAAGGAACGATCCATTCTTTATTCTATTTTTTTTTTAAGTTTAAATAGGTCTTCAGCACTAGAGTGTTTGTTCTCTTTAGTTGGGGAGGTGACATCACTTTCTTTCTGTGCAACAGATCCTGTTGCGATATCTTTAGAAGGGTTATACATTGATAAGTACACGTGAGTGTAGCTGAAGGGACTTGTGATTGATATATTTCCTGAAGAAAATAAGGGACTTAAAGGCAGGCGCCAGCACACTAGTATATCTGAAAATGGATGTAGAGAAGACTGCATGACTCATGCAGTTTGGGAAGCCTACGTTTGCAACCCTGCCACAGCAAGATACAGTAATCACACCCTTGTCCCAATGTGTCATCATCTTAACAGGAATAAACCCTGTCCAGTTCAAATAATGACAGTCCAGAGAAACTGATCAGATTATAGGTCATTGCTATTTCAGTAAAATTAGCAGGTTACAAGAGTCTTCACATTTTATGATACCATGAAGTGGGACAGCCTGAACTTCAAGTGTGAAAATGCATGAAGTTGATTTTCAAATAGCCTTTCTACAAAGCCTCCTTCCATCTAAGAGATCTCTGACATGGTGCTCTAAAGCCAAGGGGAGCATCCCAATTCATCAATCTAACTTCACTTGGCCAAAACTTCCATAATATTTGGAGCAGTTGATGTCTGCCATAGGGCTTCTGAAGGTCACCCTAGTCTTTCAAACCCATCATAAGTGCAGGCACATACTGTAGCTTTCTCCCCAGGAAACAAAATGCTATAACAAATCTGTCCTCTCAAAGGTGATGCATTACAAATTTGTAGTTATATTAAAAGCTGAGCTTTCGGGGGAAATATGAAGACTTAAGTTCTAAGAAAATCATAAATTAGTATCCTTGTTCTAGCTCACTATATGATGCTCACTGAGATATTAAGATGTAATAAGACAACTAGACTCCTGTGTTGGCCTTCTCAGTCTTTAGAACCATAAGGTGAATAAATGTCATTATAGGCTACCCAATCTCTGGTATTTTTTATGACAGCAGAAAGAAATTCCAACATTTCCAATAACTATAGATATATTTAACAAGAAAAACATCTGAGTGACTGACTTAGCATCACTTGCCTAAAAAATAAAAGCTCTACCCAGAAAGATAAGGAAGGCAAGTCTTCCCAACACAGAAACTTACTTCCAGTAGGTAGAGTCCAGTAGTTGAACACTGTCCTGTCCTCTTCCTCATTTTTCTGTTGTGTCCTTGCTATGTATTTTTGAAATAAATGTTGTAAGCCTATGTGTGTGTTCGTAGGTCCATGAACCCATGTGTGGAGAGAGTATTGGTAGAATGTTCTTTGTGCCTGCAAGTTATAAATACCAGTAGTTTCCTGTCATTTCCATGCTATGACCCATCCCATTGAAGCTAAGATTTCATGTCATTTAGCAGGCCTATTGTGACCCTAGCCTGAACTGCCACAAATCTAGAGTAGTTGTTTTTTTTCTCTCTTGTTATCTGGAAGTCCTAAGAGAGCATTTCTTCCTCTAACACTTTCTCTCAAAATATCAGTATATTTTTTTCATCCTAAAATAAAAGTAATTTCTCTACTACATGGTCAAATCTTGAAGTACTACAAACCTCTAATTATAAGAAAATAAAACAAAAAAAAAATTATACAGAAGGTAAATTGATGCATCAAACATCTGTAACTTAGGGCTGGGAAAATGTTTAGAGAAATAAGTTGTTTAAACATTTTGGCATCTATGCAAGGGCCGGTACTATCTCTCTGCTTCCATTTCACATTTCCACCTGCTGGATGTTTATAAATAGGGTGACATTTATAAAAGATCCCAGGATTTGGGAGCTGTATTCTCAGGAACTTAGAAGGGTCTTTGCTGGTTTGAACCTGTGTAACATTATGTTATCATTGTCTTAGGTGATTGCCACCTCTATTGATACTTGTCTGGATGAAGGTGCCACAGAAAGCAAGTGGTAAATGTAATTTAGGCAATAAGAAAACAATTCAGTGAGAGGACTACATAAGAAGATTTTCATGTTTCCTGTTTTATAATACTGTTTCATTAAATCTTAATTTTAAATTTTTCAGTAATTAAGAAGATTAAAACTACTACATTATATTTGTCAGAGCATTGCTGAAATAATTCTTTAGCCAAAGGAAGCTAATATATTCATATTAGAGATACTTTAAGGTCTGAGTCACCACTATGTGTACCTAACAGAGTTGAAAGTTATGTAAGAATGAATATTTGGGGAAAATGGAAATAACATGAGTCTGTCACATACACTTAACAGCTTGGTATGAAAATAATCAAAACTATTAACAAATTTTTAAAGAAATATGGACAACCATGCTGAGACATTTTCATAATACAGGTAACATTATATAGACAGTAGATTGCATTTATATACTTGTATTAAAAATTAAAGAGAAAAGTTAGAGGCTATGAATTTGAGAGTGAGCAAAAAGGTACATGGAGGGTCTGGGGGATAGAAAAGGAGAGAGTGCTATAATTGTAATTTAATTTCAAAAATAAGAAAATTTTAAAATGGAAAGAACAAAAGATTACATCTATTTTGCATGGGAAAATAAAGGAGACCCAGGAGAACTCTCAGGGAGAGAGAGAAGGCAGTGGACATGGTGGAAATATTATATATATATATATATATATATATATATATATATATATAATTTAAAATAATAAATAAAAATATCATTTAAAAATCTATCAGAAAATTTTCAAACATTAAAGATAAGAAAAGAAAAAAATCATGAAGAACCTTGATATATTTTAATAATTATGTGCCTTCTAATTGGTTTTTATTATTCTTATTGGTACATATGATTTTATTTCCTTTAATATTTTCCTCATATTCCCATAGAATCTTTCCCTCTCTCCCTTCCCACTTTCCATTAGGTCAATGTTGCATTATTTATTCCCATTTCTGATCACTGCTATGTTTGTTTCTTGTTTCTTATTTTGTCTTGGAACTGGAGGATCAGTTCTAACTGATTCTTCAATTAACTGAATTCCTAGATTAAACTCAGTTTGAGTTTATCAACAAACAGGAGCAAATAAAAAATGTTAAAATGAAAGGAAGATAGTGAAAAGTATAGGAGAGTTATATTCTAAGCTATATCAAGGTATGTCTAGGCACTCAGTATTACTGGGCTCAATTTTTAGAACTTAAATTACTTTGCAGCTTAAGATAGTAAAGTGGAGGTTGTGTAGATTAACATACGCCTATGTTTTTCAGTGTTATTATTTACCTACTCTCTTTTAATAGTTTCCAATAGTTTTGTTGCTTTTTGAACTTTATTAAGAAGTACAAATGATGTATGATTTTTACTCATGTGTTTTTCAAATTAAAAGCCATGCCTCAACTTGATTAACTCTGACAAAAGCCATGGTACTCCAGAAAGACATTCCTCACAGCACAATGGCAGTGCCAATTTCATATTCCTATCTCTAATGGGTAGCCATTTCAGCTTCAATCTGGAAGTTCCAACCGGCATTGAGGCTCTGGGAACTATCACGCCTACAAGGCGGGGCCAAGGGAGGGCCCTGAAGACCCGAGATGAGAATACGCAGTGCTCTTTTCCTGCTTGGACCCTGGACGCTAGAGGCAGACCGAGGAGAGTTCTCCAGAGAACACTTCGGACTGCGCTGCATCTTTCCCAGAACCCGCCACCTACCTATCCCTTCATTTGTAAGTTACTCTCCCTTTTAACTACGTGGAGTGGCCTTAATAATTTCACCAATACCTATCAGCTCACAATATCTCTGAAGATTGTCCAGGGACCTGTGGACATGGTGTGGTAGACTATAGCTGAGACACTCTGACCTCACAAAAACCCTAACATTATATAAAGGAAATTGTTGCATGCCATCCTAATATATTCTACCTCAGAGCATCAAATTCTTCCCTCTTGGAAGAGTGACTCCCCATGGTCCATGGCTATTTTTCACACAAAAGTCTTTATAGATATGGTTTAAAACAAGAAAATGTGCTTGACTGTAACTGTGGATTATGAGGAAACTTGAGAGACACAATGGAAAGTTCTCTTTCAAGAGTAATTTTGCTGCTATGGCTGCCTGATTGCCACTATGTTGAAGATAATATGTTTCTCCTGGGCTTTCTCAATATCCCCCATCATGACATGAGTGTAAGGAATGGCACTTAGAAAAGCTAGCACTCCTTTTTATACTCTTTATTGTTAGAAAAGCAAACACAAACCATACAATAGAACAAATGACAGCTTACTTCTCCAAAGAATTAATCAAAGCACTAGGAACTTTGGGTACTTAGTTTGAATTTCCCCATAAAAGCTTAAATCTATGCCTTTATCCACAGAATCCTTAAACATATTGATTTTACCTTGGCAGTAGGTAACATTCACAGGCTAGGAAGTGTGATGAATATCATCATTTCCTCCTGAGGATACCTTTGTAAATTGTCTTGCAGCTGAAAAGTGTAATGAATAGCATCATTAATGCAAAAGTGTTCACATACTGAAGCAGATGACAGGGTTCTTGAAATGACCCATATCTTTAGCTAAGACCAATGTTGGCTTTGGCTTGTTCTAGCCTCCACACCTATTCACTTGAACAAATATTCTCTGATGCACATTATTTACTTCATAACTCTGCATTTTCCATCTATTTCTTGACATCTAAAACCCAAATTTAAAGTAAGCATGGGACAAGATAATACTTGCTGCGCCTTTTCCTGCAACAATATTGGATTCTACTTTGTTTCTGAAAGTTTCACACAAAAGAGTAAAGTTGAGCAGTTAATCATTTCCCACTGTTAACTCACTCACCTAATTATTAGTTATTAATAGTCTTTTGGTTTTAATTTCTTTTTACTGCAATGAGAAGCTATTTCCATTTTTTGTAGTATTTTATGCATTGAATTTTTGCTGATATATTCATGGTCTCTTAATAGGTTGTTACTTCAAAACATCAACACTTTTCAAAATTTCCTTTGTGACTATTCTAATCTAGGATCATTAAAGTGACATTAAACCAAGATCTTATGAGTTACAGTTTTACTTACACATGTTATGTTAAATCAGTGAAAGTCATGATTATGAGGGACATGCTTGAGGATTTCAGCAGACTAGCAGATCTTCCAACTGCTTCATTTCATCTCCAATCTGGTCAGAATACACTGTTGTTGTTGTTTAATTCTATTGATATGTTGTGCAACTAGCAATAATATATTTTCCCAATATCTACTACAAAGCATATAATTTTAAGAGTCATGATGAAACCTCATTAAAACTTTGTACCAGAGCCAGGCATGAGAGCCAGGCATGATCTAGCACATGTATGAATGTAATCTCTAAGATAGGAAGATTATGAGTCAGCATGGACTTTATTGCAAGACCCTGTTGAAGAAACACAAAACAACAAAATAGACTTTTCACCAAAAACATTATCTCTAATTATATGGTGTGATTTCAGCTGATGACTAGAGCCAAATGAATCCACAGAAATAAAACAAATAAGATTGTATAATATGGCAGAACTTAGTAGACAGAGCCAAAAAAAAATCAATGAATAGAAAATTTGAGAAAAATAAATAAATAATAGACTTAGATCCAAACTTGAAATTCTTTATGAGGAAAGAAAGACCTAGAATAAAACCGTGCAGAAAATAAAGTGTAGACCTCAAGAGCATGGAAGACACATCCTCAGAAAGGCAACTTAAAGAGGCAAACAAGAGGATGTTGACCAATCACTGTGAGCAGCATGCATGTGGCCTCAATTTTCCTCAGGAGCTTCAGGATACCACAGAAAGCTGGTGTGGAGTAACTAACTTTTCCTGTCATTTCCCCTTCTGAGTCTCCTCTATATTGCCATTTGTTTGTATAGATCGAAAGCTACAAGTAAGCAGATCTCATAGAGTCTTCTAGAAGCTGAAGCGGCAATCACCACATGGGTATGCCCTAGGTACTCTGCATATATGTGGTTGTTTAGCTTGGGATTTTTGTGGGACTTCTAACAGTGAGAGAGAGAGGAGGGGTATCTCTGACTCTTTTGCCTGCTCTTGGGGCCCTTTCCCTCCTACTGGGTTGCTTGCCCAGCCTCCATATGGGGGGTTGTGCCTAGCTTTATTGCATCTTGTTGTGGCTATGTCCCATTGATATGTCTGGGAGTCTTGCTCTTTTCTGAGGGGAAATGAAGAAGCAGAGGATCTGGGGGAGAGGGGAGGTAGTGGTGAGCAATTGGGAGGAGTGGAGAGGGGAGGGGAGGTTTTAGTTGGGATGTATTCTATGAGAGAAGAATAAATAAAAAGAAAAAAAGAAGAGCTACCACTGAAAGACTTATAGTAGAATGTAACTTCCCAGCCACCTAAACATGTAGTCTACAGTCAGGTTGGTCAGCCTTAATGGACTGGCAGAGACTGGGGATGAAACAACAGAATTTTATTCTCTATGCATTCTGGAGCCTGAAAATCTGAGATCAAAGGTTAGTAGAGGGAGAAGACACCATAATAAGGATAGAGCATATGAGAAAAGAAAATATTTTCAGTAAAAGGTAAAGAAGTATAAAAATAAAGTAAAATATTGAAAAAACAAAACAAAAACAAATAAAAAAAAAACATGTCCTTGACCACAGCTGGCATTTTCTCTCTATGCCCCCACCCTGCCTTTTCCATGTGCATTTACCTTCTAGGAGTCTCTTGTTAGAAATATTGTATTCACATTGAGTTAGGGCACTATGCAACGGTATCTTGTTTAGATGGAATCACCACATTAAAAGTCCCATCTCAAAACCCAGCAGGAATCTGATTCCAGGACTCACTGTCATTAAATTAGACAATATTTGAAATTATTTGATAGATTATTTTCATTTATACCGAACATCTACATTTTTTAAAAGCTTTGCCATTATTTCTTGAGTGGTATAATAGGCCAATGATTTTCACAGTCTTAATTTATTAGGAATTCTAAGTCCTCTTAAGATGATATGCATAGGCTAGACGGAAATAACCCTGTTTTATCTGTAGAAGCTGGACATCTGTTGTGAATTGTGGATATTGGTACCAGTCGGAAAGGGAATTAACAGGTAAACACTGCTTGCCTTAAACCATCCTTGCGTAGTAACCTGACCTTCCAGGGAACTTAGTATTTGAACTGAGTACACGTCTACCTAGTTTGCAGTGAATGTCCAACATCCTCATTCCACTCCTCAACTGCTTTTCTGAGGCAATGTTTTCCTTGTTCCTCAGTGGGAGGCCACCTCTTCTGTAACAGAATACTTTCTCAGCTCCAGGATGAATTTAATTAACTACTTGTAAAAGGTATTTGCCTACCCATTCTCTACATGGTGGCAATTCTCAGCAAAGTTGCAACCCTTCTAGAATCTAACAAATGACTAACACTCATGACCTGAAGGAAAATTTGCAAACATTTCTTATTCCTTTTCTACACATAGTTTTCAAATTTCTTTGGCACCTCTGAAGAAGTACAGATACAACCATCCCCGTGATCAGCTATGGCTGTGTTGTTCTTCCTGGTTCAGAGAACATGCAGGGTCTCTACAGACAACCTCAATAATCATACTCTTTACTCCACAGAGGCAACCTTAGAATCCTAATGCTCTGAGACTAGGAATCTTGATTTCTTAAACATATGTATTATTTTCTCAGAAAAAAAGAATTTCCCGATCACTATACACATGTATTCTCAGATAATAAATTAACCTCCTACTAGAAGTAGGAGGCCTTCTTGGTAACACAACTTGTTCCTCCTTTAGTTAAACATGAAGTAACAGAGCATAAGATAGGCTACAAGCTGGCTCACCTCTGTGAACTTGATTGCACTAATGTGCCATAGTAATTATGATAAATAGATTTTTCTGAAGTAACAAAATGGCCAGATGAAGAAATGTGTATTTCTAAAGGAAATTTTATGGGAGAAAAACTGGGAAAACACTAAACATAGAAATGTCACTTAATGGGTCTTCTCTAAATGTTATACTTGTTCATTCACTATTTCTGGCAAAATAAGAAGGAAGGGCAAAAAAATAAATAAATAATGCTTTTTGTCCTTCAGCTATTCAGGAAACAACCCTCAAAGGTGGATGAGTAGGATGTGGGGATGGATCTGCGAGGGGACAGGGGTGAGTATGATCAAATACATTGTAGGAAGTTCTTAAAGAATTAATACACATTGTAAAAATAGAAAGAAATAAAACTCAGCCTTAAGAGATGGGCAATCAACAACTCCCTTCCCTGACTATTTTAATGAATGCCAGGCAACAAATAGGCAGGTATGCCTTTTGAAACCACTGACTGAGGAAGAAAATTCTAAAGGACCTAGGTGGACAGTGAGGGACAGCAGAGGTAAGGCAGGTCTTCTATTGATATGTATATTCTCACTTCAGCTTTTTCTATAGTATAACCTTGCCTAAGAGTCTACAAAAATTGAGCCAATGCTGCTGCCAATGCTTTCCTTGGCAACCATGGAAAGAATTACTAGCCAAAACATGGAAATATGGAAAAAGAGCTCCACTTGTGTAAAAACTATATTACTTGCATATGTATATATATAAAATTGTCAGTGAATGCTTAGTCTGTTTATAATAAAACATAAAGAAACTAGGAAGATGTACTCCAGTATTGAAGGTAATAAGGAAAAAGAGGTCATTTGGAAGTTTGTGTTTCTCCAAATATTGTAAAATGAATTCTGAAGCCCTAGTTGATGATGTTAGAAGTGTAGTTTGAAGGGGTGATTACATAATAATGGCTTTATTCATGAATGGGATCATAAAAGAAGCTTCAGGGAGCTGCCTGGCTCTTCTCCTTTCTCCTGTGAAGCCACAATGGTCATTTTTTTCTGCCTGTCTGCTTTTTTCATAGTGGTCCTTCTCTCCATTTGATGATGTCACACACACACACACACACACACAGATACATGCATACACACATGCACAAGCACACCCCTCTCCCCCCCCCCCCCAATATACACAGACACACAAATACAAAATGCCCTTTCAGACTCTGGTCCTCACTAGGCACAACTCTTTCTGGTACTGTGATCTTGGACTTCTTAGCCTCCAGAAGAGTGAGAAATAACTTTCTATTGTTTATGAATTACTGATACTCTGGTATTTTTATTATGGTAGGACTAAGGCAACATCTAACCAGAGAGAAAAGAGGTGATTCAAGAAAGATGTGTGAGACCTGAAAGACTACAGGAAACAGTGTGTACTACAGAATCATACATGATCTGGTAGAAAATAATAATGTGGTTAAATTTTCTGAAATCCCTAACAGATAAAGGATATAGATAAAAACAGGGTTGGAAAGAGAGCCCATTCAGAAAAATGCTACCCTTGCCAGAATGAGAATTTGAATTCAATCTCCAGAATTCATCTAACATCAGCCAGGTGTGGTGGCATGCAGCTGCAATCCCATCTCTAGGGAGGCAGAGACAGGCAGAGCTCTGGGGCTCGCTGGACAGCAAGTCTAGGCTATGAAAATAGCCCTGGACAAGTAAGGGATCTCCGAAAACTCAAAAGGGAAGGTGGACAGCTTATGAGGAAGAGTGCTTACAGTTGTCCTCTGGCACCAAGAGTCATTTTCAGAGATATGTATACCAACCACACACACACACACACACACACACACACACATGAACACAAGCACAGAAGGACACAGATAAGTTATCTATTAGTGTTGGTGGATCCTAATGGCTCCCTCTGGGGAAGGGGTGAGAAGGTGGGGGCATCAAAGGCTCAGACACCAGGAGTCAGGTGAAGGCAAACAGCAGACAACTTTATTTAATAAAGGCGAAGTCCTTATATACCCTCCTCCCAGCACCCAGTCTGTGTTGCAGTTGGGTGGAATTGTGTGGTCATCCCTCATTGGCTGGGCATGATCAGGAACTCTGACAGAGCCTGTTGCTAGGCCTTCAAGCAGATTCCAGGTTGGCTCATAATGAAGTACATTATATGTATACCTTGGCAACTGGTTTGAGCCAATTTCCTTGAACCTATCCTATCATACTACATATTAGGATTTTTTTTTTTTTTTTTTGGTTTTTCCAGACAGAGTTTCTCTGCGTAGCTTTTGCGCCTTTCCTGGAACTCACTTGGTAGCCCAGGCTGGCCTCGAACTCACAGAGATCCTCCTGGCTCTGCCTCCCGAGTGCTGGGATTAAAGGCGTGCGCCACCACCGCCCAGCTAGGATTTTTTTTTATCTGTAATGAAAAGTAGCTTATGTTGACTGGAACAGTAAGAAACATTTCATATGTGTGGCCCTTAGATAAATTCAGTGAATAAGTAACAACCCAAAAGGTACAGATTCTGTCCATGCATCACTAGAGGGTAATCAGTAGATGTTCTAATACAGTGTTGTTTGGCTTAAGTATTTATTTATTTTAATACAAAACTTGAATTTTAGGGTCAGTTAGAGAGAGAACGATTTTAGATAGTAGCCATAGAATGCACATCAGGAATCTATCTCTGTTGGAAATTTAATGTAAATTTTGGAAAAAAAAAAAAAACCAAGCTCCTACTGAAAATGTGTTTACATAAGACATACTATTTAACACCAATATAATTATGCGGTGTGTTGGCTAGTTTTATGTCAACTTGATACAAGCTATAGTTATTTGAGTGGTGAGAACAGTAACTGAGAAAATATCTCTAGAAGGTTGGCTGAAGGTAAGCCTGTAGGACATTTTCTTAGCGATTGATGTGGGAGAGGCCAATCCATTCTGTGTGAGACCCACCGCAGGGCTGGTGGGACTGAGTTCTCTAAGAAAACAGGCTGCACAAGTCATGGGAAACAAGTCACTAAGTAGCACGCCTCCATGGCCTCTGCATCAGGTCCTCCTGCCTCCAGGTTTGTGCCCTGTTTGGGTTCCTATCCCAACTTCCTTCAGTACTTAATAGAGAAGTGGAAGCATAGGCCAAATAAGCCCTTTCCTCTCCAAGTTACTTTGGTAAGGGTATTTCAACACAGCAATGGCAACTCTAACTAAGGCACGGGGAATGGCAGCAGACCCCTTTAATTCCAGCACTCAGGAGACAGAGGCAGGGTGGAGCTCTGAGAGTCTAAGGCCAGCCTTGCCTACATAGCGAGTTCTTGGAGAGCCAGGGAGACATAGAGATGACCACGCCCCCTTAAAGAAAAGAAAACAAACAATATAACTAAGGAACTCTTTAAAAACTGATTAATCACCAAGAATAATTAGATGGGTTATTTTATGTTATATTAATCAATGAGTGTATACGTATATGAATTTGTTTTCCTTTGAAAGGAATAATTTTAGTTTTGCAAATGGTTTCCTCAGAATCCTTTAATAAATCTGTGTGATAAAATAAATTTCTGTGTGTCAATAAGAAAATATTGCAAAATCATTTAGTTTGAATTATGTGTGTATACTATATATAGACTATATATGTATGTGTATATGTATATATAAGCTATATACATACATATAGGTGCTATATGTGTGTATATACATATATGCTGAAAATATAAAAAAGTCTATTATTCCTATGGAGAATCTATATTCTACAAGGAATAAGTTCAAAAAGAAAAATATGGAAGTTCAAATGATTACCCTGAAAAGAATCTCAGCCTTTAGAAATCAAGATGAGAGAGGATTGGGAACAAATAACAAAGAAGAAAGTGTGATGCTTTGGAAGCCAAGTTCACTTGACAGCTGTTTTAAGAAGATGAAATCTTTAGTTGTGTCAAATGATGCCTTTCAGTGAATTAGGATGAGGACTGAGAATTTCACTCTGCTTTTAACACTTAAGAGGTCACTAGTGACCTCACTAAAACCAATCTGGGTGAGTTCAGACTGAGTTTAGCAAAGAATGTGGTATAGCATTACAAACAAGGCAGAAACTTCTGTCAAGGCATTCTGATGAAAGGAGATCAGAACAATGGGTTATAATTGTAGGTCTCAATTTTAGACATAGATTTTGATATTTTATTATCGTAAATTTTATATTATTAATTCATTATTAAGGTTTTTGTCTTGTTTTGTTTTTTAGACAAGATAACACATAGCCTGAACTGACTTGAACTTGCCCTTTAATTCTAACTAGGCTTAAACTTCTAATTCTCTTGTGTTCACCTCCCCAGTGCAGGCATTGTAGGGCATGTGCTACCATGCCTGGTTTATAATAATCAATAGTATTACTTTAAAACTGCACATATACAGTGTACTTGAATAGCCATGGGCATGAAACAAAAGGGAAAACTGAATGTAGGAGAAAAAGAATTCTTGGACAGCCGATTTCATTGACTATAAGAATGGACTTAGAGACAAAGAACACACACTGTCTTCAGTTAGAAACGTGGGTCCTCACTTGTAGAAAGGAAAGAATTGGAGTCTTGCTATAATGCATATAAATAGATTGGTTTTGGAGTTGTGGTTGCTTCTAGTTTTTCAGAGAAAGAAGTAGCAAGCCATGAGTTCAGTATTACCAGAGGATGCAGATGTCCCAAGAAAGGTATAGGAAACAGAGTCTAGCATCGTGCTGTTATGTGTGGTAGGTGAATCTGCAGCAACAGTACTGAGAATGACTCTAGACATTCAGCTTCCTATCACTAAAAGGTCCCCAAGGATACCAACCACAACCCAGCATTTGAAGAGCATCTTTAGGGGGCCCATGTATATAATGAAGCTTGTGAGTCACGGGCTCAGAATGACAGAGAATAGAGTATCAAAACTTAGCCGAACAGAGAGCACAAAGTTACAGCCTTGCCAGAGAGCTTGGGTAAACATGTCATCATTTGGTAAAGATGTGCAAGTATGTTCGTGAAATTTAAAGAATGGTACCGTTAACTAGGAGAGATTTCAACAGTTATAATTTTAATAAGATGGATTTAGAACAGTTGAATAATAAAATGATTGCAATGATGCTTCATAAAATTTAAATATGAGGTCTGAAAAGCGAAGCTGTGAGGAGGTGAAAAAGGGAAAGAGATCCCCTTCTAGTGTGGTTGAAGGATAAGTACAGTGGGTGAGATGGGTGTAAACTGGAAAACAAAAAAGATGGTAGTCATAGAATTCCTGTTCAGAATTGAGGTGGGGTAACTAGTATTAACGAAGAACAATGTGAGTTGTGGGAAGAGTGAGAGTGTGAGTTTGGGTGGAGAATGAGATTTACAGCAGGAGCAGAAGTCAACAGAATGATTGGATTGAATCTGCACAGAGTAATCATCTACATGGGCAATAGAACTCTCAGGAACTGTGACACTGATGCCAGGGTAATGAACCATGAGCTATTGGCTGAGTCTCAAAAGTCTATTGGTAATGACAAAAGAAGAAGGTCCTCGGTTGTACAGTATGATGATGTCAGACTGGTGAGTGTGCTTGGCAAGGTGGGAGGATGCTGATGATGTCAGACTGGTGAATGTATTTGGAGGGGTGGGAGGATGCTGATGATGTTATGATGCTGATGATGCTAGATTGGTGAGTGTGCTTGGTGGGGTGGGAGGATGGAAAAGTGAAACAAGAGAGACAGCTCACTGACTTCCAGAGTAAGATTTGTGAAGGAGAGAGCATGTTTCCTTAAGCCTCAGAAAAGGGTGCTGACTTAAACAGCTCTGAATGAGTCAAGAACAATAATGTTGGGATGCTAAAGGGTGATTGTGAGGAGGTGCAAAAGATGGGGGAGCATCTTTTCTGAGACTGTCCCACTCTTGCACTGTGCAGGCTAAGTAGGGAGAATTTGGTCTATGAAATTCTGAAGCTAGGTCCTATTAAGCTAAGGTTGCTGTAACAACTTCCCAGAGAGGAGGCAGCTAAAGCAATACACGTTTATGCCTTGCCATTCTGGAGTCTGGATGTTGAGGGTTATGGGAATGGTAGATTTAGTTCTGGAAGTTCTCCATTTTCTAGTTTGCAGATAATTGACAACTTTCTTCTCTTTGCTTCCTTGTGTGAGAGAGAGCAGAGACAAAGCACAGCCCCCACCCTGCTTTTCCTCAGAAGAACACTCATCTGGTCAAATTACCTCCCCAAACCTTACCTCTAAGTAACCTGATTTGGGGGTTTAGGATTTCAGCATATGAATTTTTGGAGGAAAGAACAATTTATTGCATGATCTTTGTTCTCTATTTTTATCTCTTGATTGATCAAACATAACTCACAAGACAAAAATTGCTCCGTTTCCACAAGCTGAAAACATCACTTCACCAGGACCTTGGTGGGAAACCTGCACATCTCCGTCTGTTTTGCATTCTCTTCCAGACACTGCTAAACACCCAGCAAACTACTATGCTGTTCTGGCTACTTACATAGGGCTTCTGAGATCCCTCCGGACACCTGCTGATGGACACACAGAATTACCCGAGAGTGACCTCACAGTGTGTAAGCAGTTCTCCCGGGATGCCTTTTAAAACATTGATTGTTAGTACAAACGTCATGAGGTGAATAAAGTTGAACTGAAATCCTGGATCCATGTTGAAAATTGATCACTACTCCCTTATATTCTTATTTTTTACCCATTACAATAATAGCAGGGCTAGTATAACATTGTAATTATGTGTTGATCTAGCTCCTGACACCAAGTGCCTGCACATGTGCACATACACACCTGACTTATCATTCTCATCATTTATTTATTTCACATATCTTGATTTCATGCCTCTTACATGTTATATACCTCAAGGTATATTAAGAATAAGCACTTATCGATGATTTTAATTCTAATATCAATGGAAGAATCAAGAAATTTTCTGCTAAAATCTTGTGTTTAACCTAACCCCATCCTCATGGCCTTAATATACATACTTTACAAAGCTGTAGGTTCTAAATATTCCTCATCCAACTCAAAACCTGTAAACTGGTTTTGTAACACACATAATTAGAATGGTGCTTTTCAGTGAATTAGATCTATCTTTATCTGAGCGCTTGCCTAAAGTCTTTCCACAGGTGACACAGGTACACTAATTAAAGGTCTGCCAAGGAGAGAGAGAGAGAGAGAGAGAGAGAGAGAGAGAGAGAGAGAGAGAGAGAGAGAGAGAGAGCTATTTTACAATGTTGGGATAAAATGAGAGTTAGATAGCATCATTTCTATTTGCAGTATTTTATTTTAGTTGAATTTCCCTGAACAAGGTTAGAGAGAAACCAGTGACTAATAATTATAGGTGAAGGTAGTAAGACACAAACCCATTCAATGGGCTTTCACAACAGTGAGAAATAAATCCAGAAGCCTTTGACTTGAGGGTATGCTTTCCACATGTTATGACATTCAGTATTTGACACTCACTGTCAGTGACCCTCCAGCGTGTTTCTAAACTCTGTGGAAATGAATTCATCTCACTATAAAGATTAGTAAATAGGCTCAATTAGTAGTTTGGATAAAAGAAGTGGCATTATTGGGATTCATGTGCTACAACCATCAACTGAAGGAAGGCTCCAGGACACAGGGAGCAGAAATATGAAGATTTATTGTCTTAAATTTTAAAAATTAAGACTTTATGTGGACCTTCATTTAATTGTTTTCTTAAATTATCAAGAAATAGTTGTAATAGTAGAAAACAGTATATAGATTGATGACATTGTGATTTCTAATACTGTTTTATAGAAACAATGTTTTCCCAGTTTATTTACTTAATTCCTTCCACTGATCACTCACAGGGCTTACTCAGACCAAGGCACTCTTTTACATACTGTATTTTAAGCTATGAAGAAAGGCTTTAGAGTTTCCATTTTCATAGTGTTTACATTATCATAAAGAAAAGTCACTATGCTCTGAAAGATGTGTAATTTCACCTATCATCTGTCAGTTACCAATCTTGTCTCTTCTTGTAAGTGGTGGGCCCATGTTCTAGTTTGAGAGGTACTTTCTTGAATCCATCTGATAGGTTTCTCAGATACTCAAGTCAGTGCCTCAGTGCCGACATATTCATAATATCTCTGCATGAAACTGTGAGAGTGTTTTCAGAAGAGAGTAGCTAAGGGGGCAGGAGATGGAGTTAGGGAGACTCACTCTCACCAAGGGAGGCAGGCATCACTGATTATGCTGAAAGTTTAAACCCAAAAGCATGAGGCAGAAGAATGGAGTTTCTGGCTCTTGTCACTTATTTGCCTTGGATATCATACTGCTTTGCTGTGGACTTTTGGGCTCTGCGAATTACCTCATTCCCAACTAGTACTTCACTACTTCTTGGGTAATATGGTGCTCTTATTGGTACTGGGTCTCTAAAGAGTCCAGACTAAAACATTTCCATAGGTCTCCATCAGGGTGAAAGATGTTCACTATCTTCTTTCAGGTGATCACATGCCCAATGATGATGTCATCTTCCTTGATCTTCATGTTGGAGATAAGAATTACTTCTGATCACTCACCATACCCCAGCTCTCAATGGTCAACTTTCTACTGTAGGTGACTATGGCACTGTGAAATGACCTCTTTTCTCCATCCTCATTAGCCTCCTCCATCCCTTTTCACTAGTCATCAGAGTTCACCCAACAGGCCTCTAACATAGGTGCCTTGAACTTCATTCACTTTTCCCCATCAATCCATTGTGCCCATTACTCTCAGAAAGATCATTCAGAAACCCAAATCTCATATGTAATGGTTCTAAGTAAGAATTTTATAAAGCAGTCTACAAATACTGTATGTGAAGATCATAAAGATAACTGAGTTCTAAAGAACATTCCATGTAACTCTTTGTATTTCCAAATAATCTTGTGAATCAGACACAAAGTTCCATCTATATGAAGAAGAGGATGGTGATTCTCAAAATAACTTCAATGTGGATCAGAAATTTCTCCCTGTGGACTCTGTTTCACTACATTTGCCTTTTTGTTCTTAAAATACTCAGGTACTGAACAAAAAAATCTAGTGATTCTTAACACACCTGCCATTTTTTTAGGTAGAACTAGTGGATTTATTTGAGAATTCAATGAAACCTATAGACTCTATTCGTCTATATATTTGAATTACATATGTGAAAGTAGGTCTTTCACAGTCCCTTAGAAACCATGCTAAGATCCTCTGTAAAATGACCTAAAAAGATCCCATTGTTCAGGGAGAATTAATGTTCATTCCCTAAGTCAGTATTACCAGCAAAGTTGGAGCCTCTGGGAAAAAAAAATTAAGTCAAAAAATGTCTTTAGAATAATTTTTATTCTATATTTGTATTGATTGTCTCATTTCATTGATAAATTTTTATTGTATTGCTAAAGAAATAAGAACTGTTACTCTATGAACTGCTGTTAGACACATTCTATTCCTGCTTGGGAGAAAAAAGGTGTCCTGCTAAGAGGCCAAATGTATACCTTCCTTAAAAGAGTCCTGGACTAGACACGTATTCCAAGTTCTGGAGCATGCCTTATGGACAGAGAAGAATGGGTGGAGCTGCTCATTCATAGGAGCATGGAGTCTCACAATGGTTCTAAAGCATCTGCAGGGGGCTGTGATTTAAAAACCGTGATCTCCCACCTCCAGACTGACCCATTTTCTTCAGTGCTATGTAACCAGCCACAGCGTCACAGCCTCTAAGGTAATAAAGTCTCCCAAAGCCTACACTTTCCAGAAGTGAGCTTGGCAACTGCAAATTTGTGCAAGTAGTGATTTTCTATTCTAGTTCTAAAAGGTGTCAGGATGCATAGATTCATATCCAGATATAACTGTATACATAGCTCAGAGTATTGTGTATAAACTAATAAGGGCTAAACATTGTTTCTGCATTAGCCAATAACAGGAGGAAATCTTTACAAAGAAAGTTAAATTAATGATAATTAGCCAACCTCTGATATGTGCACTTGTCCCCCTTTCTAAATAACAGGGAAAAATCCCACTTCAAGTAAATTTTAAACTTATGTCTGTATTTTATTGATCAAGAGGAACATTCCTATTATACAGACATTCCCTCAGTTTCTTACGTATTAATGGGTTTCTACTACATGCCAAATAATTTAACACATATGAGGGAATAGAACAGAGATGTTTGCCTTAATAGAATTAGCCATGCTTTCTTTACAATCCTGTTAATTAACAAGTCTCACATTTTTAAAAAAAAAAATCTTGTTATTTTCAACTAATAAATATCAGTTAGTTATATCAGTTTTTTCATGCTAGAGTTTTAGTATCTATTCAACTTCATTGATAGTCCAACCCTATATTAGTTATGGAATTGCAGGCAGATTACCACTTTACTAAAACAATGGTAAATCTCTGCCATTTGTGGCAGCAACCAGAGAAGGAATGTGTCTTCCTTTCTCACCTAACTGATACATAAATCAGTTAAATGTCAGTTTTCATTTCATTATTGAAATAAAATATGTGATTTTAAAAGTCGTAAGAATGAAAGAAATGCTTGCCTTATTGAGCTAACATTCTAGATGTAAAGCTATGTGAAAAAGGAAGAATTAAGGTAGGTATGGAAATCAGAAGTCTTAATAGTACACAGACAACTTTTATAGACACCTGAAGAAGTCATTCTGGATGTCCTATCATTTGCCTTCCCATACTTTTATCCTTGTTATGAGATAAGACATAGTCTGTAAAATTTTACTGCAGTAGAGTAGGGCTATGTTACCTTAGTGACCAGGCCCCGAGGCAGTCCACATTGTCTCTGGAGATGCCTTGCTTTCACTCTCCTCAATGGATCATTTCCTAGGCATTAGTACTAGCATCCTTATGATTTTCATGACCTGAATACTGTTCTGGCTGAGGAAGAAGTTATATTTTAATTAATGTGTACTTTGTGTGCTTAAGAGCTATATGGCTCATGAGTCAGTTACCAACTAAGATAAGCATCATTGAGATGCCAAGGCATAAAAGATGATGAGTTCTGAGTATTAATACTCAATTAGTGAGGAGTGGACAGAAATTGGGGTGTCAGTAGCTAGTGACAAATTTTATATTGAGCACAGGTCTCCCATTATTCTCCTGCCTGCATCAGTGCATGTGTTGGCTTCAGGAAGCCCATAATTCCAAATTGCACCACTTTTAGGATATATTATATCTCTGAAGCCACGTGGTCTGATTTGGGAAAAGTTGACATCGCAGTGTGTATTCAGTTTCTTTTCCACCAAGGAATGTGTTCCATATAGTGTGATTCAAGGTACAAATTGAATTGGCGTTTTAGATATCAGTTAGGTAAAAAAAAGGAAGACAAAACTCTTTTCTCTGGACAGCTGCTGTCACAAACTGCAGAGATTTACCTTTGTTTTAGTAAAGTGGTGAATTGCCTGTAATTCCATAACTAATACAGGGTTGGACCATCAATGGAACTGAATAGATATTAAAACTCTGGTGTGAAAGGTGGTTAATGAATAATATATTTACATGGTTTCAAAGTGTTTCCATGAAGACTTCTTATTAATTGTGATCAGAAAACAGACACCTCCACAATGGAAAAAAATAGAACTCTAATGGCCGAAATCAAAACACCGTATGCCCCCTGTTCCAGCTCTCTGAGAAAGACACAGAAAAGAATACATGGAACTCCACCCATGTAACTTGAATCAAATCCACAAGGAATACTTATACAACTCCAAGTAGGGGGAGTTTTTATTATGTGTTAAGACTATTACCAAGTGTCAATACAATTAGAAGTGGAAAAACCTAAAATAATAAAATAAAGAACAGGTTCTGCTTAAAGAATAATTAAATGAAATATTTGCTTCCAAATCAAAGTTAATTTGAAAGGGAAAAAAAAGGAAATTTGAATTTCCTAAAAAATAAAAACATGGAACTGGACACTGTGTTAGATATCCCTATCATACTGTGTTCTAAAACATTTTGTAACTGTTTTGTAAATATTGAATTCTACTCTCAGAAATTTTGGTGGTGGAGGTGATTCTGGGGCTAAAGATCAAACTTAGGGCCTTGTGCATGCAGTCCCACTAGGCTACAATCTTTCCCCTATGCTTTATGTTTTAAGACATTATATATATATATATATATATATATATATATATATGTACATATATATATATATATATATATAGTCCTTATATATAGTATAGTAACAGGTTCTACATAGCAAGAAACTTTCTGGATTCTGCTCCTTGTTCCTGGAAGGCAAATTCTAAACCCATGACATTTCCTAGGTGATAAGATAATAATAATAATTTTTGTTATTCATATTTGACTCCTTGAACCACATTTAATAACTGATGCTGATGAAATCATTTAAGATGGAAGATAGTTTTACAAAAAAAAAGCTAACTATATTATGCAACAATTGAGTTTTAGATCACTTGGTATCATTCCATATTTTTGGCAGAAATGGCAGAAAAAGTCATGTAGCAAAGACTTCAAGCAGTCATAGCTTAATCAAGTCCCAGTGAAAAACTGTGGATCTCAAAGCACAGGTAAGTCTCCTCGTCTGACAATGCTCAGTATGTCTCATATGGATGTGAGAGTCTTGCGTGCCTGTAAACCATGACACTTCTGCATTTTTCTGCATGTGCCTTGTTAGAAGTGGTTCCAATGTGTGTCTTTTTCTTGAAATAAGCCTGTAATTCTAAGCAAAGCACACTCCTAAGTCTGAGAGTCAGTCCCACATATCAAGCCCCAGTAGCTAGTGGTAAAGGGAACTGATCAGTAGGAAAAACATCCCAGGGCAGCCCAGCAATGGATTCTGTCTTTAAGCTCTGAATTTGGCTCAATTTCAGCTAATTGGTCACAGAAGTCACTGCAGATTCATTGTACTAATTTTATAAAATTAAATTTAATGTTTAATTTTTTTTTTTAATTTTAAGGATCTCATAAACTTTAAGAAGCAAGACTTATAACCCAACGACAATGTTTAGTAGGCTACCCATATGTCTTTTTGGTCATATCCTCTCAAAAACTGTAACTGCTCTCATTAGGTAAATGAGTCAATTATTAGATTCAGAATTCTTTGGAAGTTACTTAGGACTGGAAAAAAAGGATTCATTTTTAAACTCAATTCAGTTTATGGATTTAAATGCTAAAACTGAGCAAAAAGAGCTAAATATACGTCATTACCAGTGTGAATGTAGACTTCCCCTAGAACAACTAGGGGAAAATTAAAATTAAACGTTTTAAAATGACCTGGAAATATTATTCTTGAGAATAATAAATTGTAATCAATCAATCAATTATATAGACATCCACCCAAAGATATCTTAAAAACCTATGCCTGGCACATAGAAGATAATCAATAAATAATAATAATTAGGATTCTATTTAGATTTTTTTCATACATGTATTTATTTATTTTTTTTTTTTGGTTTTTCGAGACAGGGTTTCTCTGTGTAGCTTTGCGCCTTTCCTGGAGCTCACTTGGTAGCCCAGGCTGGCCTCGAACTCACAGAGATCCGCCTGGCTCTGCCTCCCGAGTGCTGGGATTAAAGGCGTGCGCCACCAACATGTATTTATTTTAAGAGAATGACAAAATCCCAACTAGACATCTGTCGTTGCTAAATGTAACCTCCACTGCCCTGAATGAATTACATGGAATATAGTTTTTGGGCAAAGGGCCACATGTAAACTCCCAAGCAGCCCAGGCTATTAAAAGGCTACTGATTGCTCCCCAAAAACTGATGGCAAGGCCCTATTGATGCAGACACCACCTACATAACTCACTGAACACAGAGCAGTCAAGCTGGTGCCGACCTACTGACTACTGTTCATGGTACTTGAAGGTACTCTGCACACTACCAGAGGAGAAAAGTCAATACAAATCCAGCTACAAACCATTCAGTCTACAATGGTGGTGTGACTGCATGATAAGTTGGTGTAACAGTGGCACAAAAGTTGTTGGAGTAACCAACCACTATCTGATTGGTTTTAAGGCTCAGTCCATGAGAAGGAACCCATACCTGACAATGCTCCAGATGCAAAAAATCAGTCTAAGTAGGCCAGGGATCTAAGGGAAAACCAAACACTACTGTTTTACTAAAGGAATGTAGCAATAAAATGACTGCTAACAACACTCTGCTACATTCAGAGGTCAGTGTTTTTCTTCGCTGTCATCAGAGAAGCTTCCTCCTACAGTGGATGGCAATAAATATAGAGACTCACAACTGAACAATGTGCAGAGAATGAGAGACCTTGGAACACTCAGTCCTACATGAGATATCGCCATCAAATCCCTTCCCTCAGAGCTCAGGGAACTTTGCTGAAGAGGAGGCAGAGAGATTATAAGAGCCAATAGAAGTCTATGACACCAACGAAACAAGCCTTCTAGCTACAACAGGACAGATGGACAGATGCACAGATGCATGTACGAACTTATAGAAACTGTGGCCGCATGCACAGGGCCTGCACAGTTCAAGGCCAGATGGGTAACAAAGCTGAGAAGGGAAGTAGACACAAGCCTCTATCCCTGACCCAGAAGCTATCTCCAATTGATAATCACTTACAAAAGAAAAATTCATTTTCTCCAAGGGAGTCTCACTGGATATACCAACCACACTTAAGGGCAGGGCCCCAGGCCCAGCAGTAGAGTGCCTACACAAACAAACTCCATAGTGTTTTGGGAACTTTTCTGTCTTATAATGATTTGTCTAAGCATTTTTTAACCATATATACAGTTCTTTTTCTTGCATATTATATATTATGGTTTCCAATTTTATGTTTTATGAGATTTCTATGTATTTGTATGTGTGTATGTGTGTGTGTGTGTGTGTGTGTGTGTGTGTGAGAGAGAGAGAGAGAGAGAGAGAGAGAGAGAGAGAGAGAGAGACTGCATCTGTATGTGTTTCTTATGCTTTTTCTTTCAATCTTTGCTTTTCTGTGCTTACCTATTTTGTCCTGTTGTGTTTTTATTTGTTTGTTTATTTTTAGTTGTCTGCTTTATAAGAGAGGAAAGAAGGTGTAGATCTGAGTGAGTTGGGAGGAGGGGAGGTTGGAAGGATGCGGGGGGAGTTAAGGAAAGGGAAACAGTGATTAGAATATAATGTATGGAATATGATGTATATTTTTATAATAATTAAAACTGTCAAATTAAAAAAATATTGTAACAAACACTACTTTAAATAAAAATGTAAGAGACTTGATGAAATGTTGATGTTCATGACTTCTTTCTGCAGTATACTACTCTGTTCTTAAAACTGAAATACATTTCAGCAGCATTTTGTAGATTTGGGCTAAAATAAATGAAACCCCAAGGACACAAGTTATAAAACACTAACAAGTTCACCCCACCCCATGCTGCTTCTAAACTTAAGGAATAAATTATGACAAGATGAAGGTGAGAAGGAAGAAATGAAGGAAGGGAGCAAGAAAGGAAGGGAGATTTTATTTCTTCAAAGTAAAAGTACAGTTTTACAGTAACAGCAACTAAATCAGAGTTTGGTTCTTATTTCTTTTAACCTTCTGCAATGCCACGAACCCACTGTCCATGAGCATTCCTTCTTATAGTGGGTTTATCCTCTCTTGTGTCTTCATTATCTATATCCACATTATCCACAAATGGACCCTAAGTAAATGTTATGAAATCTTGTCTGTGTTGCCTTTGACTTCTAGGGTAGTGTTATATTGTGTTTTCAAATACATATTAATTTAATTGTGTCAACTTTTACAAGCACAGATCATCTTCCCCCACTTCTCTATACACTACCCCACTCCACATTCTATCCCATCCACATCTTGGCATTGTTAGGTGGCTGCCTTTTGAGTCACTTCAGCAAGCAAAACCAACTCTTTCATCTGTTCCCAGTGACAGCCATGTTTCTGACAAGCTGATTCTACCCTCAGCTATAAGAAGGGTAACTCTAAGCAATCGCTTACTACATCTGAATACTTCAGCTACACTTTTTAATTATATTATGTATCTCAGCAGGATAACATATTCTGAGGTTGTACTTAAGTATTCACGCTGAAATAGAATAGACTGTGTATTAAATTAAACTACCAGATAAAACAACTTTGGCTGATGCATCTGCCAAGGAAGTGACAATTCACATAATTAGTTAGCAATACTGAAGGTATTCTGAATTATTTCCTGCTTATTTTTTTTTAATAATCTGGTACATACAGTCCACAGATATAAGCAGTTTCTATTAAACAATAAAATATCAAGCAATGCCTGAGCCAGTGTTGTGTCTGTGGCTAGTAATATTCATGGTATGTTAGATCAATTCTACAGATGAACAAACCAACCAAAAATCATCTGTTTTGGAACACCATGACAGAAAATGTAGCAGTTCTATGAAGTGAGCTTTGAGGAAGATATCAAGTCATACACCCTCCCACACCCACTTTCCTCTATCACTCTTAAAAAACACATTGGTGTAGCAGTGATAGCCTAAGATTCCTAAAGCTAGCCTGGAGTCTTCCACACTTATTTTAGAATCTCAGCAAACTAGCCAATTTTGAAATGTAGCTTCTTGGAACAGCAGAACACCCTATCAACAGAATACTCCAACTGTGACCCATCACACTGGACCAGACCCCTAGGGTTTCCAAGTGGACTGAGATTGGCACCAATCTTAAAAGGTAGGAAAAAGTTGGAGGAACAAATAAAGGCCAAGTTTTGTATCTAAAAGATTAGAGAAGGCTCAGAACAGAGAGCTTGGTGGGCTACAGAACCCAGTGCAGACTTTAAGGAAAAATCCTGGGACATGAGACCACCAACATACATTTAAAGGACACTGAGTGCATACTAAAGTGTTAATATGATTTGCTTATTATTTTATTCCTACAGGATCTCCCTATGTAACCCACGCTATCTTCAGACCCCTTGCCTCAGACTCCCAGAACTTGGACTGCAAACTTGTACCTTCATGCCCAGGCTTGGCTTGCATTTTGGGAGCTACATTCTGAGTTTTAACTCAAACTTTTCATTTGTTACTGAAGTTCTAATATTACCACGTAATATGTACCATCGGTCTTCTATATGATGATTACTATGTGTGTAGAATCAATATTTGAGAAAAAAACTTGTCTGTACTAAATGAGTATAGCCTTCCCCTTGTCTTTAGTCTCTAAACAACTCAGTATACCAACCACTTATGCAGTATCTACATTGTATTAGACACTACAACTAATGTACGGGTGTTAGGCACATTACAAAAGAGGCTGTGAATAAGTTCTATGCAAAGATTTTACTTCTGTATAATAGATTTGAGCATCTTTCCATTTTGGCATGGGGGGAGGGTTGTAGAAGCAACCTGCAGGAATGCCCACAGACAACTTAATTTTAAATACATCTCAATTGTAGGTGTAGATATGAAATGTATTTGGAAGAAAAGAAGAGAAATGCACACAGTAAAAATTTAAAACACGTCAATAATGCGGCTTGGCAGGCAACTACATCAAGGAAAATAAAAATTGGAAAAATGGGATATTCTGAACCTTGTGGTATTTACTACTTAATGGAATGTTGGCCGAAAACAGTCAAATAAATATTTCATTTCATCCAGGACCACTTAAAAAGTAGGTAAGACACAATCCCTTCTGAGACAATTGCTGTGGCAGTATGGGGTAAGCATAATGGGCTTCAAGCTGCATAAAGTTTAAGCTAATATTCCTGGGCTGAGATGGTTACCTTGTCTTCTTCCCTGAAATAGTGCCTTATATGATTCCCATAGGCAAAATAATCTCAGTGGGTTTTGAAAACCCGTGTAAATAAGTGCAAGTTCACTTTAAAGCTCCAGCTACATATTAAAGCCAAATCAACACCCTTTACTAATGGAGATGTTCAGAAAAGATAAAACAGCTCAAAGCCGAGCACTGGGTTTGTGCTGCTATTTCATGTCAAGGCAATTACAGTGATAGTATTAGGAAGATCAGGGTGGGAGCGGTGTTGTCATATGGGGAAGGGAAAGCAAGCCTTTAAGCAATCATGTAGAGCATGCAGAACATCTTAAAGCTGGGGAAGGAACAAAGCTCCGCGCTGTCGGAATATTGATCTGCTCCAGAAGGTGCGGGGAGCTGCACTGTGGTGATTGCCTTCCCCGCTGGGTTTAGAGAGGCCTGAAAGAATACAGTATTGATCTGGCCTCACTCCTGAGACGCAACTTACAGATAAGCCCTGACTGGAGGCCACCAACCTTGAGAGCAAACTGTTGCAAAGAAGCCTCGTTTGCCACACGTCCAACATCAGAGCTAATGCCGTGGGGAATGATGAGAACAGACTTCCATCTCTGCTCAGAGGAGCTAGCCCTGTCCTTCTTCTCCCATGTAAATTACAGGTGTTTCTGAACCCTCGGGAGGCTGTGTTTTGTCAAAGAAGGAAGATGTGTGCTAGTGTGATGTTGCTTGTTTACTTGATAACCATTCACAGCCTCATTTGCTTCACATATCGTCCCCTCAAGAATATTATCTATTTGTGAATAAGAATGTTGTTAGAGTATGCAAATGTCACAGTAAACCCTAAGCACATTCAAAGACAGCAGGGTAAGGGGAAGCTTGAGAGTGTGTAGAGGTTTGTAGTATAGGTTTTTGTGTGGTGTATACATACATGTATGTACTGACACACATACATAAGGACACATATACAGAGGCTAGAGCATGATCTTGGGTGTCTTTTTCTCCTACTTTTGAACTTTTTTTTTTTCCAAGACAGAGTTTCTCTGTGTAACAGTTCTGGTTATCCTGGAACTCACTCTGTAGGCCAGGCTGGCCTCGAACGCACAGAGATGTGCCTGTCTCTGCCTCCTGAGTACTGACTGGGTTTACAGGTGTACACCATCACACCCAGCCTCGACTTATTTTTTGAAACAGGATTTCTCACTGAAACTGAAACTTACCATTTCCTCTAGGCTAGCTGGTCAGTGAGCTCCAGGGATCCAGCTATTTTAGCCCCCAAATATGGGGTCACAGGTTGTCTTGTTTGTGTAGTAGGTACTGTTTCCTACCCACTGGGCCATTTCCTCAACCTCAAAGTGAAGTCCTCAAAGACAAGTACAAGGAGTGTCATGTCAGACATTTAGGACAATCGACTTTGACCAGGGCAATTAAAAATGAGAGTTGTGTATGACACATCTTAGTTGAACTAATGATGTCTGGTTCACAAAGTGGGCTCTGGATTCAATGTATGAGTAGGAAAGCCACTCAGGAAATGGTAGGTTTTCACAGCTAGAGGGATGCCAGCAGGAAGTGAGGAATCTTTACCATCTACTATCCAACTAGCAGAAGTCTGTGACTCAGGACTGGAGGGATGGTTCAGTGATTAGGAACAGGTACCATGCCTCCTGAGAAACAGAGTCTCTAGCACACTCACACCACCTGTGCCTCACAACTACCTGTAACTCCAGCTCCAGGCAAATCGGATGCCACTAGCCTCCACGGGCACCTGCACACAGGAGCACACACCCACATAGATTCACACACATACACACATAACGAATCTACATCTTTAAAATGAAATAAAAAGGTTTTATAATTAAAAATAGATTTTTTTTCTTCCCTTCAGAAAAAAAGTGACACCTTTGATATTTTTCCTTCCGGAACTCTGGGTACAAGTCATGTACCCAGTCATCCACACATATGATCCAACTTTCTTTCAAGCATGGAAATAAAAACATCGTCCCCAAAAGTCCCCCCTTCCCATGCCACTCTGCCGCTTGCTCCTGGTTTCCTGGTGGAAATGACTGTAACCACGGAGTTTTGCATGGTTTCAACATCTGACCACAAGTTAAAATGGGCCAGATGTAACAAAGAAGCTGGGAAACTGGGCTCATATTGCAAAGTTTAAGCTCCAAACGGAAAAAAAAAATGGAGTAGGATTTTAGAACATGGTGAGATTTTTGACGCAGTGATAAGGATATCTTATTTGCAAAAGAAGAGGGTTTCAAGTTTACTTATCACTCCTCTGAGAGCCCAATAATTCTGCCATTGTTCTGAAATTCCTCAGAATAGGACCTGGGTCATTTAAATTTTGTATGAAATGCAGTGGTGGGCTGGGGGAGCTGTCTCGGCAGTAAAGGCGTTTGCTGGCAAAATCGATGAAGAGTTTGATCCCTGGGACCCACGTGGTGAACGGAAAGGAGCAGAACTGATACCTGCAAGTTGTCTTCTCTACATATGTGCTGTGGCATGTACACACACACACACACACACACACACACACACACAGAGAGAGAGAGAGAGAGAGAGAGAGAGAGAGAGAGAGAGAGAGAGAGAGTCAGATCCAGACCCAGAGAAAGGGAGAGAATCACACACTAATCAAGCAATGTAATAATATTTAATAAATGCAGTGAATTCTTAAGTTCCACCTAGCAAAAATTGGTAAGCACGTTAAAAAAACAAAACAAAACAAAACAAAAAAACAATATTCCAGCTGTGCTGTGATTTGGTTTATCTCCAAATCATGCCAGTTTAGTTCGTTGTAGCTGTGATACCATAGTTTCATCCATTTCTAATTCTCATTGTGTAAACAGAAACTTCCATCAGACTTTAGAACCAAAATCAGACTCCATAGTTTCTGTAGGCATTTGTTCAATGTAGACTGGTAACAGCCCCAGGTTTCAGGTAATATTCTCTGAGCTAGGCAGAGAACCAGAGCACGGTTGCCAGGCCACATGCAAGCCTCAAGGACTGTGGGTTACTCTAACAATAGCATCTTACTGTTGTCAAAGTGCTTCCCTCTCTTGCATTGTCTGTGCATTACCCATTTTTGCTGTGGTCCAGGTCCCCAGAGGTGGGTGTGCATATGCATCTCTGCTACACTTGATCTACCTCTGTTTGACCACTGACCGACTTTTCCCAAGCAAACGGAGAATCCCCAGGAGGACTTACAAACTGGACAAAGGAGCTGCAGAGGTAGTTTGATTTCACCATAGTCATTTCATCTTTCTTAGCAGAAATCCCTTGGGCTGGCCCTGGAGTATAGAAACTTGCCTTTACTCACAAAGCTCAAATAGAAGGCTTCTCTTTCAAAATTTAACTCATCTCTCTGAAACACACCAAGGAAATGTAGCCTGCAATTATCCAACCTGAAACGCAAGATATTGGATCCTTTGTCCAAGGTTAATTGTTAACCTTTTAAAACTTCAAGGAGGTGTGTTTGGAGCTGTGACACAATTGTGAGATCAAATACAAATAATACTATGTGTATATTTTCCAGGAGAAAAAGTTCACTTAATATAGTGTTTATTTCTATTGTAAACACACCTTTAGCCAGCCTTGTACATTAGGCAGAAGTCATTAAGATCATTGATTTTCCAAGATGTATCCATAATTGAGAAGCTGTAGTAGTGGCCTTCCTTTCAGAAGGACATGGTTTTCAAAAACAACATTTTGTGACAGAGATTTCTGACCTCAAAAGCTAGAAATGTACACCAACTTAAAAAATCCTTACATATAAAACAGGGAGTAAAAGTATTATGAATATAAATTTTGTGCAGCAAGCACACAGCCTACCCACACCCTGTGTTTGTGGGCACAATAATTACCCGTGTGGTAAGAGCATCTGTGTCCTTTGTTACATTTTGCAGTGTGCCTTTCTTTCTGCCTTCTCTGGTTTTCCTTTCTAAGAGAAGTCAAGGTAAGGGCTTAATGCCTCTGAAGCTGGGGCAAGAAAACATTCACCTTTTCCAGTGGCCAGTAAAGAATACAGGGGCATAGTTAAAACACAGCCACTGAAGTGAACAACCAGGATGCTACCAACAGGAGAAACACCACCTCCAGGTACTCCCCACAGGGCTCCCTTTTGGTTGCAAGGCCAGGAAGGTCAGCCCATCTCTATGGCATTCCCTTTCAAGTGCATGAGCTGAACGCCAGCAAACAGGTTCCGCATGACTGCAGGTGCACAGGGAAACTCCTCTGAGAGAGACCCCTGACCCATCAGAGGGGCAAAAACCAAAGCAGGGATCAGTCACTTTATTTCAAGGGTGTGTGTGTGTGTGTGTGTGTGTGTGTGTGTGTGTGTGTGCAGGTGCATTACAAAGAGGAAGGCTCACAAATCCGGGAACACCACACACATGCACTGATAAGGAAGAAGCAAAGTAGGAAATAAAATGAGAGAAATCCTCCTTTCAGTAATCCACCATGATGAAGATACAGAGAATACTTGTGACTCTGGACAGTTAAAATGTTCTGTTTTAATTGGACCCCCATTGTTCCATTGATACATGAAAAGCTACACATAAACATTGCTAGCAAATGCTGCTCTGTTATCAGGGGTAGAAGATTCTCTGTGATGTGGGTGACAGGATTGGGATCTTTAGTTCCGCTATTCATCCAGGGCTACTCATTGTTTACATGATGTGCAGAGCTAGTGACATTATCATACCACATGGGTGCCACTAGCAACTTCTTGAAGATACCACAGTCTGTCAGAATTGAATGCTTTTTTTTTTCAATTTGTCTGTTTGCAAAGTGGCTGCAATAGTGCATCCTCACAAGCAAGGTTACTGTGGAAGAAGCCCCTTTCTCCTCTCAAATAGGTCTCAGAATGTCATGGAAGATATCCTTGATGTTAAGGACGGCACTAAAGTGCTTTGCTTCCATTCCAATTCTAAAGAAATGTCTCTGAGTTAGAGTAAATTAGAATTTTGCCGTGGACCAATATTCCTGGGCGAGAGCTGGAGTCTCAGTGGCTCACTGTGTAACAGGGTTTTAGTCCAGAAAGCTGTCACAGTGAGAACACTGTAAAGCAGGTCCAAGCTTCATGCTTACATTTGGCAAATATTTCCTGAACTCCTACTTTATTTCAGACCCCAGAGATACTTTATTCTGATGGACTCAGCCCAGCTCTCATGGACCTCACGTGCCAGGAAGGATGGTAGTAGGGGATAGATCATTCTACTTGTGTTGAGACATATGAAAGAAAAGTGGTGTATGCTGATGGAGCATCTTAAAGAAGAAATGTAGGAGGAAGGCCAGGAAATGCACCCAGGAGAATTAAAGAAATTAGTGTAGAGTCAACTTACAGGCCTGGTTTTGCTGTTTTTTTATTAGGACTAAAACATGTATAAAAAGTTTCAGACCCAGACCCTCAATTTTGACCCTACATTGACTCATCTTGATTTATATTTCATAACACATCAGTTGGATTTGAAATTTTTCTTTCAATTAAATTTGGAAATCCCAGCAGGAAAACAGTCTTGGTAGCCTGTCTGATTAGGAACAGAATAAGAATTACATTTTTACGTCTATAATCAAACCTCATAAAAGAGCCCCAAATGATGGGAAAACTCATACTTCAATCCTAGGTCAAATTTATTTTTGACAGTACTAATTCTAACCCTTCACATCTTTCTAACATATTGTCCTTATAGAATGTTGTTAGTCTTAAATTTTTTTGAGGGGTAAGTTCTAAGTATAAATTAGGTTCCTCCTTCAACAAAATTGGGGATATTAACTTTTCATTTTATTGAGCTAACAGAAAACATTCAGTTTTTTTTTTTTTTGTTGATATGGTTTAAGGTAGTTGCAGGTATCCAGTGTGCTTCTGAAAGAGGAAAATAAGACTTAAAATGTGGAATTTGAAGATAAAGTATAAAACGTTGAGTTGCCAACTTACGGCATATCAAAATGTCAGCTCAGCACCTTAAAGAGACTAAAGGGATTATTCAGCCCAATTTTCTCTGTGCTTAATGCCATATACTGGCTTAGAGTCAGGCTCCTCTGGAAGAAAGCTTAACTCTTTCTGCACAAAATGGCCTCATTTCAAGCAATGAAGTTGCCATTTCCCAAAATGAAGTTCCCTTAGCTGAAATATTTCCCTCAGCTTTGAAAGGACTCTTGCTTGAGAATATAGCTTGCACTGTGATGATTTTTTTTTCTTCTAGGGTAAGAACATGACCAAATCACATTCACTGCCTGACAGATAGAACCTCATGCAAATAGAATATCCCCAGCATTGTCTCCAAGGCTGACACTGACTTGAATCTTACTGCAATTTCTGTAGACCTGATCCCAGTATTTTAAGGCTTTAAGGAATCATTCTAAATCTCAGTTTTAGAAGGAATGGGTATATTATGGAGTATTTGGAAGGGTCCTAGGAGTAATAAAGTGAGCCATCAGCATGATACATGACTCCTCTCTACTATTCTCCTGATAAGTAGACTCAAGGACTCTGGATCTCTGATTATCAGAAAATTCTCCATGTCATGAACTGCCCCACAGCCTTGTTTGATGAATCAGAAATGAACTTAACCTTCTTGAGCTAATTTCATATTAAGGGCTACAGAGAGTAACTTCACTTATTTATCCACATAGTTTCCATAGCAACATCATAATGAAATCACTCATTTATTCAACCATTTGAGTATCCATTATGACTTACAGATGAATCAAGTTGATGGGGGATACAGCAATCAACAAACAAAAATCACTTCTTTCATCCTGAGTGTACCACCATGTCCATCTACTCTGAAAGTCATCTCTTTGTGGACCTCATCTTCCATGGGAGGATAAAATCAGTAAAACAATGACAAAAAGGTGGAATATAAAAAGTAGAGAGAGGATACTATGATACACAGGATGGAGTTGGAAGTTATGAGCTATTCTCAAATGGTAAGAGAGGTGCTTACCTATCAAAGGTAAGTGAGCAAATGGCTGAGAGAAATGGGTTAGCTGAAGACACAGGTCTGAGGAAAAGGATTCTAGTCTTTGACACTTGGGATTGATATATAGATTTCATCTCTACCATCAGTCTGGTGAGATGTTCTGTCCAGATCTTTATGTTGAAAGGCAGAACAGCAGTCATGTCCCAGCTAATGCAAAGGGGACTGATGAATAATATCTACTGTGTTTGTCATACAGGGGCGAGAAGGAGATAACTACTATGTGCAGACTACAGATCTCCAATATATTCGCAACATCTCAGTCAGGGCCTTTGAGATATCTTGCCTACCCTCACTTGATTAAGAGAATCGCTCCTCCCCTGTGGGCTAAGATTTATTTATTTTTTTAATCTGCACCATAGTTTTCTTTTCTTGGGGGAAAGATAAGCTAGTAAACCCTTCTCTGGTAAAGGGTAAAAACTTAGTGTTGTAATAATAATTTAGGAGTTGTCTCATAAGCACAAGGAATGTCTAGTGTGCCAATGCCCTAGATCTAAGCCCCACACTGAGACATCTTCTATCTAGAATCATATTATTCTGATTTGGGAAGGACTCCTCATCCTGCCCAAGTGTTTAATGCTGAGTAGCTGCCAAGATGTCAAACGTTTCCTTCTTTCTTTCCTTCCACTGCTAAAGATTTTGTGCAGAAGTCAAGGGAAGCTGTCTGCATAGACAGAGCACTATGTGTTAAGGCAGACTCCATTCACTTCCATCCACACATTCTAGCACATAGCATAAAGCCACAATTTGACACTGCCCATGCCTAACAAAAGGTTAATGGTTTAGCTTTTAAAAAATTTGGATCTGTTGGTTGGTAATTGGAATAAACATTCAAATTTGAGCATCAAATTTCTCATTAGTTTCTCATCAATACCTGTGCTGCAACTATGGATCAGGGAACTGGGCTCCTTGCTGCCCAAGTGAGTTCATTAATCATTCTCCCCTAAGATGGCTGTGTAAGTAGACAGCTGTTGGAAGCAGCTGTCTTCAGGTCCAACTCCTCACATACAGACTCTGGGAAACTTTGTGCATGAGTTGGCTGCTGGTTTACCTGGATACCTGACTTGTATTGACAGATCCAGAAGCAACTGGATCTCAGGCCAGTGACACATTTTACTGTGTAAATGGTCACTCTATGGTCACAGAGAGAAAGACTTAAAGGCATTAAGAATCCATTTCCATCCCTTATCTGAGATACCACCAGGAAAGGAAAATACAAAGCAATGCTTTCAGGTCCACACTACCTTAGGTGAAAAGTCACAATTCTTACTCTGAAGCCTCATGACTCTTTCTTCTTGTCCAAATGTTATGATCTGGTTCCTGTGCTCTCCCAATATTACTGGATAAAGATAGTTAATTTTTTTTATACTTTTGAATACGCTTGGCTGCTTAGAGATCAGAATCCACATGCAGCTCTGATTCTCCATTATATGAAGCAAGTACTTATGTAATTGGAGCTTATCCTGTCTTAATATATGCAATCGGGAAATTTGAAACAGCCTTGATGGCCCCTATAATATTTCCCTTAGATGCTCCCTGATATGTCAATGGCTATAAGTTCATCCACACAGCAATGACCTCAGATGTCAACCTTTTCCCATGCACTAGAACACTTAGTAGTAACATGAGAACCAGATTATCTTCCCTTAGGGGGAAAATGGGATGGGGAGGACAAAGAAAGACATAAGCATAAACTCAAGGGCTATCTTTCTCTTGGAAGCAGACCTTCCAAGCAGTTCACTGGAGAAAATAAAATCAGAATTCCAACAATGTTTTTGTAGGAATGAGGTGGTGGAATACTTTGGGGAACCAAAGGATTGTAAGGCATATCTATTTCCTGGACATGGGTTTCAGCCTTTTCATATCATGGAAAACTTTCATCTCTGTCATTAATTGTTGTCGGGAAGTAAACAAGGAAAAGGGAAGAGAATGAATAATATGCTTTCTAGAGACTTTGTGAGTCAATAATTTAAAGTGAGCATTTCTCCTCCATACCAGGGAACATTCCAAGACAGACAGTGCATTCCAAGTGAGGAATGAGGCAATTCCAAGTCATTCACTCACTCAATCAGAATCCTGTAACAGGTAAGTATTGAGAAACTACCCGGGCCAGTACTGTCTTGGGCGTTGGAATACATACCAAGAAGGCAGAAAGAAGTCTGCCTCGCACAGTTTACATTTAGTGTGCAAAATGGAAAATGTAAGTTTTATTAAATTTTTAAAAATTAAAATGCCAGTTACTAAAAGCTCTCACAAGCAAAAATAAAATAGAATGGTATCAAAGACAGAAAGTTATTTAAGGCTGTGTGCCATTAATCAATGATACCTTTGAGTCCTCTGCACTCAAAGGTATCATTGAGTGCAGAGGACATCCCAGCTTAGGAATAAAAAACAAGAGCCAGGGAAGGATGAGATGGCAGAAGCAACTCCACTTGTTCATAATTCCAGCATTTGGGGAGCAGAGGAGAGAGGGTTGTTGAAAGGAAGAGGCTACACAGTGAGCTCCTAACTATCCTGGGCTGCACAGCCCCTTGTCTCTAAATATATAATTCCAGCACGAAAAGGTGGTGACACAGGAAGGGTGCTTGCATCAACATCTGTAGGATTGAAAACTCCAAGCTTTCCACTTGTCTTCATTTTACAGGGTCGTCATGGACAGTTTTGTCAACCCTAAAATCAAGAAGATAGCAGGCAACATAAATAAAATAGGGAGTGTAGAGGGAAAATGTCCAGACAACATTTGTGTATGTGTGTGTATGTGAATGTGTGTGTGTGTGTGTGTGTGTGTGTGTGTGTGTGTGAGAGAGAGAGAGAGAGAGAGAGAGAGAGAGAGAGAGAGAGAGAGAGAGAGAGAGAGAGAGAGAATCATTATAGTTGGATTTTTTACTCTTTTTTCTTGGGGGGGGGGGCTGCTACACAGCTCCCAAATAAACACATGGAGACATATTACTTGTAAATGCCTGGCCTTGGCTTGCCCTATTTCTAGCCAGATTTTCTTACTTAAATTATCCCATCTAGCTTTATTTTGCCTCTAGGCTTTCACCTTTCTCTATTTCTGTATATCTTTTCCTTCCTTCTTATTCTACTTGTTCCATTTCTGGCTGGGTGGCTGTGTGGCTATGTGGCTGGGTGGCTGCCTTTCAGCATCCTCCTCTCCTCTTTTTCTCACTCCTCCCTCTTCTCCTTTTATCCTATTTATTCCTCTGTCTGGCAGCTCTGCCTACCCTTCTCTTGCCAAGCTGTTGGACGTTTGGCTCTTTATTAGACCAATCAGGTGTTTTAGACAGGCAAAGGAACACAGCTTCAGAGTTAAACAAATGCAACATAAAAGAATGCAACACATCTTTGCATCATTAAACAAATGTTCCTCAGCATTAATGAATGTAGCACATCTTCAACTAATGTTCCACAACATATCATATATATCTGTACCATATCATATCATATATCATATCATGTCATATCATATAGATAATCTGCTGGTGCTGATCCAAACTAGTTATTTAACCATCCTGTTTTTCTGAATAATTGCTCAGAAACAAAAGGGGCAAACTTCAATTATTTATAACTCTATCAGCCAGTTTATAGATGTTCCCTAATTTTTAAAATTTGCTTATTTTTCCCATTACAGAAGTGCTATACTTTGTATTCATTGATCGTGATTCTTATAAGCTAAAATGGCCTAAGCATTGATTAATATCATACAGGCTTCAGTATGGAGACTTTTGGAACTATATCTTTACTTGTGTACAATCTAAGAGTGGGAAGTTATGAAAACACTGGTTAAAAGACATTCATTAATTTTGTACAAAAAGATAGCCAGCAAGTTTTTTAGAGTTGGGCCCTCACTATCCAGTGAGTATATTAATGGTAGTTGCTAATGAGTATCTTTTAAACTAACAGTCCATTAAAGCATTAAATTTTTCAAATGAAAAATTCTATCTCTAAGAATCTTCTAATGTTTTCTAGAGCTTGGCTTCTGTGATGAGTTCACCCACTGCTGTATTGTAACCTCTTCTTGTTGGTTGCTTCAACGTTTTTCATGAACTCACCAGAGGCTTATATGACTATAAATATAGATGACTGAAGAATAATTCAAGAACCAACCCAAAAGTTGATAACCTCTAACTTTTAAGAGTCTTCAAGACCCACTGAAGTGAAATATGATACATACATTTTTCACTTTTTCTTTTTATGCCTTTATCTACTTGTTTTTATAATTGGTAGTTGGAACCCATCAGACAAAAATGTTATTGTTTTATGGCATAAATGAAGGAAATTGCCAGGCAATAAATATTAATATAAAGAATATTAATAATACTCAGATTTTGAAATATGATTTTTAATATTACATCCATAAAAATGAGTTACATTGTATTTCTGGAATGTTCCCCCTTCCTCCAGCCTTTGCTGAAATTCCAAATATGGATCCCATTTCTCCTTTGAATTTGAGTTATATTTCATTCCACTGCCTTCCAACTTCAAGACTCAAGCTAACATGAATTCTACATATTTCATTGTGTTGAGTATAACAATAATATAGAACGATTTGTATAAATGAACCTGGTGAGAAAATAAGTACACATCCATAAATCATCCATGCATACAATTTTAACTCTGAATTTTGTGAAAATATAGTCTTCATCACATTATAATTTCTGGCACCTGTATCCTAAGTATGAGAATATTGAGTTATAAGAAATAGTCATTTCATGAAATTGGGAGCTAAAAGAAATTCAAAACACATCTAGTCTAGTTCCCTTCTTTAAAGATGTGAAGAAATCCAGATACTGAAAAGAAAAATTACAGTCCTTGCTTTTAGTCACAGCTGGTTAAGGGTGGAGACAAGATCTTCTGACTGCTTTAGAAAGTCAGTGGGGAGAACATTCATCAGGCTACCAGTGTGTGATTGCTTTGGACTAATCATACAGTCTTATTTGGGAGTCAGTAAAATGTCACAGTATTTAGAGTCCCATCTTAATAAAACTACCACTGACAGAAAAGATCGTATGTTATAGACTGGGTGTCTGTGTTTCCCCAGATTTCATATGTTGAAATTCTTGTACTCAGTTTGACTGCATTTGGAGATAAGGTCTCTAAGGAGAAACAGTGATTAATGTTAAATTAGGTCACAAGGATCAGACCTTGGTCCAACATAATCATTTTCCCTTATGAGAAGAGATCTCAGAAAATTACAGAGTACCCCTTCCCTGCTTCCCCTTCTCCATCTCTTCAGCACATACAAAACACATTGTTAGATAACACCATCTACAAATCACAAACAGGGTTCTCACAATGAAATATCCCTTTTCGAATTCTTGGTCTTGGATTCCCCATTTTCTGGTCTGTGAGAAATACTTTCTGTTATTAAGCTACCCCTGTGGAGGATTTAGCTATGCCAACCTAGGTAGGTTTATACCCTCAACAATTCAAGTAGTATTCACCTAAATTTCCCATGTTTATATGAATCATTGGCTTACTAGTTTACTTTCTTAAGTAAAAGAGAAGAGAAACTGTATAACATGCCCACTCTCTAACAGGGGATGGGGCATATGATTAGCTAAGATATTATATAGTATATATTATATATATTATGTAGTCTAACATTATTATTGTCGTAATAAATATTCCTATGCTGAAGTTATGCATATACATCGGATTGTTGTTGCTTTTCTTGGAGCAGTTTTTGAAATGTGACTTGCTGGGTGAAAGCATGCATTTTAAAATATTTGATGAGCGAGAAAAGTTAAGTGAATATATACTAGCCCTCAATAACTAGCTATAACAACATTGGCTGTCATGTTGATGGTTAAAAGCTCTGTTCAATGTATATGTGCTCCATAGAGAACATCTTCTTGCACTTAAGGAATTCATCTAAGATTGTAATTCTCAAAGAAGTGCATGATATGCAGGTTCACAATCTCAACTAATAAGATCTTCCAAGGCCACAGAATGAATCCGTGGTCAGCCTGGGGATCTGCACAATCCACGGCTTCAAAATAAAACTTCAAAATGGTCTTCAATTTTAGCCTAGTGGTGGAGCTCCTACCCAGCACACAGTAGGTTCCAGGACTGGGTGACTGGTATCTTGGGAAAAGTAGCTGCCAAGAAGTTAGCTTGAGCTTTTAAAGCCCATATTATAGGATGTCCTGCTAGCTGAGAATATTATCTCCTCAAGATGTGTACTAACTGATTCAAAGGAAGTCCTTTGAAGTACGAAGAAAAGCAGAATTGACATGTGAAATGATCAGAACAAGGGATTCTAGACAGGCCTTCAGATCAAGATCTAGCCTTATATTTTTTTTCTTTTTCATTTATATATATATAAATGGAATATATATGTGGAATCTAAAAACCACCAGTTTCCTACAAGACACAATTGTTATTCCCTTCAGTCACCCTCCCATATGACACTTATAACGAAACCTCCAATCTTCGCCAGTACCCCCTGACAAGATAAGAATTGGCTATTTTACATCACTCCATATCAGGAAATTCTTCAAAATGACTGACGCAGTTAAGCCTCCTAGGAAATGAACACTTTGGAAGATTTGGCTAAGAAACCTAGTCACTCTCAAAAGTCTCTCGCTTGTAGCTGCTGGGGGAATTTGTGAACTGAAAAGATGAGCTTTGCATGCCTTCACCTTGACCTGAATCCAGCTGAGGCTTGGGAGTTGAAAGGCACATGGTTTGATTCCAGGTATCTACCTCCTATAGAGCATTGGAAACAGGAGCCTTGGAGGATGCGCTATGATCTAGACATATAAAAAGTGGTGATTATTTCAGGAGGAAATCCTACTGCAATGAGTTTTAAAGCCAGGGTGTGAAATAGTGCTTCTGCCCTAGGAATACCCTCCCAGCCTCTCCCTACTGCTGATCCCTTAACATACTATGAAAAGTTAAATTTTAAAAGGAGGGAAAGTATATCATAGAGATAGACTAATCCCCTAATTCCTTAGAGGACCGAATAACCTTTCCTCTTGATATAGGAACCAAGCATTGATCTGTCACACTGTTTGTTCTAGTAGAGTTCCCAGAGGCACATTCAGTTTGAAACGTTAAGGCTAGTTCATTAGGCGTCCCTGGCTCGTTTCACCGACAGAATCAAGATAACACTGTGGTTAGTTAATGGCTTTCTCTTGTTTCCCCCAGAGCCTGCCTGTCTGAAGCCTGCGGGCCCAGAAGCTTCTTCCTCCCTTCTCTTTGCTATTAGTCACAGCTGGTAAGGCTCACAGGAGCCCAGCCTGTTTGAAAACAGTCAGATCATGAAAATATTTGAGTCTTTCTGCTGAAAGCAACAAACTTGGCCTGGGCTGCCACTAGGAGATGGAGAGGGGGGCAGGGAAATGATGCTTCAGGAAGGGGAGGTGAGAAGGGAGGAAAGGAGGAAGAAGGAAGGAGCGAGAGAGGGAGGGAAACAGAATATCATCTCTTGTGAAAAAAAAAAATCCTGGGGAAGCCTGGGTAGGCACCCTTGATGGGAAAGTAGGCAGATTTTAAGGGTTAAGACAAGCCATGACCTTGAGGGTCAGCGCTTCCTGCCCAGTGTGCATACTGTCTTCCTTGATTCTAGTCTGAAGTGTATACAGAGAAGAGGCAAATGATGAGATGCTGTGTCTAGCAGGCAAACTTTGTCTATTGTACTTCTTCAACACTAGCTGGCTCCTCTTTATACTGTGACATTTTTATAGAACCCGTCAGGAGTGGGGGAAAGAGAGAAAATACAAATTTAGGAATTACAGATGAAGTCTAATTTGAAAGCCAATGTCATAGTCCTGCCTACCATTTTAGAGCTGTGGTACTGAGGGGAGGACAATTTTTCTCTCAGGAGTGGCTCCTGTCCTAATAGATCGGTGCCTTGGTTGTTTAATGCATCCCTCCTCCCCAAAGCACCTCTAGGAACACAGACTGATAGTGTCTTCTGAACTGCCAACAGAGGCTAGGTGTCTGGCTAATGGGCTGCCAGACAAAAGGGATGCTTACACAATAGATGATAATGATGACATTTCCAGGGACAAGTCACTTTGTGGTGTCTCTTTTCCTCACCAGTGAATGCTATGGTGGCATTGGGTTTATTTGTCCAATAAGCATATGTACTTTGGAGTCAAGTTTAAACACAAGATGGAAAGGTCTCATTTCACTCTCTGGATGTTGCCAGGATTAATATTATACTGAGAAATCACAGAGGAAGGCTTTACCAGGGATCAGGTTAAGCCCATAAAACTGATGAGGTTCTTCATATCACTTCTTTGTGGAAGTGGCTCCATGTATGTTTTTTTTTAAGATGATATCCCTGCCCCTTAAATGGTTTGAGGTAGTTTGGGTTCTTCTGAATATGGGACACTCTGAAGACTCATTGGAGATGACAAAGACTGGGCTGGTTACAGAATTCTACATTCAAGCTTCACTGAAACACAGGAAATAAGGCTAAGGTACACTTTTCCTTTGCTTTCCTCAGAGAAGTGTGTGTGTGTGTGTGTGTGTGTGTGTGTGTGTGTGTGTGTGTGTGTGTGTGTGTGTGTGTGATGGTTCTAATTGCTAAAACCTACAGCAATTGTGTTTCAGGCCTGTATTTCCAGTTTCAGGTCATAAATAGAAGATACTGAAGATCAAATACAAAGATAAGATTTGAGATCCATTGTATCATGACCATTATAACACAGGTCACACAACAGACAAGTTATCCCTAACAGATGACTGTTTTGTTTTATGTTTACTACTGAAGAGACATGGTACTGTGTGTTTAATAAATTGCTGGTATTTTCTATATCAGACTTCATATTGAAGTTACTTAATCGGTGATGTAGAAAGAATTATATCATTACATAAAGTCAAGTCATACTCATGAGAAGATTTTACTTAGGCTGATAATTTACAGACCTTTGTCTAATATCCAATGTTGTGTATGAGGTTATCGGGTGGTATTAGCCACTCATTCTGATAGTAAATGTTTCTCTGAGTGTGTATGAAGTTGCATTAAAATTGTTCATTTATTCATCAGGCACCACCATTGGCTGCATTATTTAAAACAATTCAGTTTCAGCACTTTTATTCTAGGCGGCTTCATGGTTTTGATTCTCTTGTTTCTGCTTTGCCTTCCTCTGTGGTGTCTTGTTTTCCACACGCCCTACATGAAGAGTGTCCATGGTCTTGACCACAGGTCTCCTATCCATATTTTGCTTCTCAGAGGAAGGAAGGCCATGTTTATTCACAAAAGTACATCAGATTCTACTTCAGCTTGCCTTCAATGGTCATGTATTGTGTACATGACTATTTGTTTTCTGGTTACTATAGGCGATACAAAGATAGGATAGTCCCAATACACACTCTTTGGGCAGATGGCAACAATAGTTAGTCACAATAACTAAAAACACTTCGCTAGCTCTATTTACAGTGCTGTACACAGATGAACTTATTCTGTCTTCAAAGGAGCCCTAGGAGTCAGGGTGGAAGGGCTGTCATTATAAGCATTGTAAAGAATACAGAATGGAAAGATAGAGTGCTTGGGATATTGCCAAGTGTCTTACATATAACCACCAGGTAAAGAGAAACAAATAAAGTACTGTGTGAGTCACAAGCAGATCAACATGGAATGTCAACTTAGGGGAAGCATTTATGCAACTCATGTGCCTGTGTCTCTGAATAGACAGTGAAAGGTAAGTTAGCCTTGGGTTTAGGAGAACAGGAGATAAATGTGAGGAAAGAAGCAAAATATGAATCATTGAGGAGCCTTCCCAGAATCAGAGAAAACTTAATACATTCTTTCTGCAACAGGAATGAATGCTCCATATATAACACCTTTCAGGCTCTGGAGAGTTAGAACAGGGCACAACAATAACAAGAGTGAAGCTCAAATACTCTGGGGTAGATAGATAATGGGGAAAGAGATGTCAGGAAAGAGTGCAGACAGTATGTTACAAATGACCCTCCTTACAACTTCAGAAGTTTTATCTGATTGCTTTATGCTGTAAATGGCTACTGCATAAAGTAGTATGCAGTACGTAAAAGAAAGCATGATAGGATTTCATATTAGTAACAATAATTAGACCCTGAGATATCTTTGAGGGAATAACAGAGGGCATTTGTGGGTTCTTAAAAATAATTGAGAATCTCTCTCTCTGTCTCTCTGTCTCTCTGTCTCTCTGTCTCTCTCTGTCTCTCTCTCTCTCTCTCTCTCTCTCTCTCTCTCTCTCTCTCTCTCTCTCCCTCCCTCCCTCTCTCTGTCTCTCTGTCTCTCTCTGCCTCTCTGCCTCTCTCTCTCTCTCTCTCTCTCTCTCTCTCTCTCTCTCTCTCTCTCTCTCTCTGTGTGTGTGTGTGTGTGTGTGTGTGTGGTGTATCTAAGTGCCTGTATATATTGAATCTCGAAAGAGATTACTCTAAAGTCATTGTACAAAGAAAACACATACGTTAGAACTGAAGTTAGAAATCAGGAGTGAATGGTGAGTGTTGAGTTTGTAGACCAGCTGACTGTTGGGTAGGTATTTCCTCTAAACTGAAACATCCCTTCCTGGAGGAGGAAGAAGGGAAGCTCCTGAGAATAGAGAATAATAAATCCCATGAGGCTCAGGGAGTTCCTGAGACTCAGAAGATTCATGAAATCCCTGCCCAATGTTATAGATGTAACTGATTGCTAAAGAGATTCTCAGCAGTAGGCCTGCAAACTTGGTAGGAAATACCAGGGATGCAGTTTTCACGAGCTGCCACCCATGTTTGGGACTGCAGGTCCCCGAATCACCCCCTCTGTATGTAATCTGTCCCCCAGACTCCTGTAAAGAATTCCTGTAAAAAACGTATACTCATTTACTCACTACGCTAGACCTGGGAAGAATTGTTTTTCTCCTCCATCTTTGGTGGCCTGTCCAGGGATAATAGACACTTATTCATGTTTCCCCAGGGAGACGGATATATAGAATAATGGTATGAAAATTACAACACTAAATTTAATATCATACTACCCAGTTAGTGTTCTGCTTGGAAAGATATGTTTGGATTCAAACTTGACTTCTGGGACTGCAAAGTATCTGATTGTAACATTCCAGCAGACACCAGAAATGTGAATTTGTGCTCAAGAGAAAACTGAGATTAATAATTCTATTATTTTTAATTAGTTTTAAAATTGTTTTAGATATATATAAAGAAAACCGTATAATAATAAGGAAGCGTCTATACTCCTTTCATTCTGATATCCTTAACATCTCACACATCTGACGTGAAAATTGAGGAACAAATATTGACATTTAGTTAATAACATTTTCTATTTCAAGATCTTGTCCTGCAAATTTGATTACATCTAGTAAATGTGAGTCCTTGGGCTTCTCTTGTCTGTTGTAGTGTCTCAGACTTCCCTTAGTTTTAAGAGTTTCGGAGGAATACTGTTTGTAAATTTCCTAGAAAGCCACTCCATTGAAGCTTCTCTGTGTTCTCTTAATTAAACAGGGATCATACAACTGTGGAAAGAGCCCACAGTAAAGAAAAGTGTCCTTTTCTTTACTTCTTTTTTTTTTTTTTGGTGGGGGGTGGGGGGAGACATTTTTAAGAAAAATTTCCACTCATTCTACATATCAACCACAGATTCCCCTCTCATCCCTCTTCCAGCTCCTCCCCCAGCCTCCCCCCCCCACCACAAGCCACCCTCCCTCTCCTCCTCCAAAAGGGTAATGGCTCCCAAGGGGAGTCAGTAAAGCCTGGTACATTCATTTGAGGCAGGACCAAGCCCTTCCCCCCTGCATCAAGGCTGAGCAAGAGGTCCCACCATAGGTAATGGGCTTCAGAAAGGCAGCTCATGCACCAGAGATAGATCTTTCTTATCAAGGAACATGGAAGTGTTAACTGGAAAGGAATGTTTGCCAGATATCTCCTGATCATCCCCCAAGAATGTTACTCCCTCATACTGTGTAGTCTCTCCCTCAGGAGTCAAGAGTTGTGATTCCTGTCCTTGACAGAGTTGTATCCATATCAAAGATACAGAATTCTACTGTGTATAATATTTATTTATTTCTCCCAGTTACTAATTTATATACTCACTCAGCTATTTGTATCTGTTATCAGCATTGGGATAGTCTATAATTTAAATTATAATCCAATACTTTATAATTTAAATTTGGGATAGTGTATATTTTAAATGATAACCCATCTTTTAGCTAATTGTGTTGGTTTAGGCCATTAGGAAACCCACTCATGGGCTTCCTTTAGCATGCCCCATCATGGTGGAGGAGTGTTTGTTAGGCTGGTTGGTTAAGTTGTGTTGGATTAGCTTCTCAGCATCCTTACTTTCTGAAACTATAAGGTGTTTAGCATTCATTTCAATATTTCTTATACTTAACATATAGACATCCATTTCTTTAAAGGTCCCTGGGTCTTGTTGTTAGATAATGGTATCAGAAGCTAAATCTGAACACTTAATGTAGTAGCTAATTTTGATTGTCAGCTTGAATGGATTAAGAAAAGTTTATGAACTCAATAAAGGATACCTGTCATATGTATGCCAGGGTATTTTGAGACATAATTAGATCAAGAAGGCTTTGACCTAATGAATGTTGTTTTTCCACTGGAGTCAAGTTAAATAGATTATTATAATGGGGGAAGTAGGTCACTAAGAGTATGTGTCACCCTAGCATCTCCCTACTTCTCCCCTTTGCTCCCTGGCTGATACTAGGTGAACAGCTTTCTTCCAGTTTGCCCTTATTCTATGGCATTTGCAATGAGGCCAGTCAAACTTGGAAAGAAACCCCTTAAAACATTAATAAAAATAATCTTCCCACTTTTAAATTGTTTTTCAGATAATTACCACATGCCAAATATGTAGGTAGCATGCAAGATGTGACTAATGCTCCTTAAATGCTATTGCTTTTATACTCTCTTAGATGCTAAGAAATAATATATATGTATAAGTGTACATATATCTGTGATATACAAACATATTTATATGTGCATATTTAGAATGTTTTATATGTAGTCATTTGCATCTGCGTTAGCTAAATGTGAGCTCATGTGATATCTCAAAGTGCTAATCCATTGGAAATTGAATTATCATAGTCTCTTCTTGTTCTTCTTTAAATTCCCATTACAGTAAGAGATATGGCTCCCTTCATTGCTGTTCATTTACATCCTTGTTCATTCCCAGTAGTCATGCCCAATAGTATCAGAATGCTTAGCCCGGGCAAATAGCCTTCTTGACTAGAATATAATGTTTATATGTAGTTTACTTTCACTTTGGTTTTATAGACTTATGTCTAGGTCACTTAGGTCAACATCTCCCCATTGCCCATTGGTCATCTCAGCCTGATACTCACATGCTATATTCATTGTCTTCTTTGAGACCTATTTATTTCACTTTCCCCTTTTCTCCTCTTCATCAACCAAACTTACTATATTCAAATTCCAAGGCCTAGCTTTCCCTTCCAATTGGTAAAATATTCAAGGATACATCATTGAGTTACTTATTTTGACTTGCCATCATTTAACTTTGTCATGAGTCCTTATTTATGACATAGGAGAAGAAGAAGTCTCTATTAATGTTAGGAACCACTTACTGAGCACCAGCATATACATGGAAGGAGGTAAAGTGGCTTTTAAATCCTTGAACAGCTATGCAGGATAAACATGGAGTGATGGAAGAACCCTTGCAAAGTTCTATAGAAGAAAGCATATAACTGAGAAATAACTGACTTAATAATTATAGAAGACAAATAATGCCCAGCCTTGAGTAGATACTGCAAATGGAAGATGTGGTGAACTTGGTGGATCACAGGAACTTTTGGTAGTGGAGAAAACACAGAACATTCATTGTCTTTCTTGTCTCTTTTATAGATTCCATTCAGAGGCAGTAAAGAAAAGATGGTATCAGAGGTTCTGGCTAAAAAGTGGACCTTGGGCTCATCATCAATGAGCTGTATAATCCACACACAACTTCACTGAGCATCAGTTACTGTGCCATAAGATGTTCTTGTAACGGCAGCCTCTTTCTCAGTGAGTTATAGAAGGACACAGTCTGATGAAGGGTAAGAAAAGAATAGAAAAGATGGGTTTCACATCTGTAGTCCTGAACCAATATACAACTGACAGTGCTGACAGGAAAATGAGTAACAGGGGTGGGAAGAAGATAGGGAGAAGAGAACTCTGCAGGAGCCTGTGAGTCATCAAAATCACTTTCAAGGCCTTGGTCTTGGTACGTGTTACGTAATGGTGTGGCCGCACACCAATCCATTCCTGGCTTCTTGAACTATTAAGCTAAAATAGGAGGCTTAATCACTTTATGCCTTGTCTCATTTGAGTTTAATCTTAGTATGTGTCTATTTTTAATCTGTATTAAATTTCTATTTGCTGTTTATATACCCCAACCCCAGATTACAAAATGTTTAGCAGACAAATACTTCCAACTGCTTCTTTTAAGTCTCTAATGCCCAGCACAGTGGTTTCAATTTTATTAACAGTGATGAATGATTAGTGAGATAAATAAATGAATGAATGTGTCTAAATGAAGGCAGGAATTAAACTTTTGGCTCTGGGAGTTTGGACATCATGTTTCAAATTAGAGGTAAAAATCAGGATTTACTTCCCTTCTTCTTTCACACGAGATTTAAAGCTTTGGAAATGTGGATATTTAAGAACCAAGAAAAAGATGAGGAGGCTATGGCTAGGAAATATAGAGAGACTTGCCCAGCACCATGAAACATCTGGAGAAGATTCACGTGTGAGCTTGGTTGCACATTTCAGAAATTCATTCCTGTTCTACCTCTCTCCAAGGGAAAGTGGTCCTTACCCTGCTTCCTTATTCCATATTCTAACCTCTGCTGTGAAATAATCCTTTAGTACACTGTAAAGATTTGTCACTCACATTGGCTTAATAAAATGCTAATTGGCCAGTAGCCAGGTAGGAAGTACAGGTGGGGCTACCAAACGAAGAATGATGGGGAGGAAAAGGGCAGACAGCCAATCATAGAGGGGGCAGGAGATGAACATGCCATGCTAATAAAAGTATCACCATGTGACAAAGGATAAATAGAAATATGGGTTAATTTAAATGTAAGAGTTAACTAATAACAAGCCTGAGCTATTGGCTGATATTTATAATTTATATTAAGCCTCTGAGTGATTATTTGGGACCAGGTGGTTGGGACAGGAAATGTCTGTTTACAAGCCTCCAATAAAGTTTCCATCACCTGTACACTCTACCATCCCTAGAACAAAATCTGAGACATTTTGATGTTGATAGATCAGTGACTGAGAGCTGCTTTTGGAATTTAAAGTATAGATGTCCATAATTGCATTTGGGAACATATGTTCATCAAAATAATGTATTCAGTCTCAGATTATTTTTTCTTTTTCAGTCACTGAGAAAATGTCATTAGCTGCTTGTCTAGTGTCACTGCCTATCTATACTTGAATGTAAAATGTCTGTTTCCAGAAGACTGAGGACCAAGGGAATCTTTGATTCCATTTAAGTAAAAACTTATCTGCATTGTTTCAATGTAAAAACCTGGTTAAGATCTCAAAGCCTACTCCTAAGATTAAGATGGATATAGACTGATGGATCCTCGGCATCTGCAGGGAATTAGATCCCCACTTCCAAACAACACTCCCTCCCAATCACACACAACTGTCAAGAAACCACAGCTATAAACTTCTCCTTTTGCTTCAGGGGACAAGTCACTAAATGTGCCATTTTGTCCATAGAGTCTGTGATCAGGAGAGTTGGGTGATGGGAAGACATGACAAAAATAAGAAGGCAAAAATCTATGGACATTCCATCAGCTTAGAGATTCACTCTCTGGTGTTCTTTATGGTTTAATCCATGTTGAGACTTGACCAGGAATGGTAGGAAAGGCAAATTGTATCCTTATTCTAGTAACTACTCTTTCTTAGGCTCTATGTATGTATAAATAGTTCCTATTTTTCTGAGCCAGAGATTTTATGATTGAAATTACCATCCAGGAGAAATGTTATTTTCTCAAGTCCTTTAATAAAACAACAAGACCAAAAGGAACAGCTTTGAGAACAAGAACCTATGAAGTTTCCTACCTTTTAGAAAAGCTTTGTTTTCTTTTAGTTTTACTGTTCAAGTATAAATTTTTTTCATTATGTATCAAGAACTATAACTGGATCATATGGTATGCCATAATTTGGAGAATAAGGAAATGCAGAGTAAAGAATTTTGTAAGAAGAAGCATGATTAAATATATAGCAAAGGCCGATTGAGTCACACAGAATAATTTTAACAGAATGGTGTAACTGAGCTGAGGGGATTAACCTTGACAAATCCTTTTATCTGAACCCTTTATATACACTTCTTAGACACAAGCAAAGCAAGGTGGTAACAGCCAATTTGAAACAACAATGAACAATTGTCACCTTAGGTACCCGTGAAAACTTAATTTTGCCCTAATGATCTCACAAAAGCATGCAAACTCTTCTTCACTTCTCTCACTCTTCTGCTAAACACATGGTGTAGCACCAAGGTTACTCCAAGATGCCATTAAAGTCAGCCTTGAATAATGTATTTATTTTTGCTTTTGGGGATAGGGATGGAGGTGGGTTGTATGCAAACTTCTGAAATAAAACTTAAGAGTGTCTGAAAGAACTTCATTTCACATATGACCTTTTACAGTAATTGGATCTGAATTATAATCAGTCACCTGAATCCTGAAATAGATAAAATAGTTTTTTAATGTTAAAAAGTTTTAGCCCTTCGTTGATTATCTATCAGTGCTTACAGTCCTGTGAAAATAAGATAAATGAGAAATTTGGTCTCTAATTAGACTTCACTAGATTTACAGCTTTTAATTTATACGCCAATGCAGCACAGGCCGGCACTAAGGCAGATAGAGATGGAGCCACAGTTTTCAATTGATTTAACAATTTAATTGCAGCATTAACATCCATTAACATTTAACTAACCTTTTAAACTAACCTCAGGCACAACCTTAAAGACTAAATGAAGTAAAATTGCATATAAAAAGGTACTAACATACAGCTGTAAGAAGCCAAAGTGAATCTTGAGGGAGATTTAGCTAGGCTTCCTCACATCAGCAGGAGGGAATCTGTTTGCCTTCTTGCAAAATTCAGTAGGGAAGCAAGCTCTAATTTATGGGAAAGGGAAATAGGCACACTTGATAGTTATTAACTCTCGTTTATGTCTTCTTGTCTATTGAAGGATCCCTTCAATGGAAAAATAGGATAGCCTGGAGGAAGACCAGGCATTTAGAAAATAGGTCCAAAGGAGGAGTCACTGTAAACCAGTCTTTTTTGATATTGAACTGAAATGCAGTATATTCCATCCTATGGTACATTCAAGGAATATATTAGAATGTGCAAACTATAGCTGGGAGAAATATCCTTTCCTGTTTACTTAGGTGTTTAGGTTTGGGTCTTGGGAACCCAGGTTAGTGTTTGATTCCTTTAAAAAATTTTCAGCATTTTAATTTTTATTTTTTCTACTAAGTGAGACAAACATTGGTGATCAATTGATTAAATTTTAATTTTTCTGAAAACGAAGACCTCAGGGTTGTAATTTTGAGATTGATTTTAAAACAGACACCATTGTTTAGCTTTTGGCTTCAAGTGGAAACACTGATGCCCAATGTTCAGCTTCACACAGGAAGGTAACCTTCCAACTGTGAACAGCCTCATGACATATTTCTCCCATTAAGTTAGGTTTAGGAAGTTCTATAGCACAGCACTTGGCGTGACTCAACAGGAATGGCCTAAATCTTGCCTCTAGGTCATTTTCAAGTGTCAGTATCATGCGGGCCAATGGATTGGAATTGGTCTCCAAAGGACTGTCATGATGAGGATGCTTCAGAAGCAGTAAGCCTTCCAGCAAGCAGAGCCACACTGCTTTCTAGCCTGATAGGTTATCCATGCAGCTGCTCAATGATCCAGGTATTAAAAGCACGTAATTGTAAGCATCAGCATACCGTATTGTCACTCTATGTTAGTTTCATGCTCCTTGGCACTTCAGTTCCAATTTACGGGGTAGGGTTCTGAGGATCCAGTGTGTTAGTACTGTGTTTATCCAAAAAAGATGGGAGTATTACAGACAGGTTTGCCTTACACATTCTCTAGTCACACTCCTCAAGAAAGGGCTATAGTTAGCCTCTGTAAAAGGAGAGAAAAGGTGATCTTAAAAAGCAACAGCATCAGAATATGCTATCATCGTATTTCTTTTTGCTCATATTTAGTTTACTATCTCTTTGATGTGTATAATTTATCGTCTTGTAGACAGGCCTGCATGCAAATCTAGTGCAGAACAGGGGATTCTGAAGTTCAATGGCATGCATGTACCGTCTACCTTCGCCATATGCTAGTTTCACATCCAAAGCAAGTCTTGTAATTGAAATACATTGTACCTGTGCTTGACATTTTCAAAGAATAAGCAAAAATACACATGTTACATACAAGTAGCATTATATGAACAAATTGTATTTATATATTTACAAAAAACATATAATTTATATATATATATATATGTATTATACATACAGGAATTAAAGTCAGAGGACATGATTTTGAGAGAGAGAAAAGTGAGATTTCATGGGAAAATGGGAGGGAGGAAAGGGGTATTAATGTAATTATATATTAATATTTAAATTATTTAATATTTCTTCTTTTTCTAATTTTTTGAGATATTATAGTTACATTATTTTTCTCTTCTCTTCACTCTCTCCAAGCCCTCCCATGTGCCCTCCCTGACTCTCTTGTTCTTTTCCAAATTCATGACATCATTTTTTAAATTTTTGTTGTGTATATGTGTATATATACATGTTTTTTAATACATAAATACAACCTGCTCTGTCTGTAGATGATGACGATGATGATGGTGGCGGTAGTAGTAGTGGTGTGTGTGTATGTGTGTGTGTGTGTGTGTGTGTGTGTGTGTGTGTGTGTGTTTGCAGAACTGACCAACCAGTTATAGTGCTCTTCCCTGGGGAAGATTATTTCTCCTGCTTTCAATGTTTTATAGTTGCCTATAGATATTTGTCTAGTGTTGAGGCCTCATGACCCTGCATCAACCCCAATGCCATCCACACTAGCATATCTGTTGGTGTTATCTTTAGGTAGTCATGATGGTGAGACTTCACGGGTGTACCTTCTAACATTTCTAGGTGACACAATCTCACAGCAAACTCCCTGATCCTTCAGCTCTTACAATCTGTTCCCCTGAGCCTTGGTTACAGGAGTATTTTGTAGATGCATCTAATGGAACTGGCTCCACAACTCTATTTTGATTAGTTGTTTTCTGTAATAGTCTCCTTTTTTTTTGCAAAGAGACGGTTCCTTGATGGAAGACTAAACTTATGGTGGGTATAAGGACAGAATTTAGATTGTTGCTGGGGATGAAGATGCTTTAGTAAAGTCTTGGTTGTAGGTTCTGTTCCACACTAGCTTTGGATAGTTGGCTAGATATCCAGTACCATGTATAACCTCCTTTTGTGGGTCTTCAGCCCAATTACAGAGCTGTTGGTTTCTGTCAAGGTATGCATGCCAGTACTGCACCCTTAAGATTAGCATGTCAGGCTGGTATTTGTTGTGGTTCATAGGTTTCACAGCGGAGAAGGATTGTTATCCACTTCCATCCTTTGGAAGCTTGCATGGCACCTTCTATAACCAGGAAAGCTAGTACTCAAGAAATGGGCAGTCAGGTCAGTTCCAACTCCAGAGCCTGTGTGGTCCCTGTGTCTGAAGTGAGTGATGTCCTCAGCACTGAAGATTTTACTTCCACCTCTGGGGATCAACCAAGGGCAGTAGCAATAACCTATAATATTTTGGAAGACTCTTAGACAACTTTGGCCAGCAACTCAATAGAAGACTCCTCATGCCTGCTATTTGGAATTTTCATTAAATGGTCTCTGGCTCTTGGGGGAAGCATTGTCAGCCCAGATGTGAAGATTTCCTTTAAACTACATATGTATGTTTATAAACAGACTTACTTATGTTATAGGTATTTTGGTAGATAGTTAATAGTATGATTGCTTATGAATTTTTCTGACATCTTTTATGTTACTTTGCCCTGCTTATTCCTTATTCTGTATTTGTCTCCCTCCCTCATCCATAATTAGAGCCGGTACACCTGTATCCTCTTGTTCTCCTCTCTAATTTACTCCCTGCTGTATACACACATGTGAAGATTTGGAGCTAGGAACCTAAGATGAAAATACTGTTTATCTTTCTGGATTTGGGTTGCCTTACACAGTATGATATTTTCTTGTTCTAGTTATTTACTTGTACAGGTCATGATTTTATATTTCTTTATAACTGAATAGTATCCCATAGTGTGTATGTACCACATTGTCAGTATCCATTCATTAATGAAGGAAATTTAGGGTTATTACATTTCCTAGCTCTTGTGGATAGAGCAGCACTGAATATGGCTGAGTAAGTATCTGTGGAATAGAATGTCCAGTCCTTTGGCTTTCAGTGGTATAACTGGGTCATAAGGCTGAGTTATTCTTAGCTCTTTGAGGATTCTCCACACTGATTTCTAGAGTAGTTGGACCAGTTGTAATACCAAGAGTAAAGGAGAGTGTTTTCCCACACATTCCCTTTAGTATTTGTTGTTTCATTCTTCTTTGCCATTCTGTCTGATGTAAGAATAAATCTCCAAGTTTTTTTTTAATTTATATTTCCTTAATTGTTAGTTATGAACAGAATTTTGTGAGCTATCCCTTAACCATTTTTTTAGAACTTTTTGTTCAGGTCCCAAATCCCTTTTCTTTTTTCTTGAATGGGTCATTTTTTTTCTCTTTGACTCTGTTTTTTGAGTTCTTTATATATGCTGAATATTTATTCTCTCAGATGAATTGTTGGCAAAGATTCTCTTCCATTTGTTTCTTTAGTTGTACAATAACTATTTAGTTTTAAGAATTCCCACATATCAGTTCGTAGCCTTAATTCTTAGGTAAATGAGTTCATGTTCAGAAAATCCTTTCCTACACCTGTATCCTGTAGGGTACTGTTCATGTTTTCTTCCAGCATTTTCAGTGTATCCGGTTTCACTTTTATGTCCTTGATTCATTTGGAGTTAGTTTTTGTTCAAGGTGATAGATACAGATCTAATTTTATTCTTCATCATATGGGCAGTTTTCCCACCACCATTTGTTGAAGATTTTTTTTCACAAGCATATGTTTTTGGCATCTGTAGCTAGAGTTTTCCTGCCTGGCCCACAGTCAGGACAAATCTCTGTCACCTGCCAGTCCCACAGCCACTCAGAACCAACCAAGTAAACACAGAGACTTATAATGCTTATAAACTGTATGGCCATGGCAGGCTTCTTGCTAACTGTTCTAATATCTTAAATTAATCCATTTCTATAAATCTATACCTTGCCACATGGCTTGTGGCTTACTGGCATCTTCACATGTTGCTTGTCATGGCAGCGGCTGGCAGTGACTCCTTCTGCCTTCCTGTTCTTTCTTTTCTTCTCTCTGTTAGTCCCGCCTATACTTCCTGCCAAGCCACTGACCAATCAGTGTTTCATTTATTGACCAATCAGAGTAATTTGACATACAGACTATCCCACAGCAGGCATCTTTTCCAAATATTAAATGGCTGGAGTTATGTGTACTTATTTTGGGGGCTTAATTTTGTTCCATTGGTTTAGATGCTTGCTTTTTGTTTTTGTTACTGATTGTCTGGTTTTTGCCAAGAACATATTATTTTTATTGCTACAGCTCTGTTGTATATCCTTAGCTCTATTAATCCCCCCATAATTTTTGCTTTTGCTCAGAGTTGTTTTTGCTCTCCAGGGTATTTTATGCTTCCATATGAATTTTAGGATAGATTTTTTTCTGTGAAGTATGAAGCGTGGATTCTTTTTATTGGGATTGTATTGAATCTGTACATGGCTTTAGACAGAGTAGCCATTTTTCACAATATTATTTCTATCAATCCATGAGTATGATATATCTTTCTTCTTTTCTTTTCATATTGTTTCTTTTTTCTGGTGTCTTTATCTCTTTCTTCAGAAGTTTACAGTTTTCCTTCTAGGGATCTTTCACTTCCTTGGATAACTTTATTCTGTGATGTTTTGTTTTCATTGATGCTACTGTGAATGGGAGTATGTTTACTATATCATTCTCTGTCTGTTTGTTGTGGGTTCATAGAAACACCATTGGTTTGTGCAAGTTGATTCTGGATCCTGCCACATTGCTAAATTTGTTGATCATTTCCAGAAGTTTTCTGATAGAAATTTTAGGATCTCTAATATATAATATCATGTCATCTGTGAGTAGGGATGGTTTGACTTCTTCTTTGTGTCCTCTCAACTTCTTTCTCTTGCCTAATTGCTCCAGTTAATGCTCTGAGTACAATACTGGAAGGAATGGAGACAGTGGAAAACCCTGTCTCATTCCACATTTTGACCAGATTACTTCAAATTTTCCTCCATTTAGAATTAGTCTGACTGTGGACTTCTCATATGTATCTTTTATTATGCTGAAGTATGTTTTCTCTGTTACTACTTTCTCTAAGAGTTTTATAAAAGCACGTAGAATGTTTTTTCAAAGACTTTTTCTGCTTCTGTGTGTGAATAATGTGAATTATGTCATTAAATCCATTTATATGTTTTATTACATGTATTGACATGTATATGTTGAACCATCTCTACATTTCAGGAAGAAAGATAACTTGTTCACCAATTTGAAAAAGGGCAAGTGCTATGTGGGAAGGGTTGAAGGGAGGAAAGATAATGAGGAGATGATTTACTATATTTTGATTGAAAGATATATTTAAGATAAAAATAAAAACCAAGAGTAATTTTTAAAATGAAAAATCCTCTTATTTTTTATAAAAATGATGGTGAGCGATAAATGACTGCTTCTTAGGATGGAATGAATTCAGTATAATGGGCTATCTTAGTTCCACATTGTTGGAAAAAAACGAGGGATAAAAGAAAGAGAGAGAGAGAGAGAGAGAGAGAGAGAGAGAGAGAGAATAGATGTGAGCCTCAAGAGACTCTAAAAACTAAGAATTTTGTCAAAGCACCATTGATATAAGATTGAATAAGAATATGATGCTTCATTGAAACAAATTTTGATTTTGAAAGATGCTAAAGTTTTTAGTAAGTTATAGTAATAAAAACTCAACAACCTACTAACTCAGATTAAAGATATTAGTATCTATCTATCTCTATCATCTATATCTATATCTATCTATATGATAACATAATTATGAAAAAGCATAAGAATAAATTTCAGACCTATTTTTTATATTTGAAACCCAAGCCATGGACTATAATTTATCAATAAATAATGAATAAATCACTATGATATTTTGAATGTAATTGGCCCCCATAATATCATAGGGAGTGGCACTATTAAGAGGTATAGCCTTGTTGGAGTGGGTAAGCTTTGTTGAAGGAAGTGTGTCATTGTAGGATCAGGCTTTGAGGTTTCCTATGCTCAGGATACCACCCAGTGTCTCAGTTGACTTCCTGTTGCCTGCAACATGGAGGACTCTTAGTTACTATCCCAGCACCACATCTGCCTGCATGCCGCCATGCTTTCTGTCATAATGATAAATGGACTGAACCTCTGAAACTGTAAGGAAGCCAACCTAATTAAATGTCTTCTTTATAATAGTTGCTACGGTCATGGTGTCTCTTCACAGCAATAGAAATCCTAAGACAATCAGACTCCATCAAAACATACTTCCCATTGTATGAGAAAAAATAGAGAATAAGTTTCAACCTGGAGTAAAATATGTTCAAGACTAATATTCATTAAAATATATAAAGAAATATTAAAGAGAACAAGCTAGAAAATGAGCAGAAAGCAAACAATTTGATAAAGTGTATATGAAAATGGCAAAAAACTGTATATTATATTTAAATTAACTTCCTATCAAGGAAATGGAAATTAAAACCATAATTAGATATAACTACACATTTATACTGTACACCTGGCTAAAGTTGAAAATTGCAAAAGACCAAATGATGATGCATATGCAGAGAAACTGGGAAAGCCATACACTGTTGATGTGTTGCAGCATACATTCTGATAGTTTATTATAAAATTAATTATTAATTAATACATGACACAGGAACATACTCTTGAGCTATAGAAATTAATACATGTTTATACAAAAATGTTCCACCTGGAGCCAATTCAGATATTATTCAATAATTAAAGAGTAGCATAAAATGAAAACAAAACCTATATCAGATCCATATTGTATAATACCACTTTGCAGGGAAAAAAAGAACACAAACAGTTATGGATACATGTAACAATTTGGATAGCACCTTAGGGAATTACAGTAAGTAAAAGAGTCATTCACAAAAGGACATGCTGTATATTTGTTTTACATAACATGTTCAACATGACGAAATTACAGAAATAGAACTGAGATAAGTGGTTCTCAGAGGTTGGACGCTGAGGGAGTAGACATGAAAAGACAAAGAGTCTTGAAAATGATGGGATTCATTCTACCCTTGACTATAATAGTGACATACCACAATAATCACATGACAACATCACATGGAATATGGCACACATGCACATATACAGTCTCACACACATATACCTGTACATGTTTTACAAAACTGATGGCCTTTGAATATTTCTGAATTCTCCAAGTGTCAACAGCCAGGCTAATGGATTATGTTTTATTATAGTTACAATACTTCAGTATAACTGGAGATTGGGGTGAAGAACACATGACCTGTCTTTGTTTTTCATACAACCGTAAGGGAGTCTAAAACTGTTTCAAAATGAAGCATCAAATTAAACAAACGGGATTATTTTAAGCACAAAAGCAGCTTTGACATCAAGTATTCATGAGTTAGGAATGAGCCAAGAAGGTTGGTGAGACTCCAAGAAGGCCATGTACCCCAACATCCTCTTCAAAAAGAATAAAAATGATAGAAACTCAAGTGTGGAATCATAGTGCACAGAGTACCATGGAAAAGGAAAACTGGTTTGGAAAATTACTATACCCAATATGCCACTGAAAGATGGCCTTCTCTTTTAAAAGTTTCTGTTAAAAATCATTAATTCCACTGCTATCTATCCATCCAGCAAACCATGTCTTAAACCTTGAAAACAAAACCAGGGCCTCTCCACCCTCCTTGATGGAATCTGCTGGCTTGATCTTGTTCAGGCAATCACAGCCCACTGTGAATTCATTCATTCATACATACATACATACATACATACATACATACACACATACATCAGTACTATCATGTTCAGAAGACACTGTTTTGGCTCAGTCCTCCCTGACCTTTGGCTCTTACAATTTTTTTCTGCTCATCTGCTGTGATGGTCCCTGAGCCTTGTGGAAGGAACGGGGAGTGAAACAGATACTCTATTTATGGCTGAGCACTCCACTGACATTTATTTTCTACATTTGACCAGTTATGTATTTCTTAATCAACCACCATTCACTGTACATAAAAACTTTTCTGATGAGGTCTAATAGTTGCACTAATCTCTGGGTACAGAGTTAATTTAGAGGACAATTGATGTATGTCCAATCAGTAAGATGATGATAGCAGGTTCTCCCCTGGGCACTGGAAACTTCCAGACATGTCCTCTATCAGCTTTGTAGTCATTCTGGCATCCATTCCTTTCTGTGGAGGAGTGTTTAAGTCTAATCAGAAAGTAGTTGTTCCCCACCCTATAACATTCATGCCACTATCACACCTTGTCAGAAGAACTGTTTTTGTAGCTCCATGGTTCATAGCTTGGTAAGTAAGATTATTGATGAACTTCACCCGCAGCAAACTTCACATACTTTCTCGTTGCCATGGAGTAACCTGGGTCTTCAAATAGAAGTTTGTTAGGAGTACAAATTTGCTAGCTAGAAATCCAGAGAGGCCTTAATCCCATGTGAAGCTAAGGGCAGCCACTGCTTGTAATTCAAAAAATAAAAATACATAATTTATTGAATGAGAATTTTTATTAAACTAAATACACACACACACACACACACACGCATCTTGATTAATCATCAATGCAATCCCATCAGTGCTGTATTTTGTAGAACAAAGAAGGGTTTGGTGGGAAGAGCTTACTGAGGATGACAAAATGAGTCCCCAGAAGACATGAAAAAATAACCACTGTGTCCCCAAAGTTCTGGCTTGTATTCACCAAGCTAAGCCATGATACAATAGAAGAATGCATAAATGTGTGATATAATCAGTATTTCTCTAAGGCCAGAATGCAAATATACAATGCTCAAGGTCTATTTTTTCTATGACTAATCTGGAAGCCCCAGATGGACATTGGTGAAATAAGATCATTATTTCATCTCCAGGTTCAAATGGTTTAGAGATTTTTTTAACTTCACTTTTGTATATTTATGGTGATAACTCATGTAAGAATGCTTGTTTTTGCTTCCATTTTTACTACCTAAAGTTTAGATGTAGTTTCACAGAAATGAAGTGAAAACTAGTTAATCCTGACCCAGAATGAAACTTTGGGGAGAAAGCTCCTTTGAATGCTAGGAATTGTTCCTACTACAGCCGATTTCCCAGATGAGGTAAATGTGCTGGAAGCTGAATGGCTGTGGTATGGAAAGGTACCCCCACTTATTATGGTTCACCACCTGCTAGCCTTTCCCCATCAACTGAGTTCATGATGAGATGGATCATGACAAGCTCAGGTAGAGGGAAGAAGTGCACTCAGGAGGCAGAAAGGTGCATCTTCCCCTCTGGAGACCCCCTTATTCTCTCCTCTCTTCCGCTGACTCTTAGTCAGTGCCACATTGGCAAAACACAACTTTTGTTCTTGTTCTCAACACAGAAACCAAGACTAATCCTATAACTATACATAACTATACCACTGTGCAGAAACTTCAGTCTGTTTTTGGTTCTCAACAAATACATATGCAGCCACCTGCTACCCAACCAAATATTACATAATCAGAAGGCTATGATTTGTGTTTGAAGGGCTTCTTTTGTTGGATTTTACTGTGTAATATGAACAGACAGGTCATTTCTTCTCTGTCATTACCATTTATTCATTGTTGGGTTTTTTTTTTTTTTGCCTTTCCCTTTGTTAAAGACAAGGATTCTTCTTGTGCCATTTAAAAACACAACTAACATTTTTCTTTCAGCCCAATAGATACAAACAAGACCTTGAATGGCAAAAACTTATCAGTATAAAGAACCAGGAAAAAAGGTATTTTAATATACTGTAGCAATGTCTCAAACATTTGTTTTATATTTAAGAAGAACTGCTAAATGTCTTTAGAACCTAAGAGGCTGTTTGATTAGTCAGTAATGAAATAAGGTTTACAGCATCAGTTATTACTTTTAAACATCAAATACAATAAATAAAGGGGGTGAGGAAATGGCTTAACTGGTAAAGCATTTGCCTGAGATCAGATCCCCAGCGTTTGTGTAAAATTCATGAAAGCCAAACTGTGTTTGGCCACATGGATGAGTAGTACCAGTGCTGGGGGTGAGGGAAGACAGCAGACAGGGTGGTTGGGGGCTGTAGCTCTCTATGAGCCCAGCTCAGTGAGCTCCAGGTTCAATATTGATCTTTTCTCAAAAAGTAAGGTAGAAAGAAATAGAGGAAGACACTCAATGTCCAACTCTTCTCTACACACACATGTGCAGACATATATACCATACGCACATGTTCATATACACATATGCACCCCCACACAAATAATAAATAACAACGTATTTTAAAATCTGAAAATTGTCAATGATAAGTGAAGTTACGTGATAAGAATATCAGTTGACACAGTATTTTTGAAAAACCATTTATCAAGGTGATCAAAATGTCCTTAAAAATGTTGACCTTGGAAATGATCCTGGCTGCAGGAAAGTATACTCTACACAAGATTGTTATATCTGCATTTACAAAGTTATGAATATGGAAAGAAGATATTTATCATATTTAAATCAAAGGTTAAGTGTGTGTGTTTGGCCATACAATGCAGATCTGTGTAAACATGGTAAAAGCTTCTGGTGTGTTTTGGGTTGGAGAAGCTCTAAGCTGTACATGCTGGGCAGGGGAATAGGGCGAATGATGAGTTTAAAGTTGGTGTCCATCAACTGAAGAATGGATAAAGAAAATGTGGTATATTTACACAGTGGAATATTACTCATGTGGCAAAAACAGTGACATCATGAAATTTGTAGGCAAATGGATGGAACTAGAAAAGATCAACCTGAGTGAGGTAACCCAGACCCAGAAAGACAAGCATAGTATGTACTCACTCATAAGTGGATATTAGCTGTAAAGTAAAAGATAATCATTCTATTATCCACAGACCCAAAGAAGCTAAGTAACAAGGAGGGTTCAAAGGAGGTCACATGCATCTCACTGTGAAAGGGAAATAAAATAGTCATCACAGGTGGATAGGGGAGAGATCTGGATGGAGCAGTGGGCATGGAACAAGAGGGGTCAGCTTGAGGGGAGGATGGAGGGAGAGAGGACTGGAAAAGACAACTAACATGAGCTAGAAACCTAGTGCAATGGAAACTCCTAGGAATCTATGAGGGTGACTCTAGCTAAGCCTCCTAACAGTGGGATATACAGAAACTGAACTGGCCATCTCCTGTAACCAGGCAAGACTTCCAGTGGAAGGATTGGGAAACCTAGCTACATAACCTCTGACCTACAATTTGCTCTGCTGATAAGATATTATGGGAAAAAGTTGGCACAGAAATTACTGGAGTGACCAAACAATGATTGATTCAGCTTCAGACTCATACTATGAGAAGGAGCCCACCCAGGACAATGCCTGTAGGGCCAGAATCCAGAGGCTGGTCAGCTCAGAGACCTAGGATAGAACCAAACATGACTGGCAAAAAAGAAAAAACAAAAACAATGAAATGATTTCTAATGATATTCTGCTATTCTCATAGATCATTACCTAGCCCAATTGTTATCAAAGAGACTTCACCCAACAACTGATGGGAACAGATGCAGAGACTACAGCCAAACAGAAGGCAGACCTCGGGAAAATCATTTGGAAGATGAGGAGAAAGAATTATGGGATCCAGAGGGGCCAAGGACATCATGGGTAAACACACAGTCAATTGATCTGGGCTCATGGGGGTTCATGAAGACTGATTTGCCAATCAGAACACTTGCATGGGATTGACCTGGGCCTTTTGCACGTGGGTTATATTGTGTGGCTTGGTTTTCTTGTGGGACCCCGGGCAGAGGGAGCAGGGGCTCTCTCTGACTCTATTCCCTGCTCTTGGGCCCTTTCCTCCAAGTGGGTTGCCTTCTCCAAGTTTAATAGGAGAGGAAGTGCCTAGTCTTGCTGTAAGCAGACATATCATGGTGTGCTGATATACATAAAAGGCCTCCACTTTTCTGAAGGGAAAGGAGAGGGAGTGGATAGGGGCAATTGGGAGATTGAGGAAAGGGACTGGGAGAAGAGGAGAAGAGGAGGGAAGGAGGGGAAACTGTCAAAGGCTTGAAAAAATGAATTAATTGATTAATTAATAAAAATAAATAAAAATTAAAATTAGGCATGCTTTCCTATGTATTTAAATGTAAACACATCTACATAGTGACAAAGGTTAATTTCCTCTGGCTCTGTCAGAGTCTACAGCAGACAGTAACAAAGTCTAGATTCCAGTTTTCTCCTGCAGTGTTGCCTACCTATACAACAAAAACACAAAGACAGGATAAATTCCAGGGTTCTTTCTAGAATGCTTAGGTGTCAATGAAATAGGCAAAAACACCCAGGAAGTACACCTGCTACTTCTCTTCCTTCCTTTGCTTTGAAATTCATCATACATATTCTTTAATTGTAAAGGAAACTTCTAAGTACTTGGGGGAGTGTGAAGCTTACAAAATACTTGATAATTTGCCAGAAGTAATAATGAATAACACATCTGCAACGGAGGCATCATAGGACACCTCCAACTGTCTCTAAAGTGACTAAATATAATCTCCACTTCTGTCACATCTAAGTAAGGCCAATGCCCACTTGTTCAGAAGTCAGTGAATGCTATAGAGAACACAATGACAAAGAAAGAATTCCCATTTGTCAAGAAAATCCAGCACTCCCAGACATGGTCATCTGTATTCTCTGATCATTTCCACAGCTCTCTTTCTTTGCTTCTCTTACATATTACCCTTTGTGTTACTTGTACAGTCTCTCCACTTAGCAAGCTTTCTCTAGAGTCAAAACTGGTTTAGAGTGAAACTTAAATATTTAACATTACAAAAATATGACTGGGAAAACTCTCCTGTTTTGCTAAAATTTCTTCCCTGGAGATCTGAATGATGTGTATTCCCTTTCTTAAAGGTACCAATGACAAGCAATGATTACACCAATATTCACTCCCACTAAATCAATAAGATTACTGGGATTACTTGCAGAGAATGAGTGACAGCCTCATGGATGATCCAAAAGCAGAGACACTGGAAAATCTTTACCTAGCACATAGTCTGGTACTGTGACTACTGCCATCTTATTCTGTGGTATCAGAACTCTGCCTTGCACCATGGACTGAAGACTTAGAGCTCTCCAGGTATCCTCTAGGTCTTCTTTACCAATTTGGGACCACTGAGTCATCCATCCTCAGTAACTGAACAGCTACCACATCCTTTGCTACCCACTCCAGTGTTAGACAAACATTGTTGGGCTACTCAGAACTCACTGTGCAATCCAATCTCACTAATCCTCCTTGTAACGCATAGTTGTTCTATCAGTTCTGTTCTTCTAGAGAATCCTGACTGATACAGACAGAATAGTCAATAATCAAATGGAATTGTAGGTGCTAGTGCTATGTTAGATGTAAGGTGATTGTAGTCCAGGTTATTTTTCAGTCTTTTGCATCTTACAGTCACGGATTGTGGTATTTATTAGAAAACTAGCTATCTGGAAAATGATATTGACAAGCTGAAGGGTGATGGATTGGACTTCATATTGGGTCATAGCTTGAGGGTTGTTCATGTTTCAGACATTTTTGAAGGAAAATCTAGGACATAAAATGTAAAGATGTATCCATCTCAAACAACGTGTTCAGCCTGTGGGCTCTGAAGCTCTTCTGGGCTTTGGTTGTGGGAACTTCTACTGCCCAGCAATAAACCTCTTGTTGCACCTGCTTGTTTTGCCTCCAAGACGGCTCCATTCAGGCTGGAAAGGAGGACCTGGATACATTAGAGCCCTGTGTCTATCCTTCCAGGCTAGAAATTTACTAATCAAATAATATGTGAGTCTTTACTAACTGTGATGGCTAAATTTCTCAATTTATAACCTGTGTTGTTTTCTTTATAAGTTAGATAATCATCAATCATGGCTTTAATAAGTTTTGTTTAGTTTTTAACTCAGAAAATTTGGATTCTTTTTTTATTCAATCTGTTATTGATAAAATCTTGAAAGTAGTTTTAAGAATTAAATTACATAGATATGTATGAGACTTGTTTTCTAACATATTGAATAGATTGCTGATTTACTTCTCTGAATATTATTGAAGTTACTACTCAGCTAGCTTATGGATATTAGAAAAGATTAAAGTTTTAGATTTTATATGCTACTTTAACAGAGATGTTCCCCTTTGGCTCTGTGAGAGTCTCATATATACTGAAATCATATTATTCCATTACACTAATGAAGAAAATGAACCCATAAGCATGACACATTTGACAAAGTTGCATGACCAGGTACACAGGAGTGTCTTTGACATGCCTCTTACTTCCCCTATCTAGAAATTACACCAAGATGTAATCCTCAAGACATGTTCATCACAAGGTGTTCCTTTATGAGGTCCACTGGCTTATTGTCTCTTTCATTGTGTCAAATGATTCATTGATAGATCTGATCTCTATTTCACAACATCACAATTTAATAAAATATAACCAGTGAATCTATAAATTGTGTGATTCCATGAACTCATGGAACTCTTTATTGTTGACAAATAAAATCTGAAGTCATTTCTAATTGATTTTTAAGTTAACATACAGCATAATCATATTCCTTCTAATACCATCATGTAAGCTTTGTAATTCACCTTCCTCTCCGATGCCCTTCCCCTACCATGCATCTCCCTCTTAATAGGCCTCTTTCTCTTCCATGTTTCCCCTTTCTACTTTCATGTTACATAAATCCCATTACTTCTTGTCCTTAAGATTACTTCTGACCCATTCTAGTTTCAAGTCACATATGTGTACATATTCATGCTTGTGTACTTGTGCGTGTACACACACACACACACACACACACACACACACACACACACACAAAACATATATAAATTCAAATCCAGGTTGTGAATATGAGATAAAATATGATATTTGTCTTTCTGAGCCTGAAGAGTTTCACTTTAAAAATGATTTCCTGTTCTATCAATTTTCTCACCAATATAATGATTTTTTCTTATATAGGAATAAAACTCCACTGTGTACATATACCACATTTTCCTTATGAATTCATCTTTAGGACATCTAAATTAGCTCCATTTTTAATGCAGCAATGGATGTGCAGGTATTTGTTTGGTGCATATAGCCAGGAGTACTAAAGCTAGGTCATATGGTACTTCCATTTAATTATTTTTTTTAAAAGAACGTCCATACTGATTCTCATGGTAGCTGCATTGGTATATATTTCTACCAGCACTGTTGATGGGAAAATCTGAACCCATTTTAAGGATAAAATTTGAAATTAGACATTCCTCCTGCTACTGAAGTCTATTTTATGCCAAGTACCTGCTCTAGACACTCAATCATGTCAGTAAGGCAGTAGTGAGTTAATAGTGATGGAGTGACATTAGCATTGAGGTTATGGCTTCAGATCTAATCACCCTCACTACACCTCATTTGGGACATCGATAGTGATTCACCATAGAGACATCAACGGACATATATCATAGGAGATTACCAAATTATATACTCATTTCGGCAAAATAAAAAAGCAGAAAGAAATGATGGAGGAATAAAAATAATGGAAGAAAATCAAAGAAAAATGAAGATGAGGAGGAAATATATTATAAAGGAATTCTCACCATTTATCAGGTGGTATGAATTTATGACTACATGAGTTTTACTTATCTGCATAAAGCTGAGCTATGTATCTACAAGTTTTATAGTGGTCAAAATATTCAACATAAAATCAGGCAACTTTGAATTCTTCTAAAATACCTATCTAAAACTACCCTTTCATATTCAGTTATTTAATTTATTTTAATTGGAAGATGTATACTTAGCACGAGAGTACCACAGAATTGACTAGTAAATTACTTACCACTGCCAATGTCCTAGGCTTCCCTACTAGTGTTATTTTAAGCCACTTGACAGTAATTAAATAATAATTGCATCACAGTAACAACTGAAAATTCCCAACTGAGTGAATTACTTATGTACTATATTAAAATTCTATTCTTATAATTTTACATTGATTGAAGGGTAGGTGAAAACAAGATAGTTGTCTATTTAAAGAAAGACAGGAGATTGATGTCCTTTGCATTGTTAAAACATTTGCAAACAATCGTTTTTCTATAAATAGAAAATCTGTTGTCAAGATGAATCCTTTAAAGCCAATAGCAACCATTATTCCCAAACCAAAACAGTGTTCATTTGAAAATTTTGGCTCTAAAATATAATTTTAGGGGAATATAAGCAAAATAAGTGGAAGACTCATCAGTATGAAGACTTGTTTTCACATTCTAGTACATTCTATGGTCTTACATTTTGGGGGAGTGTATGTTTATTTCCTAGTCATATGTAAAATAACTGTACATCTGATAATATATGGCTTCTCTGTTCTATTAAAAGGATAGACCTGACATTATTTCAAATTCTAAATCTTAGTTTGAGATGTTTGTCTTAGACTAGCTGCTGTCACATTTAGATAAATTGTAGCAACTTGAAATGCTATTTGTGAGAATGGAAATAAATGTCATTCTTTAGCATGTTTTTCAACTTCCAAATTGTAACGTACAGAGAATTTTGAGAACTGGTGAATTCAAGAAAAGATTTCTGAGTTAAGTGAAGGAATCACATTACAGTGAAATATTTGGTTCATTATGTAATAAGTGAGCATATTTCTTTGGGAATGGCTAAAGAAGGAATTCCATGTATTCATGTATTATCTCTAAGTAATATTGTGTACATCAGAAACTCTAGTGAGACATACATAAGCATATCTCTGTATGGGTACATGTATTATTTCTTTTAAACTATGTATGATATCTAGCACTTGTGTGGTTATTTATAATTTGGAGTCATATTTCCATAGACATCCATCTATGAGTTTCAGTTCATATGCTATGACCAAAAGAGGTTTATGAAGTAAACCTAACAGTTTCTTTCTGTTGGGAAATTTCATTTATTCATAAACTGTGGGCTTATTTCAGTTTCATAGAAATGTACCTGGCTTAAAGGTCATCCATTTTAAGTACAAAATTAATGAATTTTACTACATTTATATTATGGACTGACTTAGACTTTTTCATCAGTTCCGAAAGCTCCTTGGGTATTGTTTGTACTCAAATCCTACTCCACCTTCAGTCTCAAATCAACATTAATCTGCTGTCTGTCTTTATTGATTTGCATTTTCTGGAAATGTATTCTTGTGGTTTCTTGCATTCACTATGTTTCTGGAATTTGTAGGGTTGTAGAATCCGATAATATTCCATTCCACTTCATTATCGTTCCATACACTCCATCTTACTATCTCAGTCACAAGTTGAAAAACACATGGACTATTCCTAGTTGTAAGCTATTTTAAGTAAAGTTGCTATGGAGATTTGTGTCTAAATCTCTGGGTAAACATAGATGTGATGGTGATCTTGGTTGTCAACTTGACTGCATCTGGAATTAGCTAAATCCTAGGTATCTGAGTCTGTCAGTGAGAGATTTTTCTTGATTGTATCATTTGAGAAGATCCACCCTAAATCTGGGCCACACATTCTGGTGGCAGCAAACATATAAGGACGTGGAAACCAAAAGTTTCTGTGTTTGCTGCTTTCCCCCAGTCTCTCTGAAAAGTTCATCTTTCCTGATGGTTTGCCATTACTTCACTGATATTTGAACTTTAAGGATTTCAATATAGACTAGAGAGCAGCTGAGACATCTAGCCTATGGACTGAACAACTACTATATTATTGACTTTCTCATCAAGAGATACCCGTTGTTAGACTAGCCAGACCACAGTCAGGAAGCCTCAAATAAATCTCCTTTCAATACATACAGATTTAATCTATCAGTTCTGTTCCTCTAGAGAGAGCTGACTGGTACAATAGGCTTTTGACTTTCTTTGAGAAAAAAATCTATGAGAGAACAGTGATTTTACTGTCAATGTTTATAGTGTTAGAAACATTTCAACCTTTCTCATTGAATCAGTGCCAGCATAAGCATGTGAGAATTTCCTCGCCGACATTTAGTATTGTCCATCTATTTATTACCGCCTCTTTGCAACAGTCAAGTAGTAGAATCTTGTAAATTTCATTTCTCTAATGATTTTTGGCATTGAGACTATTTTCACACATTGACTACATTTTTTTGTTTTCTTTGATAATGGGAAGTAAGCTCATCTATTTCAGATTTTCATCTTCTCACTGTTAACTTATGAAATAACTTTATATATTGTGTATAAATCCAACTTCAGATATATGATTTGATAATTCTCACTTGAAGCTTGTTTATCACTGTAGTTTTTAGATTTTCTTACAGGTGTTTATGAGAGGGAAGAGCTTTTTAAAAAATGGCATTCAGTTGTTTATTTTTTAATTTTAGAAATAATGCTTTTCCTTCAGATCAACTTTATTGGCTAAGTTAAGTTTAAAGTAATTTATTCTAAAAGTATAACTTCAACTTTCATATTGGAGCCTATAATTCATTTTGAGGTAAGATTTATATATTATATGAAATACCACATGAAGTGTTGCTTTTGTATTGGCAGAAGTATAATTGTTCTAGAGTTGTTAGGTAAAAAGATTATCATTTTCCCCAAGGGATTCATGATCTCAAAACTACAGAGAACAGCCAGGGGTTGTTGCCTACCATCTGGGTTCTGTTCCATTGATACACAGGCCCACTTTTTACCCATACTACTGTGGTTTACATTTGAAATAAATTTGTGTGAGACCTTCAACTTTTTTCTCCTTTTGCAAATATTTTTGCTTTCTGCTTGTCAGTTTTTCCAACAAAACTTATAGGGCTTTGCTTGGGATTGTACTGTGTCTGTAAAATACTTGAGGGAAAATCACCATATTAAAATAATTTGCAAGAATTATTGCAATACAGTTCTCATGTGATGCACTCTACCATTTTAGATAAATACTATTTAGTCCAATCACAGAGACATGTTAACTGCTGCCGTAATCTATTGTCAGAACCACTTCATCACCACAAAAGGAAAGCTTTAACAGCAGCCATTCATCAATTTCCTTACTTCCCCAACCTTAACCCTAGGAAACTTCTAAATACATCTTCTACCTTTGTAGATTTACTTGTTCAGACTGTTTCTGTAACAAATATCTATAAAATGTAGAATGACCATTTAGAATGAATATTATGAAAATGGGAGGTTCATTTTGTCTTATTAGTTCTATAAGAAGTTTATAAAATTTGTTTTTATCATATTCTCCTGTCTTCCAAAAACTCTTCCTAGATATGTTCATTTCCCCCTTCAAAATCTACCCCCCCCATGAAGGCTAATTTGTAATGCCCAAATATTCTTAGATGTGTGGCTTTCTACTGGAGCATGATTGATTTACCAGGAACTACATTCTAAGAGAAGACTCTCTGCCAACAACTCACAATTACCACTAGTTCCTCAGTGAGGCATAGAACTATGTGCCCAACTCCCCTCTCCATGGTGAAATTTTCTCTGGCTTGGGCTTGCACAGGTGGACATCTCAACCTCTCTTGGGCTGCTGAAAAGAAGAAAGGAACATCAAGAAGCAATTGAACATATTGATGAGGTACAAAATAAAATAGAATAACTGAACAAGCCAGTGAGGAAATTTTGAAACTTGAACAGAAATATAACATCTCTTTTGATAATTTCAGTACCAAAAGAGATCAGAATAGATCTCCAATATCCCAAATTTCAGGGTAACATTTGTCAGCCATCCACAAGTGTCTGGATTTCTTAGGAAGGAATGTGGACTATTTGTCCTCATGTGAAGTGACAGAATTTGAACATACAGGTTTTTGAAGTTTTACTACATATGTTTATGAATAATTCTAATTAACACTATCCAAATGTGGCATGGAAGTGGCTTCTGTATGCACCTTTCTCTTCTTCATATCTTTGGTAAATCTAAGACTTTCATCACTAAGTAAAACCTTGGTTAAGGGATTTTCAATGATACCTTCATCAGATCAATTCTTAATTGTTTTCATCATGAAATACCTACAACCAGTTCCCCCAGGGTTAAGGTATTAGCACAAAAGAGGGGATGGGAAGAATTTAAAAGCAAGGGGTGATGGATGGCTACAATGAAACAACGTTTTCAATACAACAGGGTGGGCAGTTTCACATGTGACCTCACACACACACACACACACACACACACACGGGGAGGAATAGTAGTGAGAGCAATGGAAGGATACTTTGGGTGGGTGAATTTAATCAAAACACATGTTATGTATATGTGAAATTCTAAAAATTAAGGAGGAGGAGGAAAGCGGGAAAAGGAGGAAAGAAATAGTGGTAGTTTTTCCAAAAAATGTTTTAGTGGAACTTATCTAAATAATATTTATTTTTTTGTCCTTGGTTAATATATTATGCTATATTGATGAATTTGTAAGGGATTAAACCAACCTTATATTATTGAATCAAATTGGCTATTGATTTAAGCATTTTAAAGAAGTTAGTCTATATCAGTCATCATTATTTTGCTCACTATTTTTGTATCTGTATTAGTGAGAAATATTGGCCTATAATTTTCTACCTTGATTTAAATGTCTTTATCTGTTCACATAGCACCAGAGCTAACACTGTCTTTGCAGAATGACTTGGGAAATAACTCATTTCCTAATAATCCAGGAGATCTCCTAATTTTCTAATTTCTATTCATTCTTAAATGTTTATTAGAATTTATCAGTGAATCCATAAAAGTGGGGGATTTTCTGGAAATATTTCAATTGAAATCCTTCATTTTTTATTGTTGGTAATATATTTGTGCTACATATTTCTATTTGAGAAATTTAAGTCCTTATATGTTTTTGCTTATTTGATCTGTTACCTAATTTTGATAATTTCCATGATACATTTTTATTTCTATTAAATTGGATGGCTGTCACTTCTGTTGGTATTTTGAATCTTATCTGCTCATTTTTTTAAGTACTCTGTCTAAATGTTTGTCAATTTTGTTAATCTCTTCAAAGAAGCACCTTTTGATCTTATTGAATTTTCTCTATTGTTTTTCTGTCCTCTACTATTTGATTTGCCTCCAACCTATCAGTTCCTTCACACTGCTTGTGTTGTTTATAGTGTTCTAGTTTTTAAAATACAAGGTCCCTGATATGTATATCAGTTTTTTACCCAGGGCTGTAACAAATTAACACACATTTAATCGCCATCATTTAATTAATTAATTAATTATTGTGTCTGTTTCCCTGCAGTATTCAAGGATGGAACCCAGAGCATTTCTGCTTATCTGTTAGACAAATATTCACAAGTGAGGGAAACTTTCAGCCAAACATGGTGGCTTTAAGCAAGTTTATTTTCTTCCAGATCTGTAATTTTTAGCCTAACATGTCTTAATCTTCATTCAAGATTGCAACAGGGCTGGATTTCTTTCTAGAATCTTGCAGGGAAGGTAAGTTCCCTTAGCTTTTAGAGTTTCTAGAGATTTCCTGAGTTTCTTGGCTCATGATTGCTGCTCCCTTCTACAAAAATTAGCCACCACTACATTCCCAAGTTCTTCTGATATTCAAAGTTTTTCTTTCTCTTCCACTTTGACACTCTATAATTATATTTCAGTTGCACAGATAACTAAAAAAAAATACAGTTATTTCAAGGGCAGTGAATGAGTTTATCTGATACTACTTGAGTGTCTATTTCCTATAGTATTTTAGAGAGAACATACTCTTGAGTTTTGAAGGTAATAGTAAAATACTTTAGGGTAGGTCCTATGTTTTACCTACCAATCTCTAACATATTTCCTTTTATATTATATTAATTTTCCTTCATTTTCAAATACTTTCTAATTTCTTGTTTTTAAGTCACTGGTGTTTTTAAAACGTGATGCTTAAATTTTGACATATTTGTAAGCTTTTCAAACCACATGTGCTATTAATTTAGATTATTTCATTGTGGTTGAATAACACTATTTGTATTTCATTTTTGAGGCTGATTTTCTGGCCTCAGTATCTTGTCTCCTAAAGGATGTTCCATGTGCCCTCGATATGAACAGACTGAAGAGTTTCAGAGAGATAACCTATTTCTGGGCCATTTATAGTGTTCAAGCCCTCTATATCAATCTGAATATCCCTAATATTTATATACAACCTTAAGATTTCCAGCTGTTACAGTAGTTGAATTTTCTATTTTCTCTTCAACTTTTCAAAGTTGGAAGTATGTCTTTTGGAGCTTTGTCAATATATTTCTACGACATATAAGAAAAAAATCTGATATTTTTATGACCCTAAATCTTCAGTAGTGTCCTAAGATTTCTATTGCTGTGATAAAGACTATGACCAAAAGAAACTTGGAAAGAAAGATTTGCTTTTGTTTTTATTTCCAGTTACTAGTCCATCACTGAGGGTTGGCCGAGCAGGGTTCTGGAGGGGAACTAAAGCAGAAACCATGGAGGAGTATAATTTTTTGACTTGCTCTTTCTGAATTGCTCAGTTTGCTTTTTTTATACACCCCAAGACCACATGGCCTGGGATGTCACTGCCCACTGTAGTCAATTAATAAAATATTCCATGGTTTTGCCTATAGCCCAATCTGATAGGGACATTTTCTCAATTGAGACAATAGACTCATTGTCAACTTGACATGCAAACATATCACTATTAAATCTTTAAATCTTTAAATTAAATAACCTTTCCTTTACTGTTTGTGCACCAACTCTCACAGTAATAGTATCACAATGATGGATGATGTTGTTGTGTATGCTGTGAATGTGTTCCTCTGTTTGGTTGATAAATAAAATGCTGATTTGCCAGTAGCCAAGCAGGAAATATAGGTGGGATAAGCAGACAAGGAGAATTCTGGGAAGAGGAAGACAAAGTCAGGAGTCACCAGCCAGATACAGAGGAAGTAAGATGTGAAGGCAGAACTGAGAAAAGGTACGAAGCCATGTGGCTAAATATAGATAAGAATTATGGGTTAATTTAAGTGCAAGAGCTAATCAATAGTTAGCCTGAGCTAATGGCTGAGCAGTTATAATTAATATAAGTCTCTGTGTGTGTACTTGGTGACCATGAGTGGGAGAGATTTGTACCAACTTCTGGCTGGCTGGGACACAGGAAAACTTCCAGCTACATCACAATATAAAACAAGTGATATATTACTTTTTATTCTTCATCTTAAGATGAAGTATACCTTTTCCACTATCAGCATAGCCAGTTCTATCTTATGAATGATTACTGTTTGTAAGGTATCTCCCTTTATTCTTAACCTCCAAACAATATGGGTTGTCATTGTTTTTTAGACAGGATCTAACCACATATCCTTGGCTGGCCTGGAGCTCACTGTCAGGCTGGCCATCAACATAGAGATTGTCTCCCTCTGTCCTGTCAGTGCTGGATAAAAGGTATATACCACTATAGACTGACATACAACTTATTTATATTTTGAATTTAATATATCTTTTCTGAACAGTATACAGTTGGGTACTTTTCTTTTATCCAACAAGTTTTGACATGAGTTAATTTTGAGTTAATTGTTTAAATCATTTAATATAATGTTATTATTTTTATGCTTTGAGAATTTCATACATGAGTACTGTATGTACATCATTTAAAACCCCTTCTCTCCTCTCCAACTTTTCCTGCATTCCTCTTTACTTCCTCTCAAATTTATGATTACTTTAATCACTATTATTACATAGAGAAAAAGAGTATAGTTTTACTCCTAGTGATGCATGTTTAGGCCTGACCACTTGGGACAGGGTAACCTTCTCAGGATGCTTGACTCTGGAAGACACTCATTCTCCCTCTCTCTGCCACCACTGAATGGCTGTAGTTCTTTATCTATGGGCTGAACCTTGTGAAATTTTTTACAACCAAGATGGCATTTCAACTGCTGTTGTCATTATGCAGGTTTTGTTTAGGAAAACAGCAATGCAATTTCAGGTTAGCATCTATAGTATACCCAGAAAACACTATCTAGCAGCAGTTATTGTCTTCTTCTGGGTATTATAATCTTTCTGCCCTCACTTTAGGATGTTCCCTGAGTCTTGGGTGTACAAGCTCTATTGGAATGTATCAATTAGGGATAGATACCCTACAGTTGCTTATTTCCTATATTTTGACCTGTCATGGATCTCTGTGAGAGTTTATATCTTTTGATGAAATAAGATTCTTGAAAGAAGGGGGAGAGCTATGCTTATCTGAGGGCATAAGAATAAGTATTTAGAATGTATTTAGAAATTATTTTGGTTTAGGCAAATGGCAGTAGTAGGTTCTCCTGCCTCTACGACTCTCCATACACAGCTAGTTGGCAAGCTTTGCAGGATCAGATTTGAATGCCCTCTTATTTGTCTGTATTTAAGTCTAATTAGACAGCTGTTGGTTATCCCCCCAAAAAATTGTCACTGTTGTACCATTGTGGATATCTTACCAGACCAGTCAGTTTTGTGGTTCATAGTCTTTATAGCTAGTTAAGACTAAACTAGTCTGAGATTTCATATTACCCTAAGCAGAATGGTGATAATAATAATAATAATAATAAAAACCCTGACAGAAAATGCTAGTTAAGATGAGGTGAAGAAGAATGCTCATTCACTATTTTTGTGTTGCAAATCATTGCAACCACTCTGGATATCAGCATGGAGAAACTGGAGAAAGTTAAAAGTAGATCTAACATATGACTTCTGCAAATATGCTAACAATTTTATATCTTGCCACACAGATACTTACACATACATGTTCGTTTCTGCTCTGTTTGTAACAACTAAGACCTTGAAACAACATAAATTTTCTTCAGTTAATGAATGGATAAAAAAATATGTTACTGTTTTGGATATATATCGTTTCCTGAAAGGACACAAAGTATAATTTTTAGTATAGGAATGAATGTATTACCCAACCAGAGCAAATATAAATTATGTATTCAGAGCTTTTCATATAGTGGGGGTGCCGTGGGACGGTCTATATGTCAAATTGCTCTGATTGGTCAATAAATAAAACACTGGTTGGCCAGTGGCCAGGCAGGAAGTAGGTGGGACAAGGAGAGAGGAGAATTCTGGGAAGCGGAAGGCTGAGGAGAGAGACACTGCAGCCGCCGCCATGACCAGCAGCATGTGAAGACGCCAGCAAGCCACCAGCCACGTGGCAATGTATAGACTTATGGAAATGGATTAATTTAAGCTATAAGAACATTTAGCAAGAAGCCTGCCACGGCCATACAGTTTGTAAGCAATATAAGTCTCTGTGTTTACTTGGTTGGGTCTGAGCGGCTGTGGGACTGGCGGGTGACAAAGATTTGTCCTGATTGTGGGAAAGGCAGGGAAACTCTAGCTACATGGGGGAGTTAGTTGCTACCCCTGTGTAAGGGACAAAGACTCAATGGCCAGCAGGGGAAAAGGAAGGCTTCAGAAGAAAGCAATGGAAGACTTCAAATTTGCAATCATGGAAGTTTCTGGAATGTGAATGGTGGAGAACTAAGATGATCTAACATGTTTAATGTGAAGCACATGTGTGGTTTTCTCTCACAGGTCCTGAAGTGACATGAACTAAGCATTCAAGATGAAAGTATTAGCAGTCATTGAACCCTTCCCAAATATCCTGGACTAACTGGCACAGAGGCAGTTAACCAAATCTTATTCTTGTATATGATATGTTCATTTTTCATTGTTTTATTCAGCCTTTCCATACATTATTCTTGTTTCTTACTATTGTGTTAAACTCATTTACTAGCTCTTGGAGTAGTTTTGTTGGTTCTTAGGACATACAACACACAGAACTGTACCATCCATCATCTATAAATAAGGGCTGTTTTATCCATTCACTTCAACTGAATATTTCAAAATTCATTTTTCTCTTTCTGCCATTTTGCTATAGTGATTAGCCATATATAGTTTTCTCAATCAACATGGGACAAAGTCAAAGAAATACCTGAAAGATCCAAAAATGGTAAAGGAAACTAACAAGTAATTTTATCTGAGTACAGATAAGTTAGTCAGACTAAATGGTAACCCGTCTATTTTGCATTGGAAGATGCTCTGTTGCTAAGATTTTACTTGCTACTACATTTGTCTAGAGTCATAGTACCTGAGCAGAGTTATAACCACATTACAGTTTGCTAAAATACAGTAAATGATAAAGTGCTACACATTGGAGTGCAAAAAACAATAGCATAATTGAACAGATTTAGGAAGAGGTTTTCTCATTTGAAAATTTACTGTGTGTTATCAGCATTGATGACAGAACAGCACTGGTATGAAGATATGCAGACACCAAGATTTATCAGGGAACTCTCATGTTCAGCAAAGATGCAGTGGTATGTAACAAACCTATCCCTTTATCTGAAATCAATAAATAAATACCTAACCTTTCAGAATTTGACATTTCTGAAAGATAACAGTGCACATGTGGCATTTAAAAATACCCTTCTATTTCTAAGTGTTCATTAAATAGAAATATAAGAATATTCTCATAAGACATTTGCCTATAAATACTCATAGTAATTTAACTAAAATCAAAAACCCAAAACAACTCACATTACATGTCCTTGAAGATCTGATTTAGTAAACAAGCTGTAGCATATTTAACCATGTACAAAAATAAATGACTATGTTATTGATATGTGATATTCCTGGATGAATCTCATGTCATATACATTAAACAAGTCTCTAAATATAAAGCAGTACACAGTGTCATTTCATTTAGATAGAGGTCAATTATCTAGACAAGTCATATTTATAACATGCACAGATTTCTACATCTCAATAATTAAAATATAGCTAACCTAAAATATACATTTTTGAAATTTGAATAGACAATATATACAGGAAGTAATGACCATAAAGGAATGGGATCATCAGGTTGTATTAATATATTAATTATTTTATATGTAACAAGTATTATATACATGTACCATATAAGTATATGTAACAACTATGTTTTAAAAAAAGGAGGCCATAAATTTGGGAGCAAGTGTGAATGGGCACAGGTAGGATAGAGGAAGTGAGGGAAAGACATAGTATACTTTAATAAATGAATAAATAAATAAATACAAAAGAAAGCTGTCAAAATGGCTCCACAGGTAAAAGCATTTGTCTCTCAGCTTGACTTGATGCTTAGGACGCTTATAGGACCTCCATATGCAGTCATGTCATGGGCACATCACCCACACAATATATAAGTAAATTTAATAAATGTAATTAATTTTTTTTTCAAGACAGGGTTTCATTGTGTGATAGCCTTGGCTGTCCTGCAACTAGCTCTGTAGATCAGGCTGACCTAGAACTCACAGAGATCTGCTGCCTGCCTCTGCCTCCTGAGTGCTGGGATTAAAGTTGTTTGCCACCAGAGTATAGCTTAAAATAATTTTAAATAGATAACAGATAATGATTGTTTTTGAGGCTGGAGACATGAGAACTCATGCTAAGGTGATTTTAGCATGTAGGAGGGTTGTGAGTTGTGTGGAAGTATGCGTTCTTAAAAAACAGATCCAAGTGTACACAGACAAGTTCTTCATACCTCTTGTTGTGACTATTACTTAGCTTTAAAAAAGACACTCCATTATTATTATTATTTCCTGCTCAATTTCCTAGAATAAAATGAAGCCAGAGTGAGACTTAGAAAAGTCAAGATACTTCTATATTGTTGGTTTTGATTACTCATGCAATTCACATAAAGCACTTCATGATAATGAATTCATTCTGATAAACCACTGATGCTGCTCACACTTGCTTTGTAAAGCCCAAAGTACCGCTCAGTGGCTGTGTATAATATAAATATATATTTAATCCTGAGAAAATATACATCCTCAGGATTAAATATATATATTTATATTGTATATAATATGTATAATATATGATTAGTATACAATATTCTATAAGTTCAAAAACATTTTAACATCTTCCATCTCCATTAATGTTAAGTGATGCTGGAATTCCTCAGGAAATATATACCATAAGTGTATAAACACTGTAGGAGTTAATGATGATTGATTTCATTAACTGTCTATGTCTAATACCTGTGGAGTTACAGCAGGCTGAAAATACTGAGTCAGTAGTAAGTGCTATACCTAGCGGTTACCTGAATGTACTCTTCCTTCCTCCTTGCATTGTTCTTTCTTCAAGTAAAAAAAAATAATAATAATTTCAATGACATGGACATTTAATTAACCCTTTCATTTTCAGAAAACTATAGTTGTAAAATTTCCCTAAATTAAAAAAAAAATTGTAGAGAGAGCAAATTTGCTTACCTTTTAACCATATTCCCCCAATTCCAACAGCTGGCCAAACTACTACAACATCACATTCAGATAATGATCATCCATAGAGTGAAGATACATCATGTGGACTTTTACTTCCTAGAGTACCACAAAAATGGATCCTGCAATACATGATCTTATTGTCTTTCACTCCATGTAAGTCTCTAGATATTCATGCTGATTATTGGAATTTTCAATACTTCATACCTCTCTAATTTTAAGTTTCATTTACTGACACAAATGACACTGTTTAAAAAAAAACCTCACTTATTAAACAAATCTAGATGTTTTTCTATTTGGGGGACTTTGTATGGTAAGGCTTCCTCCGTACATGTACAGAAATGAGTGGAATGAATATGGCTTCATTGATCTAGCATTATTAGGTTAATAACACATGGCCAAGCAATTTTTCAGATTAGTTCTACAACTGGCTTTTCTAGCAGTGTGCACGGTCCAGTTGTGCTGCCTCACTGCAAGCATTTGATGTTGCTGCTCATCTTTGCCTTTTATTTAAAAAAATGCAATGGTAATTCCCACCTTAACATTCTTATTGTCTAGTGATCTTTTTAAAAGTTCTTTACAATCCCAAACATGCATATATTGAGTTTTGGTGGTTTCCATCCATCATGACTCTGTCTTTTCTTCCCTCTTGGCAAAATATTTTTCCTCCAAGTTGATGGGTTGTTTTGTTTTGTTTTGTTTTGTTTTGTTTTGTTTCCCCACTGACTGATTTTCAATTAATTTGATGGCATGAGCATGAGTGGGGAGTGACGTACAGGAACAAGAACAATTTATAAACAAAAAAAAATTACTAAAGCAAATCATACCTCCGTCACCAGCAGCCATCTTAACCTCATTGAGGGCTAGAGACTTATGGGTGCCTGACCCATGGGTGATGGAATAGTGATGGCTCCAATTTTGCGCAGGCCTTGCGCTGGTTACCAGAGCTGTGATGCGTTCACAAGGGTGGGGACGAAGTCATATCAAGGAGACACTTTTTTCCAGCACCTTCAACCGCTGTCTCTTACATCCCTTCTGTCTCCTCTTCTGAAGAGTTCCTGGTGTCCCCTGGGCCTTCCAGGAGGTGATAAGGATGTCCCATTTAGAGCAGATCACCACAGTCACAAATTTTCCTCACATCCACCAGTTGTGAGTCTTTCCACATTAACTGCTGCTAAGTAGAAGAAGCAGCTTCTCAGGTGGTCATTCTGTCATGCTTCCATCTGAGTATCCTTCTGTGTTCCCCTTTACAATCGGTGTCTATTCTCTGGTGCAATATCTCCCCATTACTGATGGAATTATTTTCTTTGGTCGCCTTTTTAAATTAATATTCTAATGGATTTATTAATTCATATATATTTTACTGTTTACCTTTGACAGTTCCTAATAAATTTTAAAAACTGATTCTCAGTCCATTGGCTGAGAAGACTTCAAATACTTTTCCATTCTTTGACACAAAATATGCTTTCAACAGGAAAAAATATATATATTTTTAATTTTGATGGTGTTCACTTGGTTAATCATTCCTTTTATAGATTACATTTTTGCTATAATATATAAGACTTCTTAACCTAGCTTGGGAACCCAGTGAATGCTGCTATTTCCCCCCATTATTCTATAATTTTTCATCTTACCTGTATGTCTGCAATTCATTTGGGGGTACTTTGGTATAAAATGTCAGTCTTGGCTTAAGGTCATTTTATTGATATATAATTACTCTATCACTGTTTTTATTAAGAAATTTTTATTTTTGATTTCTCAAGACAGGGTTTCTCTGTGTAGCTTTGCGCCTTTACTGGATCTTGCTCTGTAGACCAGGCTGGCCTCGACCTCACAAAGATCCGCCTGCCTCTGCCTCCCGAGTGCTGGGATTAAAGGCTTGCGCCACCACCGCCCAGCTAAGAAATTTTTTATTCATTTTACATACCAGTCACAGACCCCCTTCTCTTCCCTCCTCCCGTGCCCCCCCCTCAACCTTCCCTCCCCAACCCACTCTTCATTCCCTCCTCAGGACAGGTAAGGCCTCCCATGGGAAGTCAGCAGAGCCTAGTACATTCAGTTGAGGCAGGACCAAGCCCCTCCCCCTTAATCAAGGATGTTTATCTTTCCTCTGTTAAATTTCACTGGAACTTTGTTCAGAACTTGGCTGTGCTCATTTTTCTGGGTATATGTCTGAGTCATCTGATGTAATCTCTTCTCCCACCAACATCCTTCCATCACAGTTTTGACGACTGTGGCTTTTTAATGGGAATTTGGTAAGAATTTCATAAGGCCTACATATCAACTTAGAGGGGCTGTGTTCTAGGTCTGACAGAGAATTACCATGAGCAAGCATGGCATAGATCTCCAGTTTGATCATTTTTAAAAGTGTTATACAGTTTTATCAATAAGAACTACCCGGGCAGGCGGTGGCGGCACACGCCTTTAATCCCAGCACTAGGGAGGCAGAGGCAGGCAGATCTCTGTGAGTTCCAGGAAAGGCACAAAGCTACACAGAGAAACCCTGTCTCAAAAAAAAAAAACAAAAAACAAAAAACAAAAGACTATATAGCTCTTCAATTTATGGCAGTGAACTAATATTTTACAGTTATTAAGTTTGTAACTGTAAGTCTCCTATATATACTAACATTATTGAACTTCCTTACTACTACTAAAATGATTTATACATACCTCTTAGAATTTTTTGCATAGGCTATTGTATGCACAGGCAGTTTATGTCTTTACCTTCTCGAACTATGTACAATATACTGATTTTCTTTGTTTAATTGTTCTGATTACATATTCCAGGAATACAATGAATACAGTGGTGAGTGAAGATAATTTTCATTAATTTTGATATTGGAAGAAAACAATACTTTATTATTACTTATATATTTTTGTAGACATCATTTCTCAACTTGAGCAAATTCTCATATATAATTTAGGGAGAATTTTATCATAAATGAGTGTTGAATATCTTCAACTACATTCTGCATTAATTAATGGGGTCACATAATTTTTCTTTAATGTTTTAAAGTAATGGATAATAGGAGTTAATTATCAAGTATTAAATCAGCTTCAACTTTAAAAATAAAGTCCACTTGATTATGACATAAATTTTTTTTATACATTACTAAGTTCTAGTTGCCATAATATCTTATGGGTTTTTACACCTACATTTATGATATTTGTGTATTTTTATTTTCCTATTATTTTGTCTTAATTTGATATTAGTTCAATGCTTACTTTATAAAATGAATTTGAAAATGGACCCACCTCTCCTTTTTCTAGACAAGACTGTATATATTAAGTATTAATTTTTTCAATATTTAATTTTCTCTAGGGAAACAAAAGGAGAAAGAAATTTTACTTGGGAAATTTTTAATGTGTGAATTTAATTATCTATCTTAATTCTTGTATGATTATTTAAATTACATCTTTAGCACTAGATATTGTGGTGGCTCTAGTTCCTTGAGTAATTGGTTCATTTTACATAAATTGCCATATTATATATAAAATTGCCTATAGTGTCCTCATTGACCTTCGACAGCTATGGTATCTGATCTAACAGTTCTTGGTCCATTCATGGTATTGATAACTTGTGTCCTTTCCCTTCTGATTTGTTTTGCTCTTGGTCAACCCGGCTGAGTTTTATTACTATGAAAGTATTAACCTATGGCTACCCTATACTGTACTGTTCTTAGATTTTGCTTATGTTCTCTCATTTCCTTATTACTTTCTTTATTCTCTGAATATCTTGGGCTAGTTTTCCAGTGTTTACTAACTTTTAAAAGAGATGTTATGGTTAGTGTTTTTAGACTTTTTTCTCTTCAAAGCTATGCAATTAGAGCTATAATATTTCTTCTTATAACTGTTTTAGTTATACCCTCCAAATTTAAATGTGTTTTCATGAAAATAGAATTTAACATACACTTTTATCTACTTGAAACGTCTTTGTTCCCTAGATTATCTAATATTATGTTGCTTAGTTTAAATGCTGTTGTGAAATTTCCTATTTGTTTTCCTAATTTCTAGTTTTAGTATATGGGACTAAAAACTGTTCTCTGTATGACAGCAATTCTTGAGATTATTTTTTCTAGAACATATCTACCTTGATATGCACCTTTAAGTAAAGAGATTATAATTCTTGGCAACTTAAGCCTTATCTAATTTGAAATGTTAAGACTGATAATTTTCTAGGAAAAAGAATTCCACCTGAATGCATACACTTCAACTCTGACTTAAGGATCTCCAGTCTTTCCTTCCTAATAGTCATCCTTACTGAATTTTATTAAATTCAGAATCTCATCCATGAATACAGCATTTAATTTCTTTCTATCCCTCTCTCCCTACCCACTCCATCTCTGCCTGTGTATTCCCTAACCCCAACTAAACCTATTTTGATTAGTTCCCCTGCTCCAAGGTGCAGAATCATGGCAGACACACTATACAACTAGCAGAATCCTTTTACTTTGTACTAGCTCCCTGATAAGTGGAGTTAGGAATCCTATGATCCAAGAAGACTAATCAGATGAAAATAACTGGGCCAACATAGAAAAATCTTAAACTAATGCTGATGTCTTACTATGGAGATATTCTAGAGGCACATAGAGAAGTCAGAGATGTAATGACTACAGGATGGAAATGCTAACCTGTCTGATTTGTGCAAGATGTGAATGGGTTTGCGAGAATGGCAGTGGGTGACTGGAAGTTGACCAGGTGTTTCCAATTATACTTGCTAGTCCAAATGAGAACTTGTTGCTTGGAACAGGTTGATATATTTCCTTCTTATCAAAATTCTGGTATTAATCTGGCAAACTCTTTCTTGTCATTATGATTTACAATACACCAACAGAAAAATTTGTTTATGCTGATAAAGATGGCAAAACAATTTATTTTTATTCTTCAGGGAGTTACCAATTTTCTAGGATAATTTAGTTTGCAGGGATCTTGATCACTTTGCCCTTCTACAATATATTATATGATCCCATTTATTGATGTTATTATGCAGACTGAATGATTTCAAAGACATAACAGTTCATATTGTAATACATATGTATGTTAAATGGTGAGTAATACTCTTGTCAAAAAGTTCAGAAGCCTTTTACCAGTTGAGATCTGTAGAAGCCCACTGGTCTAGATCATGTCAAAGTATCACTTTCTAGCTTCTTGGTATGTCCTCAAAAAACATTTCCATAGTGCATGATCAGGGATGGAATAGAAAGATGAGGAAGGTAGAGAAAGAGATGAGGAGAGAAAGAAGGAGAAAGAAATAATCTCACTTCTTGCTCTAATAAAGCCATTAATCCTACCAAATTAGGACGCCACCTTTAAAGGGTCTTCAGCATGTGATGGAGAGGTCATGATTTAATCCATAGTACTCTTCTTTGTAAATTTCATTCATTTATTTATTTATTTATTTGTATGCATGATACGACATGTCAGTGGAGGTCAGAGGACTACTTGCTGGAGATGCTGTTCCTCTTCCACTGTGTGAGTCTCAGGCTTTAGAATCAGGTAGTCAAGCTTGACAGTAGGAGTAGGCAACTTTACCCTATGAACCATTTGGTGGGTCCAGTAACATTCTTCTGGATGTTTCTTTCTAGTAACAAGAGGGCCCTGACAAATTACATTTGCAATCAAATGTGCTTGTTTTATGAGTGCATGAATATGTTGATGGATACAAGGAAGAATGCACATGTAATTATAAATGCATCAGTGACCTGTTCAAGATCACATAGCTATCAAGCACAAACTAACATGATTAAATATCAGTTTAGCTGAATCAAAACCCACATACCTATGTGTTGTCTTCTGTTAAATCTAGTGAAAATTAAAGCTGTGTATCTTAGTAACACATAAACTGAACATAGAATAAAGGCAACACAGAGCTGTAACATTAAGTAGACTCTAAAGATGACTTTTACCAACAGCTGCAGAATACTTAGTTGCTTCAAACAAACATTTGTTTAGTACCAAAAATTCAATCCTGAGTTCTGGCAAAGCAATATTTAAGCTCCAGTAAATGAAGATTTGGTTTTTGGAGACAGTTCTATGAAATCTCAGAAGCATGAAGGAAAGAGGTAGAAATTTAGTCTGGGGATAGAGATGGTAGGGTAAAGGCCTTAGGAAATGGGGCAGAATACTTACTGCTTCTACTCAGAATATTCCAAAAGCATTCAGGGGTAGATGCAGGGGAATGCGCTTGTCTTTGATGCACTGTTCTCTGGCCTCGAGAAAATAGTATTCCCAGCTCATCAACCTTATGCAATTTAGGGGTATTAGAGACAACACATTATAAACAAGTGATGATCTGGAGTTTAACCAAGTTGTAGGCTATCAGTCATGATTTCTAGTGGCAATCATGATGCTTAAAATGCAATATACTTGATTGTTGTATTAAGATTAACTTTTCTGTAAATTTCACCATGTAAGAATATTTTCCTAAGAGTCAGATAAAATGTCAATCAAATGTTAGTGGGGGAAATAATGAAGGTTCAGTTGTGTCAAACAAGTGTGAGAGTCCACACCAAGGAAAACATGATATCAAGAACACAACTGCTATAGGGGTCCGTTCTTCACAGGTTGCAGCTTCCCAGCAGTGCTTTGTAGAAGAATACATGCAACAGTAAGGAAAGGTTTCCCTTGACATTTGATGATCCATAACAGGTAGGTTTTATCAGAGAAAGGAGGACATCTTTTATTGGAGAAAACATTCAGAGAAGGAAAATGTAGTAATCCCAGTATGAGGGATGTCTTCTTTTTCATGAAATCACTAAAAACTAACCACCCTTAATCACTTTTAAATTTTAACTTTTTAACTATATTATTTGATTGTTTAATTGACATGTGCAAATTATCCCTCTTCCATTTATTTATCTCTTCTTAAAATAAAGACTTTAGAAACCCACCAATTTACACAAATATAGATTAAATTATAACAGTTGTTTTTTAAAATGTTTTTGGTTGTTTGTTTTTATAATAGTAAAAGTCTCTATGAACTACAGAGCAACACCTTCTGCATGAATAATGGCAGTCTTTTCTGTTATATATAGGAGTGAGTCTTCTTTTGAGGGAGGTGACAGGTTTACACTCAGGGATGTGGAACTTTACATTGTTTATCGCTTGTTTTCTTTTTTCTGCATCCCATTACTGTATCACCATACAAGATACCAGGCTATGCTTTCTTCCTCCCATAGAAAGGGGGGAGTGAATGGAAGTCTCATCTATGCAGGACATGACCTGCTGATATAGGAGGTAGTTCTGTTCACATCTTCCTTGATGTGAACTCAGCTGAAGAGAAAGTCAATAGAGAAATAACACCGTCCCTTGTTATTTTGTTGACATTTTTTTTTCCTGAAACTACCTTTCTAAACCTTAGCCTCAACAGTTACTCTCAATCTTTGCCTTTGTCTTGTTTATCTAAAACCAATACTGAGCCCAGCTCACATCAATCAATGCTGTTTCTCAGAATGATGACAAAAGGCTCCCAATTCTCTTGTTTAACAGCTTATTCAACACCCACTGCCTTCAGAGACCTTTTAAGATCTACACTTCCTGACTTCATGGCTTCCAATATTCTAAGGTGAAAAAGAGAGTGAGTGAGAAAGACAGAGAGAGAGAGAGTGAGAGAGGTTAGCTGAAAAGTGGAATGAGATTCCCTCTTGTCCATAAGCATAGAAGTAACATTTATGGAAAAAAAAAGACCTTATCATCAGGCAGATTTGGAGACTTTCAAAGAGAAATACAAAGTATGAAGCCTTTTGTTGTTGGATTAGAGAGGAGTCCAACAAGGGCTACAAAGTTAGCACCTTGCTAGTCTGAAATGTATATTAAATAAAGCTGAGGCCTAGACTGAAACAAATTTATGCAAAATAATCCATGCAAATTTACCAAGCAAATTATCAAAGTACACAAAATGGTAGCCAAGAATATTTGTTTAAGACAAAAAAGTTCAAACACTAGAGGGATGCATGTATTTGCATATAATAATGAAACTATTTGCATATGCTAACTGAAAATTATGAATGCTGCCTCTCTTTCTTGGAACTTCTTTATTCTGAGTCATCGTATGTATGGGAAAAATAAAAGACATTGTCTAACTGTTAAAAAAACTTTTTAAAATAATTCTGCCAATTATTAAAGCATATGAGTTGCTTCCAAAATTCATTTAAATAATTAATGCCATTGTATAATACTTTACCTTACATAATATTTCAAAGCAAAGTAATCAAATAAGTCTACACATTGGGAGAAAGAAAACGCACTATTGATTCAGAATCAAATGGTTCTACTACTATAACATTTTTTGTTAATGCTTTTGAAAGCATCCATTATGACACTATACCTCATGATGATAAAGAATCATGTGACTCAAGGGAGTGGAGGCAATACCAACAGAAATTCATTCCACATCAACATTTTCATGTAGATATTTTTATAGCATACATAACTGAGGTGTTGTACTTATGTTATACAAACAGAATGAACAGTTAAATTGTAAAAGTAACAAAACATATTACATGGTTTATTTTCTTTACTGATAGTATCTACAGCATTTTGCATACACTGATATCATAATCCTGACTATGGTTGTATTTTTCTATTTCTAAACACCCTTTCCTTTTCAAAGCCCACAGAAACTTCAAATCTAATGCCTCTTTTTACAAGTATTAGCTTTTAACATTTGTCAAGGTTAAGAAAGTTCTCAAGGATACCTAACGCAGTCTTGAGAACTCTCTTAACCTTGACAATTGTTCAAAGCTAATATTTGTAGAAAGAAACACTAGCAGAGGGGAGGAGCTTGGTCTTGCCCCAACTTGGCATGTTAGCCTGTGTTGTTTCCCCAAGGGGGCCTTAGTTCCTATGAAGAGTGGAAAGGGGTAGGGAGAAGTTTAAGGGTGGAACGGGAAAGGGGAGGGAGGGGGAAGTGTGGTGGGTATCTAAAAAAAAAAGAAAAAAATTCTCAAAAACTGACAATATTCTGTCAGATTATTATTGAAATTCAACATTCTTATCTGATTTTTGCTCAGTTCATCATGCAAACAATTAAAAACTATTACTTACATTGTGATTTACTCAATGAGTAGTTTGAAGCCTAGTGAAAGCCCTCCTCCTAGCCCACTTCCATTCTCTTGGGATTTATATTCCCTGTGCCTGTGACCTGGGTTTTTTCTTCTACCTCTGTACTTATTATTTATAGATTTGATTTTTTTCATAGTGTTCCAGATTTCCTAGACTTTTGTTTTGTTTTGTTTTGTTTTTATTTGTTTGTTTGCCAGACAGGGTTTCTCTGGGTACTCCTGGCTGTCCTGGAACTCATTCTGTATACCAAGTTGGTCTCCAACTCAGAGATCTGAGGGCCTCTACTTCCTGAGTGCTGGGATTAAAGGCCTGTGCCATCACCATTGACTGAAATTCCTGAATGTTTTTCTCCTGAAATTTTTTTTTTTTTTTGATTTTGGACTTAACATTTTCTTTGAGTGAACTATCTATTTATAGTGCAAACCCAGGGTTCCTCTAGTTCTTCCACACTATCCCCACTTCAGTTATTCCTCTCCATTTCATTTTGACTCCCCACCAACCAACAGAACCTCTATCTACCAGGAGTCAGACAGCTGACATACTGGGTGGAACCCAGGTGGGCTAGCCATACCCCAGGCCCTCCTTCACTTTAGTATCTCCAGAGGACTCTTAGACCTCAGCTCTCTGCCAGCCTCATCCCCTCCTCATAGCCCACATCTATCTCATTCAGACTTACTGCAATTCATGATCAATCCCAGTTCCACCCTAGCTCTGACTCTGCCACCATTCATGTGAGCTAGAGCTCACATTCTGCTTAAAAGAATTCCAGAGTGTGTCCCCTTCCCATCTTTTCTATCCTTTCACCCACTACAGCTACTGCACTCATCTGGGACTGTTTGGAGTTGAAGCCAGAGCTCCAGCAGGAACTTCAGATCGTGAACTAGTCAGAGTATGAATCCTAAAACCCAGAGTGACCCCAAGACTGAAAACCAAGCATATTTCGTCTGTTCCGGAAAATGTCAGATTGGAGCATCAGCAACCAAAGAACCAAACACATTCTCAACAAAGACAAGAGCAGATAATTATACCAAGAGACACCACAAACTTCACAAACGCAGAGGGTAGATCCTGGTACAAAAACACAAGCATGAACAAACAAGACAACATGCCTTCTCCAGAAACAAGAAACCTGAAATGTACCACTAGTAAAGCAAATTAGCTGAAGCAAACACCAAGCAAAATAACAATTATGAATATGTTCAAAAACCTTTAAGAGGGCATGGGTAAAAGCCTTAATGAAGAGAGGAAACATACAAGCAAACAGTTGAATGAAATAATGAAAATAATTCAAGACATGAACACAGATAGAATTAACAAAGAAACAGAATAACAAAAAAAATCAAACTGAAGTAACATTGGAAATGAAAAACTCATGATGTTGAATAAAAACCTCAGAGGTAAGCCTCATCAACAGATTGAAAGATATGGAATGGAGAATGTTCAGGTCTCTGAGAGAATGCAGAAGAAATAGATAGTCCAGTCAAAGAAAATGCTAAATCTAAAACAAAAACAAACAAAAAAAATCCAGGCACTAAACATCCAGGAAATCTGGAACACATGAAAGATCAAATCTACAAATACTAAGTATAGAAGAAAAGGAAGCCCAGGTTATAAGAACAGAAAATATTTTTAATAAAATCATAGAAGGAAATCTCCCCAATCTAAAAAAAGCAATGGCTATGAATGCATAAGAAATGCCTACAAATGTATAAGAGCCCACAGAGGTTTCCTAGTGAAATCTGAGTTTGCTTTACCCAGCAGAGCTGCATAAAGGGATGGACTGACCACCTGTGTGGTGATCATGTTTGGAAGGGTCTGCACTTAGCTGTGCTAGAGGGGAGGTCTTCTGCTCCACCCCTTGGCATTCATTTAAAAAGCCTTTTAAAAGAGACAGAAGAAGCCTGTGGATTAGGATCCAGGCCCTCCTGAGGCTATCCTGTGTTTCTGTCTGTCTCTCTCTCCCCCTCTATGTCATTATCTAAGTTGCTTTTTCCTCACTCCTCAAGAGAACGCTGGGGGGAAAAGTGGGGGTAGGTCCCCCACATCTTTAGGTCTATCAAACACTGAATAGGCAAGACCATAAAAAAACAAACAAAAAACACCTCTTCACAACACTTAAGAATCAAGCCTGAAATATACAAAACAAAGAAAGGATTTTAAAAGTTACAAAAGAAAAGCAACAAGTTACATACAAAGACAGGCCCATTATATTAATATCTGACTTTCAAAGGAGACTCTGAAAGGCAGAAAGTCCTGGATGATTGTTCTATAAGCTGTGAAAGCCCATAGATGCCAACCCAAACTACTGTACCCAGCAAAACTATCAATCGTAATTGACAGAGAAAGAAAAAACTTTTCATGAGAAAATGAACCTAAACAGTTTCTGTTCACCAATCTAGTTCTCCATAAGATAGACACTAGGGGAAAAATCAGTATGAAGAGGTTAACTATGCCCAAAAGACACACACACAAAAAAAAAAACACCCCAGAAGAAATTTACAAAACAAAAACAACAAAGTAACAGGAATTAACAAACAATACTCAAAGACAACTCTCAATATTAATGGTCTCCATATCCAATAAAAACACATAGGCTAACAGACTGACATAGAAAACAGGGTATACCTTTTTGCTACAGCCACGAAACACACCTCAACATAAAGAATAGATATCATTTTAGGGTAAAAGGATGGAAATAGGTACTCCAAGCAAATGGAATCAGGAACAATCAGGCATGAATTTTCAGTATATGACAAAATAGACCTCAAATACAAATTAATTAGAAGAGATCAGAAAAAAAATGCAATCAATAACGGAAAAAATCCACTGTGAAGATACTACAATTCTAAGTTTATACACCAAACTCAAGGGCACCAAATTATTAAGATTTCATAAAAGAAACACATTGATCCAAATACAATAATAATGGGGGAATTCAATGCCCTCGTGTTTACCAATAGACAAGTCATTCAGACAAAAACTAAACAGAGAAACATTGCAGTAAATTGACATCATAAATCGAGTGGACCTACTAGACATATAAAGAACATTCCCCATGAACACCAAGGAATATATTATCTTTTCATAAATCCATGAATCTTTACCCAAAATTTACCATACACCAGAACACAAGGCAAGTCTTAACAGACATATGAAAATTCAACTACCACCTTCCATCCTATCTGAACACGGTGAATTAAAGATGGATATCAGCATTAATGGCACTAGCAGAAAGTATGGAAGGTAACGACTCCCAATGAAAGTTAGGTCAAGACAAAAACAAAGAGGGAAATTTAAAAATTTAAAGTATTGAATAAAAATGAGAACATAATCTTTGGGACACAATAAAGGAAATTCTAGCAGGCAACCTCACAACATCAGATGCCTACATTGAAAACCTGAAGTGATCTCATGCTAAACTCATATTGTACTTGAAAACTCAAGAAAATAAAATAATCTAGTACCATGGGAGCTCCTTAGCTATCTAGGCCCTCTAGATAAGTGAGATACTTGTTTAGCTTGAACTGTTTAGGGGGCCCCCAGGCAGTGGGATCGGGACATGTCCCTAGTGCATGAACTGGCCTTTTTGCGCCTAGTGTCTATGGTGAGACACCTTGGTCAGCCTTGATACAGGGAGGAGGGGCTTCGACCTGCCTCAACTGAATGTACCAGGCTCTGCTGACTCCCCATGGAAAACCTTGCCTTGGAGGAGGTGGGAATGGGGAGTGGGTTGGGGGGAAGGGTGGGGGATGGGAGGAGAGAGGACAGGGGAATCTGTGGATGATACGTAAAATGAATAGAAAATCTCTTAATAAAAAGAAAAGAAAAGAAAAGAAAAGACTCAAAAGGAGCAGGTAGGAAGAAATAATCACATCCCAGAAAGAAGTCAATCAAATAGAAACAAAAGAAAAGAACACAAAGAATCAATGAAATGAAGAGTTCTGTTTTGTTTTGTTTTTGAGAAAATCAAAATATATTGACAAACCTTTAGCCAAAATAACAAGAAAGAAAGAGAGACAGAGACAGAGAGGCAAAAACAGAGAGAAAGAAAGGAAGGAAGGAAAGAAGGGAGGAAGGAAGGAAGGGAGGGAGGGAAGGAGGGAGGGAGGGAGGGAGGGAGGGAGGGAGGGGAGGAGAAGGGAAGGAGTGAAGAATGGAGGGATGGATGGAGGAAAGAAGGAAAGGAGGAAGGATGAAGGATCCTAATTAGTAAAGTTGGAGATGAAAAGAAAAATATTACAACAGATACTAAGGAAATTTAAAGAATCATAAGGACATACCTTAAAAAAAAAAACTGGAAAATTGAATCAAAATAGATCAATTTCTTCATCTATATGACATAACAAATTTAAATTAATATGAATTAAACAACTTAAACAGACATAAAACCCTCAATGAAATAAAAGCTGTAATTTAAAAATTCATAACCAAAATAAATCCAGGGCCAGATGAATTCTGTGCACAATTCTACCAGCCTTCATTGAAGAAATAATGACAATATTCATCAATTCTTTCTGAAAATTAAAACTGAAAGAACACTTTCAAATTCCTTTTATTAAGCTATTATTACCCTGATTGAAAACCATATAAAGATTCAACAAAATGTCAGAAAATTATAAGCTAATATCTCATGAATATAGACACAAAAATTCTCCCAGGCATGCCTTTAATCCCAGCACTTGGGAGGCAGAGGCGGGCTCTTCTCTAGTTCAAGACTTGCTTGGTCTACAAAATGAGTTCCAGGATAACCAGGACTACACAGACAAACACTGTCTCAAAACACCCCCCACACCCAAAAAAATTCTCAATAAAATACTGATAAACAGATTTCAAGAAAACATAGAAAAGATTGCATACCATGATCAACTTGGTTTTATCCCAGAGATGTAGAGAAGTTTCAACATAAATAAATTAACACATATAATGCATCACATAAGCAGACTACAAAACCCACACATATGTATGTCATTAGATGCAGAGAAGGCTTTTGACAAAAATACAGCATCTCTTCATGATGAAATTCTTGGAAACACTAGGGATGCAAGGGGCATATCTCAACATAATAAAGGCAACTTACACAATCCCACAGGAGCCATCATCTAAAATAGAAGTCAAAGCATTTCTACTAAAATCAAGACCAAGACAAGGATGTCCACACTCCCATACATGTTCCATATAATATTTGAAGTCTTAGATAGAATAATAAGACAACAGAAGATCGAGGAGATACAAATACTAAAGACTGAAGTTAAAGCATTCTCAGTCACAGATGATACGACACTATGCATAACACACACTAAAGATTCCACCAGAAAACTTCTAGAGAACTAAATCTTTCAGCAAAAGCAATACAAATTAGCACACAAAATCAGTAGCCTTCCTATACACAAATGACAAACATACTGAAAGAGAAATCAGGGAAATAGTGCCTTTCCCAATAGCCACAAAAGACTCTTGGAATAACTCTAACAAAGCAAGTGAAAAGATATATAAAAATAACTAGATGACATTAAATAAAGGAATTGAAGACTATATCAGAAGATAGAAAGATCTACCATGTTCATGGATCAATAAGATTTATATTATGAAAATGTTCACCCTACTGAAAACAATAAGCAGATTCAATGCAGTGTTCAACAAAATTTCAACACAATTCTTCACAGACCTTGAAAAGATATATCTCAGCTTCATATGAAAAAAACATTACAACAATCCTGAATAATAAAATAATTGCTGATAGTATCACCATCTGAGATTTCAAGCTATATTACAGAGCTATAGCAGTGAAGATGGCTTGATATTGGAATAAAAATGGATAGGTTGATCAATGGAATAGAACTGGAGACCCAGACAGAACTGAACACATTTATTGAAAACTGATTTTTGAAAAAAGCCCAAACTACATATTGTACAAAAGAGAATATTTTCAATGAATGGTTCTGATCAAACTGAGTAAGTTCACATTGAAGAGTGAAATAGATCCATATCTATCACCCTTCAGAAAAATCAGCTGCAAATGGATCAAGGACTAGATACTCTGAATGTGATAGAAGATAAAGTATAGAATGCGCCTGAATTCATTGGCACAGGTAGGACTTTTTGAACAGGAGCCCGATATCTCAGGCATTAATATCAACAATTAGTAAGTGGCATCTCATGAAGCTAAAAGTAAAGAATACCATCATTCAAGCAAAGCATCAGACTAAATAATGTGGAAAAATATTTAGAAATTGTAGATCTGACAAGGGGTTGATGCCTAGGTTATAAAAAGAATTAAAAGAAAAAGAAACATTGATCATCAAGAAAACACATAACTCAATTTAAAAATGGAGTATAGAGTTAAACATAGAGTTATCTAAAAATGAAACTCAAAATACCAAGAGATACTTTTAAAATGTTCAACATCTTTAGTTGTCAGAGAAATTCAAATTAAAACTGCTTTGAGGTTACATCTTACCCTAGTCAGATGACCAAGATAAATAAAACAAGTAATGGCATATACTGACATTGCTGGCTGGAGTGAAAACTGGTACCACCACCTTGGAAATCAGTGTAGTGGTTCCTCAGAAAGCTGGGAAGAGATCCACTTCAAAACCCAGCTATGCCTCTCTTGGGCATACACCCAAAGGATTCTACATTCTACTATAAAGATACTTCCATGTCCATATGCATTGCTACTCTACTCATAATATCCAGAAATTGGAAACAAATTAGATGTTCATGGATTGATGAAGATAATGAAAATGTGGTACATTTACAAAATTGGATATTATCCACCTATTAAGAAAAAAAATGAAATTATAAAATATAAAGGCAAATCCATGATAGCCAGAAAATGGAAACAGACTAGATACCCATGAACTGAATGGATATTGAAAACATGGTACATTTACAAAATAGAATATTATTCAACTGTTAAGAAAGTGCAATTATATATTTGAAGGTAGATAGTGCTAGAAAAAAAATCATCTTAAGTGAGTTAATCCATATCCAGAAAGACAAACATTACATGTTTTCTCTTACAAGGATATTAGCTTTAAAGCTTTACATACGTGTGCTACAATTAGAATAGCCACAGGAGTTAGTTAGCTATTTATGGACCAGGTAAGAGGAAGGAATCTTTAAAGAAATGTAAATAGAACATAGTGTTATACTGAGATGAAGGAGAAACTAGAACAGGAAGGTTAATTGCGGATGGAGAATGAAGACAGAGTAGGAAAGTTAATTATGGGAAAGGACAACTAACACTAAAGGCCTTTTGAAAAGCCATTTGGCACCTTATTACTATAGAAGCTTCCTAAATCATATACATATATTAAAGTAATTTAAATGGAGTCACCGTAAAAAGGAAGAGACAATGCTCCACCTAGATATTTCATTCCAACAAGTACAGCCTCAGTTTCAGGAATGAGTGGGCTATATCTTGTTCAGTGGTTGGCAAAAGGGGTCTCTTTGAATACCTACCTGCCAAGCATCATACATTATTGTCAATGATATCGGTTGCCTTCCACAGCCTGTTGATAAGATCATATTCCTGAAGACATCACTTCTGTATGTCATCAAACATAGAGAAATATACCTGGTGCCCAACTAGAAGCATCATCCATACTGAATGGCATTCATGCTGAAAGGTACTATACATGTTACCAAAGGATAAAGGTGTTCATCAATATACCCTGGCTATGAACCTTGTAACCTACACAGTGACCTGCCTCCTATACTGGTTCAATAGTGGCACAAATGTTATCTGAGTAACCAAGCTCTTTTTAATTGGAATTAAGGCTTACTCTGCTAAAGAGGCCAAGAACCAGAGTCTACATAAATCATGCGCCCTAGGGGGAAATTTCTACTATTATTCTGCTAAATTAACATAGCAATAAAATGACACCTAAGGGTGTTTTGCTATGCCCATAGACCAGTGCTTTGCTTAACCCTAATCAGAGAAGTTTCTTCTTGCAGTCAGTGATAATTAACAAAAAGACTTACAATTGAACACTTTGTAAAGAATGAGAAAGTTCCATACACTCATCCTTAAATGGGATGTTTTTTTCAAACCCATTTCCTTAAGGCTTGGGACTCTACATGGAAGCAGAGGCAGAAAGATTCAAAGAGTCAGAGGTCATGGATTATTTCAAGCATCCGACATCTTTCAGACACAACAGGGCTGATGAACTCATAGAAACCATGACAGCATGCACAAATATCCACAAGTTCAAGTCACACAAAATCCCAGTGACAGAGAAGAGAAAGTAGAAACCAACGTCCACCCTAAACAAGAATTTATTTTCAACTGGTACCAGCTGTGAGAGAAACAATCCATTTTCTGCAATGGAGTGATAATGAATATATCAACCATGTGCCACAGGAAATTAAACACTCAGGAGTAATTGCCAACACAAAACAGAGTCCATTTTCTTTCTCCATACTTTTGTTTTTGTTTTGGTATTTGTGTGTGCGTACGTGTATGTGTGTGTGTGTGTGTGTGTGTGTGTGTGTGTGTGTGTGTGTGTGTGTGCGCATGCATGCATGTGCATCTGCATATGTGTGTTTTGTTTTGTTTTTTTTAAGAAAAAGAAAGAACATGAAATTGAGTGCATAGGTGGTGGGGAAGATACAGGAGGAGTGGAAAAGGGAAAATAATCAAAATATATTGTATGAAAAAATTAAAAGCCAATAAATACAAAACAACCTGCGAAATTATAATTGGGATGATATTTTTAAAGATTCCAGGAAAGTGATATTTCCCAAATAAACAAAGTGGGACTGTGCATGTGTAAATAGTGATGAAATAAGAGACTTATCTTCAGATGTATTATTTGATAAATATCTTATGTCATAGGTATTCCACGTGTTCTTTCTTCTCACCAAAAAGTCTTGCTTTTACTTGGGAAGTTCTGACCTTTCCTTTTGTCCACATATAAAAATCATCGAGAGCATTGTTTTATAAAAATAATCATTACATTTCCAGAAGTTGTATTTTTTCCCTTCCAGTAGTCTCCCCAAGTAGCAAAAGCAAGAGGCTGTAACTTCATTATAAATATGTCACTTGCTTCAAAATTATCATAAGAATTAAATTTAGTAGCTCATTATTAACCAAAATTTTGTCTATAAGTCAAAATATGGGCATTGAGAAAAGTCTTCCTGTGATAACACTTTGAAGCAGTTCAATTCTGCCTCTATCAGAACTCCTGGCATGTGTAATGCACGTGAAGTAGAACAAGTCTTTTCTACATCAACATAAGGTTAATATATTTTTTCTAATTGGTAGGGAAAAAATTGTCTTTGATTGTTCTACATTCTTTTTCCAATTACAACATAACCCTACTGTACCACCACTCTTGGGAAGGTTTGTAGGCATGAAATATATGATATTTCTTTTCAAAATCATGTTTCCCTTTTTTCTCTACAGCTATGTTTTCTTAAATTAACATGAATAATTCATATACATTGGAAGAAATAATATTACAGGCTTGCCATCATTCATAAAGGAACTAATTCAAAATCACTTCTGGAATTCAGTTCTGTATCCTAACATATTTGATGTACATGTTTATGAAAGTCTCTAGGGCAGCAGAGGAAGATCTATTTAATACAGGTTATACATAAGGAGTAAGTCTTTGAAGTATGTATTATATGTGTTTACATTTTGAATGATTGGTGAGCTAATGCTTATTAAGGACCATGTGTGTAATAGTCCCATTGTATAGTAAATGTATGCTACTTAGAGTCAATTACCTAAGCTTAATTTTACATTATATATGTATACACTAAGTATCTAAAGGCACATAATAAACACCTTCTCTGCATGTTCTCGTACTGGCTTCCCATGGGCAAGACTGTATTTCACCCACTCATGTAATGAAATTGTCATAAGCATCTCTGCTATTTAGGCAGATCTGTGTCTGCCTAAGTCCTTATGTTAAAGTTCAGCTCCCTAGGATATTCAGTGCTAGGTTGTGGGAGCTTTGGGCTTAATTAGACTATGAAGGTAGATCCATCAAAAATGAAACTAATACTTTCTCACACAAGACCTCAAAACTGTGTCTCTCATCCTTTTTACCATGTGAATACAATGGTTCCTATTTACAAATCCAAAAGCCCTCACCAGATACCATCTGACAGGACCTTGAACTTGGATGACTCAGCAAAAATTATTTCTGTTATCTATAATCCTTCCATTTTATAATGTTTCGTTGTATCATTCCACACAAACTAAGGAACTCCCATGTCATGTCTGCATCTTCTAATGGATACAAGAACCCAGATGGAAACATGGAACAGCCTCTGCCATCAGCAAGCTAGCCACCTATTTTATCCCTGGTTGTTGAGTAGCCAAGACAGAAGTCATAGTACAAAATAATAGATACTACTTACTCGCTTTGGCCAAGGCATTGCAGGAACAATTTATTGGTATGTCAATATTTGTAACTCTCAGATAAGAAGAAGAAAAAGAGTCTTGACACCAGTTTTCAGCAGCCTGGGCCTCCAGGAGGGATGGGGAATGAGAAAGAGGCCCAGCAAACAATAGGCTGCATACAAGCTCCCTCGTGCAGTCTGGGGTAGCAGCTTTGACAGTCAGAACTTCGAGGCCGAGGAGAGGACTCTTAGAGACACAGCTGAAAAGATTACCTGCACTTCCTGCCATTCAGAAAAGGGAAGAGGACATAGGGATCATAGAAATCAAGCCACCCCCAAACACACAGTGAACAAGGTTGACATGACCATAGCTGAGTAGAGTCAGAGCAGTGCCTGTCCAACTGTAAGATGCAGAGAAAACCCCTGATCTCTTGGCCAAAATGCAGTCTTTGGTTCAGCTGGTTGGAAATGGGGAAGCAGGATTTTATATTTTTAACAGACTCTCAGCTGCTGATGATATTGCTGGTCCCACAATGGCACTGAAAAGCAAGGAGTTAAAATACAGAAAGGGGGTTAATTTCCTTATAACCATGGAAGCAGTAGTCTTAACTGAAAAGACAGACAGTATGTCTGCTGTATCACACTGTAGCTATCCTCATGCTGGGAGGCTCAGGCACTATACAAACAAACACCAATAACTGAACATGCCATGGTCAAAGATATCCCCATTTTTACACCTTAAAAAATACTAAAATATAAAGCAGAGGTTCCTTCCATCAATTGTCTCAAAGGATTGACAATCACTTTTACATCAAACTTGATTAGAAAACAAAAATTACAATACCAAAGGTAGAGATGGGAAGGAAAATGGATAACTGCTCTCAGACAGAGCCTGAAAATGATACGACAGTGTCTTTTCTCTGCTGACCATTGACACTGATTTCTGCTGTAGGCAGATTCCACTAACAACTTTTAAAGCAAGAACCATGGCTATGACTCCTTAGTCTTATTAACAGAAAGAGAACTTGAATTCCCTGCCTCTTTTACACACACTAACCTATTTTGAGAAGTCACTAGGGTCGATGCTATGAAAACTGGATAACACAATGGAAGGGAGGATTGTAATTGGGAGCTGTGTCTCCCATTGAGAACATGTGAAGAGAAGGTTATTTAATAGTCTACTAGGAGAGGACAGAAATGGCAAGTTGGTACTGAGAGTATCTCTTCTATGCACACCTTTTTATCTTTTCTCTATAAATAAGGGACAGGTCTACATTTCTATGTCACATAAGATATGTGCAGAATCTTCATAATTTCTTTCTAAGAGAATGTATGTGACATGCTCAAACATCAGACTAGTTAACTTCCACCCATCCCTTGTTTTGATCACAGAATAACAATTAGTCACCATAGCATCACAGTCACAAGTGGGAGACTAAAACAATGCCCATTTGTTACATTACAGTTCTGTGGGTGAGATCGGAATCAGTTCCTTCTAAGGGGTCTGGAAAGAATCTGATTCAGAGTTCTCCCTCTTCTTCTGGTGCTTTGCCATAAATCTTCAGTGTTCCTTCAATCTCTACTTTTATCTTAGCATAGTATAAAATACTGACGTGTGAGTGTATGAGTGTGTGTAAGGAGGGGTACATGCGTGTGTGTGGGTAGGTGTGTACCTGGCTAGATTATCTCTTAAAAAGAATCAGTGATATTGGATTCGAAGTCCAGCCTACTGTAGCATTACTTCTTCTTAACTAATTATCATTGTGATAACTCCATTTCCAAAGAGGGTCATAGTCAAAAGCCCCAGGGACTGAGAATTTAACAAGAACATTTTGGTGGTGGTGGTGGTACAAATGAACTCATTACAGCTGGCATCATGCCCATATCATCTATCCACCTGTCCTTTATAATTGATAGCTGCTTCTAGCATTGAAATAGCATGGACTCTGGGCCCCTCCAACACCATTTTCCAAAAATCCAAAACTGGGTCCAGATCCATATGTAAAAGATGCCTGTTGATCTGACCTGAGTTAAGTTGGGTAAGCCACACTTCCTAATTCAAGGAAATGATTAGACTTACTCACTGAAAATTAAAGAAAGTAATGTCAAAATAGTTGCCATTATTAAGATTTAGATTGTGAGTTCTACTTAAGGTGTTTTAAATTAAAAGACAAGACACCCAAGATTGAGACTGTTAGTGACATGAAAACTGTACTTGAAGATGTTTAAAGTTAATGAGTTTTGTTCCCTGTTTTACCTTAAATGAGAAATGCCAGAATTATCCATTTATAAAGGTAGTAAAGAACCTCGGTGACTTATTATACCCAAAATGACTCACTGCTCATCTGAGGGTAAGCAACAGACACTCACTGCTTTTCATGGACTTCCTCCTACCTATGACCCAAAGCAGCAAATCTAACAATCCAATGCATTTAAAATATTATATAAAAATTTGGGGTATGATACACATTGATTGTATTCTTTTCCCTCACCCAACTTTTCCCAGATCCTCCCCACTTCCCTGACTACCCAACTCATGTTCTCTCTCTCTCTCTCTCTCTCTCTCTCTCTCTCTCTCTCTCTCTCTCTCTCTCTCTCAACAAAAACATACCTAAAAACAAATTTAAAACAAACTGGCAAAAATAAAACAAAGCAAAGAAACAAAACATACACACACACAAAGCACAGATTTCATTTCAAGTTGGCTGACTACCTGGACATAGGACCTGCCCTGGAATGTGGTTGATATACTCAATGTCACTGCATTGGAAAAAAACTAATTTTCCTTTTTCCAGTGGGTATCAATTGCAAATTGCTTTCTTATTAAGAGTGGGATTTTGTGTCTGCTTCTCCTTCTCCATGCTGGCATTTTGCCTGTGTGCTTAAACATTGCCCAGGTTTGTTGAGTGTCACAGTCTCCGTGAAATCGTGTGTCAGCCTCATTGTGTCCAAAACGTGCTGCTTCTTTGCAGTCACCAAGCACCTCTGGCTCTTACAGATTTTCTGCTTCCTGTTCAACAAAGATCTCTGAGCCTTGAGGGGAGGAGTTTAATAAAGGCATATCATTTGGAACTAACAATTCTAAAGTCTGCACATTGTCCAGTTGTGAGTCTCTTTGTTAATTCCCATCTACTATAAAAAGAAACTTCTCTGATGAGGCTTAAGCAGTTCACTGGTCTATGGGCACATCAGCATGTTGTTAGTTGTCATTTTATTACTTATTTAGCAGAATGATAACAGTTGGTTTTCCCTAGGCCCTTGATCTACCTAATCTCAGGTTCTTGATTGCTTTTCCAGTATCAGATATGGGTTCTGTCTAATGAAGTATACCTTAATCCAATTTTTAAAAAAGGAGGGGTTGGTTACTCCCATAACTTTTGTGCCACTTTGATATATCCTACAGACATGTTACTGTTGTAGGCCTAAGAGTTAGTAGCTGGCATATATTGATGATTATGTTTTTCACCTTGTAGAAAGCAAAGCACCTTCCAGCACCATGAATGATACTCAGTAGAGGTGAAGTTTCTATTTGGACACCAGCTCTACTTTTCCATATTCAATGATAGAAGTAACATCTTCACTTGATAGGGCCTTATCATTAGGTTGTGGAAGGTGATCAATAGCCTTATCAATAGCCTATGATGTTTGGTTGGGGAGAGGGTCTGTGAGACCTTTTTGACCAAAGACTCCATAAGACATCTATAGACAAATCAGCTTAGTGACTTTAAAGAAAAATAAAAAGGAGCGCATATGTGCCTTTGGCCATTGAGAGATACAACAAATACACGATGTCTACAAAATGAGATGTGAGCCTTTACTAGACACCAAATCTGTTTGATCTGGATTTCGCAACTCTTCCAACTCTAAGAATAAATTCCTGTTATCTATGAACTACCCAGTCTTCTGTGTTTTATGCTGGTAGCTTCAACAGATATAAGAAGCAATTCTTGAAAGATTAGCTTTCATAGAATTTAAATTGAAGGAAGTCAAAATAAAATAAATATTTCAATTTGTGAATTTTAGCATATAATCTGCATCCACTGAAAAGATATGATGGTACAGATTTTGATAATGTATGTAACCTTCCTTCTCTATTCCTAATTACCTGTGTAATTTGAAGAAAAAAATTAAATTATATTGTTAGGAATGTGTTAGAATCTATAACTTTAACAAATATAATGAATTTACCTCTGCTAAACAAAAATTCAACAAAAAATTAAGTATTGTACTCCTAAACATAATGCTACTCATACTGACAGAAATAAGAAAAAAATCCTGAGTTATCTGCTGTGTGAAACTTATAGAAAACTGGTGGTAAATAAAAACAATTAAACAAAGAGCAGCAGCAACAACAACAACAACAAAAACCACAATGATAGTAGTGCAAAAATTCTTAACAAACACATAGTAAATGCTTTTGAGCATCTAACTTTCTTTTCCACATCTCTGGACCACTTGCCAGAAAAAGAAAATGTTCCCTTTCTCGATATAATATCTCTGTTTGTACCACTTAAATAATGTGACATGAGGACATTTAAAAACTTGACAATAATTTAGCAAAAAAAATTTAGAAACAGCCTAAGCTAAGGACAGATAAATAGTATGTTAGGTGAAAATCAGTATTCAGTCGTATAGCTAAATGAGCTAAAAAGACAGCAGACTATCCCTCAACCTCAGCACACTTCCTATATGATTTCAGTGCTGCCTCTTCAGGGAGAGGAATGTGATAGCTTAAGAAAATGAAATGAAATTTACTTCTAGTGCATACATGCAGTTGTCTCCTCCCTTAAGAGTTAGTCCAGGTGGTTTGGCCAATGACCTGGTCAAGATGGTTACCCAAGGAGGTATAGATACTTAGAAAAGTGGGCTTACATAGAATTATGCTAATGGAAGAGGCAGAATAATTATTCCTTTAATGAGACACTGTTCCTTTCCACCACAGAAAACCCAACCAGTAGCACAGTCCCTGCCAGCATCCATGCTCCTTTCTGAACCTTTCCAGTTTTCTGAATCACTCCTGAGAGCTAACTTTTCCATCTTCTCTTTTTACTTCTGTTTTAAACACGCTTTCCCCGGGACTGTGTCTTCCTTGTTCTTTCTCTAAAGCCCGTCCTGACCACATGCTTGCTCTCAGCCATCATGCGGCTCCATACAGACTTTCTCAAAGGACATTTTCTTCTTCTCTTCTCTATTCTTCTCCTCCAGGCAGATACTGAGATTTAAGTTTTGCCTCCCCTAGGGTTTTTCTTCTAAATGCTAATAAAAAGAAATGCCCATGGGCTTTAAAAAAGAAGTATGCTGAATTTATGAAAATAAAACATTGTCAGTTAGATAATCAAACAAAGTTAGAGGAGTTCAATACCTGGAGCAATAGTAATAGTGAATATTTATGGAATATGGTATCTCCATGTACCATATATCAGTATTCAAATACTTCTACCTAAAACATCCCAGTGGAAAGAATATTGTTTTGTCTTTCTGTCAGCCATTGAGAAACTCAGGCTACATGTAACAGTCCATGCAGACAGAAAATCCAGTATTAGAACCCAAGTATGCTGTCCTGAGTGTTCTATGTATGCAACACTGCAGCATAGCAATACTTATTTTTTAAACAACATTATATAAAATGTGACTGAGCTGTTATATTCCCACTGTGCTTAATATTAACCTAAAATTTTATAGAGTATTGTAATCACTATCATTCACTCATTTAACATATATTATCTCTTTCAAAAATTTAGAAGTTTTTCTAAAACATGAAACTCAAGAGAAAAAAAGAATGATTAAATTTAGTTATAGTAGATTGCTCAAGGAAATGAAATACTGAGAGCTTGGATTATTCCACCCCCTGTGAATACTTGAAAGCAAAGAGGATATTAGGTATGGAGGAAAGGTTTCTGTGGTATTTACTTTAGAATTATAAAGCTCCTGGGAGATGCTAAGTTAGAGATTCCTATATGATCTAGAAGTTAAAGGATCACAGTCTCCTTAGTTTTTAACAAAGCACAGAAAACAGAAGCAGGGTATTGTTTGCATAAAAGGGAACCAGAGAGGAAAGAGAACCTGATCCAAACATTCCCTGGACTGGTGGCCTCCCAGACAAAACAGATGGAACTAGAGTAAGAAACCCATGCTCTGGATGGAGGATGAACTCAACCTTGGTCTTTCCTTCGTAGATACCTGAGTCCTAATCTTCATAAAAATTTCACTCCTGGCTCCAGGGGAACAACATTCCCTCACCTCAGATGGCTCCTCTCACTTTAACTCAAAAACACTGAAAGGCAGAGCTGTCCTCTCTCCCATGCCCAGACAGTTGCTCTCAACTATGTCACCTACACCACTCTAGAAAAGACAACTTGGTCATCGACTACTGACTTCTTCCCAATGCCACAGGAAAAGCAGGAGAAGAGGCAGGCATGCTGGACTCAATATTTGAACTATTCAAGGCAAAATGAAAGTCTGAAGCCCTTGTTCATCAAATGATTGAACAGGTCAACATGGCAACTCCTGACAACTAAGCCTCCAACAGTGCCTTCCCATGCCACTGTTCAGACCTGTGAAATCTCCTGGAGAACAACAGAATACACTATGAATATTTTGCTTACCTTCCATGTCTTGCATACATTGTTTGTCAATGGTGGTTTAGAACAATTTCATGTATGTGCCCAAGCCCCTTGAAGCCTTGTGATTCTAACTCCTACACTAGTGCATCCTACCTTTCTATTTTACATCACCTGGCAAGTCCCTTGTCATCTAAGGAGCATGAGTCTTCATGTCCTTGTTCATCGCTAAATCAATGTGACTTCCTGCTAGAGTTATTTTTCCTGCAAAGTAGGAATCATCTATCCCATTTCTACCCTCTTTACCATGGTCAGCTATGGGGCATAATAACAAAAACAAGCAAACACAAAACAGAAATCTGTTTTATTGTTAATAAGACATATGGACATATAGACAAATGAGCCTATTCTGCTTTAAATATCTGAGCTGAAGAAGGCCACATCACAATGGCCTCTTATTCCACAAATCAAGTTAGGCTACAAATGATAATCAAATCTTCCTTTTTCTCACTAATTCATTTTACCTATCAGCAATAAGTAGGGAGAGATGATATGCAAGGATCTATGGGAAAAAAAGAATAATGACACCTGAATTAGATGAAAGATATTCATAAGGGTGGCCTACTTTGCTTTTTTTTTTTTTCTAACCCAAATGCAGAGCTATTCCACTACCCAGGGCCCATTCTTGCTGTAAGACACAGGTGACTGGCATTTTAAGAAATTTATTGTCTAAAGTGGTGAATAACAGAGTAGTAGAGTGGAGCAAGGTGAGCATGTTTGGCAAGAACTGAATGATTAATCATATTCTAATATCTGTAATTAACAAAACAAACAAAGAAACTGCCGTTATCTATCTAGAACTATCTAAGACTATGCTTGGGTTCTGACCAAGGAACCAGGGAGAAAGTCATTTTTTTAACCAGCAAGCAACAGGAAACACAGATGCAAATAGAGGGTTAAGGTAGTTAAATAGAAAGATATATGTTTGAGCAGAGTGTGCTTTAAAATTACTTCTAATTTATCCACTTACCAGACATGTATTGAGGTAAAATGATCACAGTAATGTGCACTGGAAAGATATATACTTTTTTAATTGTAGCCAAGAGGGAAAAAGCAGCATGGAATAACTTAATCATTGCTAATTATAATATCACTGAGGTAATTACAATAGATTTTGATTGTCTCATTTTCACACCAGAGGAGGGCACAATGCTGGCATTTCTCTTAATACATATTTGTTTTTAAAGAAGTGCCGACAATTACACTAATTGTAGTCACAGCATGAAACTTTGTTTTTAAGGAAAAATTTGCCTACATGTCACATGGAATAAATGCACCCTTCCTGTTTGGTGAGGTGCAAATTAAAGACACATTAATTGCTTTGTTTATTGTGGTAAGAGATCTCTGCATTCTTGCAAGCATTACCAATTTCCCAGGAACAAAATCCATTTCAAAGTTCTTAACACCCAAAAAAGTGTCCCGCTGTTTAAATGAGTCACCTGCATGAAAAAACATTGTCAGACATACTGTTCCTACCATTTGAACAACCACTGTGATTCCCAAATTTGCAAGTTCCACTTGGGAAGTCAAGAGCAAAACCTGCAAAAGTGCCACTGGAAGCTGAACTGAGATGTATCTTTCACTCTGCCTGAGAAACCTATCTGGGTGCCAATCATCCCTGTGCACAGGAAACCAGCCTGTGAAGAGCTGGCTGGAAAAGGCTCAGATCCTCAGGCAGCTGAAAGCTTGACCCTTGGCACAGCTGAGGCGAGGAAGTCGGAAACTGTACAGTTGCAAATCCAACCAGAATGGCCATCGGGTCAAATGGTTATTCTTCTTGTCCACCTGTAGGCTACCATCAGCAGAGAACACAGACTCAGTCTTCAATAGTAAGTCAGAACTGTGCTCCCCTATGCTTTCTGAAGTGCCCGAGCCTGCCTTCCTAGGCTGACCTCTCCCATAATGCGGAGTTGGACCACTGGTCCTATCTGTCAGTCCTACTTCTTTCACAATTGTCTTGATGGAACTATGGGAAGAAGAAAACCTGCTAGGCAGCTGGACCACAAACAGAAAACAGGGAGATACTGCAACCATGACTGAGTGGGTTCTTAGGGTTCAGTGGAGGTTCTGAACTCTATGGCACTTTATTATGGCAAGAGATCATAATGAAAACCCAGACCAGATGTGTTTTGTGGCCTCTACAGAGGGGTAAATGACATTCTCAGAGTCAAATTGTGTTCTGCTGCACTGTTCCAAGTAGATGAAAAAGTATCAGTGACTAACAGGTGTACAGTTGTGTCATCTTGACAGATATCCAGACTAAATAATGTCATTCTTGGTAAAGTGGTAAAGATTTGAAGCATTATGAAAGCATGTTTATTATTGAGTGTGTATATAGAAACAGATATACTCAGAATGGTATACACACACACACACACACACATATATATATATATATATATATATATATATATATATATATATATATAATTTTGTCTGGAGGGAACTGGGAAGTTTGAACATATGTATTTTATATGCATATATACCTTGATGTAACTAAGTCAACATACAAATTTCAGAAAGAGATAAACATGGCATGTTTGAGAATAATAACATGCACAGTTGATTCCACTGTACAGAGGGCATGCCCACCTACTTAAACTTGCATATTTTAGAACTTTATGTGGCATACATACTTAGAGGAATATTTACAATTCAAAAGAAAAACCAATAATAATGTTAGATTAAAGAAGAGGTAGGTTTTGTTCAGGAGCTGAGATGTAACTCTTGGCAAGCTCTAAAGGCTCTGTCTCCTCGTTTTTGTGGGTGGAAACACATGCCTAAAGAGGTTTGAAACCACAAAATGGCATCCCGTTGCCAGCATTACCACATCATGACTGGGTTTCCAAAACAGATGCTGACTTGGAATCAACTGGAAATGCAGAAGTAAGAAATTTTTCTCTCATTCAGAGAGAGTGGGAGGGCAAGAGAGAGCAAGAGCAAGAGTGAGAGAGCGAGAGAGCGAGAGAGGGGGGGGAGAGAGAGAGAGAGAGAGAGAGAGAGAGAGAGAGAGAGAGAGAGAGAGAGAGAGAGATGAAAAGGAGCCAGTGTGCATATGGGATTTCACACAGGACATACTAGTGAGAGGATTTGGGCATGTTCCTGAGACAAATGCCCCTGTTCTGAGCTCAATAAAAAGAGGTGGGCTCTAGGATGTGGCACCTTCAAGTCAAAGGCGACAGCACCAGACAGGACGGCTTGAACTAAACTGTGTTTGCCTCCAGATTATCTGTGCATTTGTGTGTGTGTGTGTGTGTGTGTGTGTGTGTGTGTGTGTGTGTGTGTGTTCTGATAAACTTATTGAACTAACTTCTAAGGGTGTCAGAGTTAGCAGCTCCTCCAGGGGCTAACCAGGGGCTTGAAACAATAGGGACACCTACTCAGACTTGACACTAAGAACCTTTCTAAACCTCAGCCACCTAACCTGAATTCTTTAAAGATGAAGGAACCATAACATCAATGGCAGTGATTTCTTTGGAGATGAATGACCTGTGCTACCAATATAGAACAAACTTTATGTACCTAGGAGGTCCAGTATTCAGAAACATTATCACATTTTCTTTAAAAGCATATAAAACTAGATATTTCGTGTTTCAAACATTATTCAGAAGAAAAGTATGTTTCCTTATCTATAAACACACAATTGACTAAACTCTCTAATGTTTTGTCCACTTCCTGGCAAACTTAATTGATCATCTTGGAGTTGAGGCTCCCCTGTCATCCCAAGTTTTCAGGATTTATGTATTTGATTCTGACATTCAGGTGAGAGCATTTACTATACTATTTTCCACATCTCTGAATCAGGTTATTAAATGGTTACAAGAGATGTGCATTGTGTAAAAATTTGGCCAGTTGTGTAATTAGTGTATAAGCCATTTTCCACATCTATATTTAATTTTTATTTTAAAAGGCAATTGGAGCTATTTAAGAATTAAAATAAATTCTATATTAAAATAATTCATTTGATTTTCTTAAATAGTAGACATAATCCTCAAATGTCACCCAATCCCCAAACAGGATAAACTTTCTCACATTTTCAAAATCATAAAATGCTCAAAATATGAAGTGAGTAGACCCTCTGAAAAGACTTAAGAACCAGGGAGTAGGTAGCACACTGCTACGCAAGTGTGAAGAACTGGTTTCAAGTCCACAGAGCCACAGGAAGCCTGGCAAGTCATACACAGCTGCAATCCCAGTACTCCTGGAGGAAGTGTGAGTCAGGGACAGGAGAAGCCACAGAAGCTGTCAGGCTAGCTGGCCCCTAACAGCCACAGCAAACAGCCGAAAAAGAGACACAGTCTAAAGCAAGGTGAGGACAGACACCGGAGGTGTTCCTAAGACCTCCACATGCACACTGTGGCACAAGTGTACCCCAAAGTATGTACTGCACACTATAACTAGCACAAATGTACCCTTAAATACACACATTTGTACACACTGTGGCACAAGTGTGCCATCTCACAAGCATATACATACACATGTCCACACTGTAGCAAAAATGTACTCTCATACACACACACACAAACACACACACACACACACACACACACACACACACACCGTGGCCTGAGTGTACTCATATGTATACACTATGGAACAAGTAGTCCCTTATATACGCACACATGCACACACACACAAACATGCACACACACACACACACACACACACACACACAGATTCAGTAGCACTTCTGTAATTACTAATAATTAAAAAGTTTCTTCATATGCATTTGCGATTCAAAGTCAAGGAGATAAGGCAGAACAAGAGGATTGAGTAGAGAAATATATTTCCACCTGATGTTCATATTTCAGAAAAAAGTTAATTGCTGTTATTGGCTATTTCTAACAAAAGAAAAAGTTGTTGTATTTACCCAAGTGTATTTATCTTCTATCTTAAAATAATTGAGTTAGATCAGACATGAAAATATTGTAAAGTTTTCCAATACCACATTACGCCCAAATACCTTATTAATTATAATTTTTCATAAAGTTATTAGTTCACTAATATGAAGGACAGAAGAAAATCAAACATTCTCAAACCCTTCAGGCATTGCATTAGAGAATTTGGTGTACATTTCTATTTAGTACTTATCCCCTGAGCTGAGTTAGTTTCTCAAATTTGTTACTTTTTCATTTTCCAATCTATCATATTGATTTTTTCCTCCAGGTTTGTGCAGTTTGGAAATTACACCTCCTTATAAAGATCCATGGAATCTTTTATGGCAAAAATAATCGAGCTCTGTCAACCAAAGCTCTGGCTCTCACTGAGAGACACACAGGGTAAATTACAGCTGACCAATGTGACCTTTTCAAAATCACCGTGGCTCTTCAGGCCTAAGCTTTATGTCCACGTCCTTCCAGAAGGAATGATTATACGAGGAAAGTGGAGCCCTATTGTAAATGCTGTATGTAATATTTATGTGGGATAATCTCTGTGGCAGGTAAATAATTCAGGATTTAAAAGTATTAAGTATACAAATACTAAGAATTCAACAAGTTGCCACACTTTCTAAGCAGTGAATTCTCCATACTTGGTACAATTCCATGGCTGGGGGAAGGCAAATCAATCCCAAATGGCAACCTATCTCTAGAAATATCCATGCTAAGCACTGGTCATGTAAGAAAAAACCACCACCACCAACAAAACCATTTTATTTGGCAGGTGCAATGTGTTAGTAAATGTGTTTCAGAATGATTGTGTTGAACCCACTTCATGCATGTGGAACTTGACTAGGTTCTTTAAAGGTCTTCAGAAGATCCATCTGGATTGTGCTTTGGTACACTTTCTGATCTTTCTGGGAGCACCTCCTTATTTCCTTTATCAAATCTAACTTAACCATGAGGAATTAATTCAGATGGGTTTCATTTTGTGTTGTTTCATTGTGTTTTTGGGTAAAGCTGGTCCTAACCTCTCACAGTTTCTTAAACCATCTTCTGCCACAACCTTTAAAATGCTGCTAGAATGGGCCATGTTCCTTGTGGCCATTGTACCTGGAATTGAACCTGAGCTACAAATATCTAGTGATAGAGTTTGTTAAAAAAAAAAAAATCACTGTGTGGGCAAGTGAGTTTAATTAATCCTTGTTTGACATAGAAGAAACTGAGATTTTGTTAGCGATTGCATACAGTTTCTGAGTTCTTATCTCTTTCAGGTGGTTTGTGTGTGTGTGTGTGTGTGCGCGCGCGCGCGTGCGCGCGCGTGCCTGGGGTCTCAGGGTCAATGTTGAGCATCTTTCTTAACCACACACCACCTTACTCTTTGAGAAAGTATCTCTCACTAAACCTGAAGCTCCCCAATTAGTTTAGGCTGACTGAGGAGCATGGCCCAAGGATGCTCCTGTCTCCCTTTCCTAGGGAGAGGCCTACAAGGTTCCACCACCGTGCCTGGCGCTTTCCCTGTGTGCTGGATGTCTGAAACCTATATTGTCACGCTTGTGTGGCCTACCTTCACTGCCTGAGCCATCTCTCCAACGCTGTTCATACTGACTGTCTACGTAGGACCTGCTAAAACAAAAACGTAACATGTTAAGACAAATTTCAGTGTGCAAAGGTGTTGTCTTTAATGTAAGATTACTTAATTGCACTGAGATATACAGAGCAGAATAGCATACACACACACACACACACACACACACATACACACACATATGTGAGCACTTTAAAATATAAGTAAAGGAGCTAGCACAAGTGGGTTTGTTTACTGTGGGTTATTATCAAGTGCAAATTGGGATGATAAAAGTAGAGGGTTTCCTCACTTCCAACTCCCTCTTAAACCCTTCACCCCTTTCCTCTCTCTTTCTACCCCTGTCCCCTCTTTTTCATCCCTCTCTTCCTCCTCCTCTCCCTCCCTCTCTGCTTCTCACTCTGAAGCCCAGGATGGCTTCAACTCTTGATCTTGCTGCCTCAGCCTAAGTTCTGGGATCCCAAGCATGGTGTACCACCACACATTAGCTCTCTCTCCTAAACTTTCTTGCTGAGCATCTCAACTCTTCTGCAAGCTGTGAACCACAATAGTTTTGCTAGGGAAATAGGCAAGTTCTTAATTCATTGAGAGATTAATTTAGAAAATCATTTGTGTACAGTAAATCAACCAGGTGCACCACACTGACAAACTGCTAGTGGCTCCTTTCTTCTAACAACAAAAATCACCCAGGATCAGCTTTTTCTAACCTGCCTTTTTAAGGACCTTGGCAATCTGCCTGAATTTCCTTTCAGAACTCACCAAGATGAACCTTCCCTGTGCACGGACTGACTATATTCTCTCTGCTATTTACATCCCATTACTCACCAAGTTCCCTGAGGTCTCTCTAAACACCACACATTTCTATGGCCTCTCAAAGCAGAAGCCTGTAAAGCCTCCAAACACACAGCAGGCAAAAGTGGCTTCCTTGTTCTCTGACACCATCTGAGGTGTTCATTACAAACAAGCCATTCGGGCTCTGTTTTATGTTTCACACTAGTACCTCATGCAGTTATTTCAGTTGCTTCAGAATTCACACTCAGCACTCTTGGGCCAGTTGTCTATGTCCTGGGAGCAAGAACTTCAGTGTGACCATGTAATTGCTATATGGTCCTTGAAGGAGAGATCTTATACAGAAATGCAAAAGATAACTAAAATTCTGCACATTTAACAAATATGTAGACTTGTATAGATTGTTCTACCATTGTAGTGGATTTACACAATAATTCTTTTCAAAAATATTTGGTAGACTGTAGAAGTGACATTTATTGTGCATGCTCTAAATGGCTTACTTTATCTATTAACTGAATGCTTAAATGTAGTAAACAGAGTAGATTTAGTATGTATTCAGATATTTTATGTTTTTAGCTATCCCTAATACCAATGTTAGTGTCTGTGGTCAATGTCATTATAATATGGTCTTGTTATTTTTAAATTTTTGTACAGTTGCTTACAATGTCAGAAAGTTGAACTCTCTTTTGAAAATTTTCATTGATGGCACATCCCATTTTGCCAATACAGACAACATGCCATATAAAATTTTAAACTGTGTAGTTATAGATGCAAATATATAAAGAATAAATTTGGTTAAATGCAGAAAATAATACATTTTACTTAGTTTTGTATGAAAATATGTAAATACTGGACTAAATTAAGTTTACAGATATTCTTTTGTTGTGTATGGGAGTTCTTTTTCCTGGTTGTATTTATTATTTTAGTACAACTGTTCTCTTAAAACAAAATTTATCAAAATGGATTTCTTCATTGATGATTCTGGAATGTTCCCTCCAATTTATTTACTGAGAAATCAGGTTTATTTCCTTTCCTCCCATTCTGGCAGGGAATAGACATGCATCCAGCTGTGTGCACTCATGAAATTAGTCCTTCAAATCAAGAATTCCATACCAAAACTATGAATTTTTTAAATTGATTTTTCAAGACAGTTGTGTGTGTGTGTGTGTGTGTGTGTGTGTGTGTGTGTGTGTGTGTGTGTAGCCCTGGCTGTCCTCTAACTCACTCTTTAGAGCAGACTGGCTGGCCTGGAACTCAGAGATCTGCCTGAATCTGCCTCCCGGGGTGCTGGAATTAAAGATGTGCACCCCCACCACCTGGCTCTGATAGAATTTTTAGATTAAACTTTGTACACAATTTCAGACACACACACACACACACACACACACACACACACACACACACACACACATCAAAGGTATCATTGCATGCCTATCAAATGTCTGAAAAGGAGAATACTGACTGCACCAGCGGCTCTTAAGGAGATGCAGGAACACAAAGCCTCTTACCTAAAACAGTGCAGCTACTTTGGAAAGAAGTTTGTCTATTTCGTATAAAACTATAAATATTCTTATATATGATCTTAATCTGTAAAATTTACCACAAGAGTTGAAAATATAAATCCACATGAAAGCCTGTACACATTTTTTTTTTAAATTTCCTTCTTTTATTTTGTTTCTTTTTTTATTTTCAGACATGGTTGCACAGTGTAATTCAGCTTGGCCTGCAACTAAGAGTTGGAACAATCCCTCTGTCTCAGCTTCCCAGGTGATGAGATTAAAGGCATAAGCTATCACAAACTGGTGCCTGACGACTACACAGAGGTATATAGTGAGTCAAGAAAATAAGTTTCTCTTTCTCTGCTTGGGTGGTGCACACCTTTAATCCCAACAGTGGGGAGGCAGAGGCAGGCAAATCTCTGTGAGTTCCAGGCCAGTTAGATCTACATAGTAATTTCCAGGACAGCCAGGGATACATAGAGATATCCTGTCTCAAAAACAATGCATATTTAAGGCATATAGCACACACATTGCAAAACTGGCTATTGTTATGAATCAAATTAATAATACTTATCATCTCATATATTTACATATGTCACTCTACATTTATGTATGAGACAAGAAAAGCTAACATACTTGCTTAGAAATACGGTACCTGGATACTAAATAAAATGTTCAGAGATAAGAATGAACCAGATAAATGTATCTCTCCACCCTCATCTGAGGAGGTCCTATTTGCAGTAGATGGTGATTAACACACAGACCCATGACTGGGCAAAGTGCAGAGAATAAAAGACTGCAGAATACTCAGCCCTAATAGAACACCTATGCTACACTGCCCTTCCTAGGCTCTGGGATCATTTTGGAAGATGAGGATGATGGGGAAAGAGTGTAAGAGCCAGAGGCATAAAACAACCACAAGGAAACATGTGTATAGCTGTGTTGGTGACAGTATGAACAAAACCTGTGTAAACCCAAGCCAGGCCAAAGAAAGCATAGATAGAGGAACTGGGCATGAAATTCCACACCTAGCCATGGAGCTATGGGCAATTGATATCTGCTGGCAGAGGGAGAGTCAGTTTTCTGTAAATGAGTATCCCCCGGTAAGTCAGTCACATTCCAGTAGAGGACCATACATCCAAGAATGTTTTGGCAGCACAAATTGGTTTTGAAGTTTTTGTTTCTTTCTTTCTTCTTTTGCACACAAAGGGAAGGGATAGCTGGGGCAAACGTGATCAAAATACTTTGAAGAAAACCGAAAGCTCTCAAACAACTAACAAAAGGGAAGAAGAAAGAATAAAACTGTAGTGTCAGCAGCACGGGGGAGGCAAGAAATGAAGAAATGTAGGCTCCAGCATGTGTGCTGAGCTCCCCATACAAGTCCCTGAACATGAGGTTTGTGAGAAATCAACAGGGAAAGGTTGTTCAATACGGGACACAATCAACAGAAAAATAATTCACAATCGGGCACAAAATAGATCCTTGCTATTTTCGACAGTACTTTCCCATGTTGCATTGGGTGACTTCACTACAGCCTCAGTTCTGAACCCAGGATACTCAGACTTCACACTCTGCATGGTGTCATGCCTCAAGGTTCAGATGACTTCTGATTGAAGCACTTTGGCTCAGATCTGGGACATGTTTTTACTGTCCACACAGACTCTCTGCTCTTCCTGAAACTGTGGGTCACTGAGGAAACAGGAAGACTTGATATTTTCCCACCACCTCTCTCAAATTGTAAAACATTTGGGTTTTTTGTTTGTTTGCTTGTTTTTTGTTATTGTTGCTATTGCTATTTATTTATTTATTTATTTATTTAGTTTGTTTGTTTGTTTAATGTTTGTTTGCTTGTTTCTTTGAGACAAGGTCTCACTATGTAGCTCTAGCTGTTTTGGAGCTCACTATGTAGACCAGGGTGGCCTCAAGCTCACAGAGTTCCACTTGTCTATGCTGAAATCAAATGCAGACATCCAGTCACCACACCTGGCTGCAGCATTTGACTATTCAAAATTACTATTTGAATTGTTGATTTGAGTTTTGTTTTAAAAAATTCCTTAAATGAATTTTGTATTGGGATTAAGATAATATTTCCAAGTGTTTTTAAAATGGCCCTAAATATGCTTCTGCATTTTGCACTATATATTTGTGTGAAGCAGTATGTTTAGCATTGGTATTATAACATCAAAATAGCAATCAACTCTGACAAGTGTTGAAGATGCTCTGTGTTCTGCAGTAGCAAATATTCAGCCACCATTTGGTTCTTTGTGTAAACATAAACAAGTACTTCAATCTAGTACTATGAAAACTTTACATTTTTCTTTAGCGAGTAATTCTACATATACAAAAGAATTCTCCTAAAACAAATTTCCTTATGACTTATAATTAGTGATTTTTGATATATCTATTCTTATCTATCTATGTCCCCAAGGCCACATAAAATATTCTCAGGCAAAAACAGGTCACAAGGGAAGTCAGTGTAAGATGGATGACCTAGGCTAGGAAGGACAGAGTGGCAGGCATCCAGGGTCAACAATTTTAAAGGTTCACTGTACCCTGGGATTGTAGTTAATATTTAGATAGCAGCTTTACTGATAGTGACTCCCAAACTTTAAGGAAGCCATTATGTATGAGGGTAGATAGTAGGTGGGTGAATAGCAGTAAGTCGCTAAATAAACTATAAGAGACTATATTTCAAGCAATAAGCTATTAGGCCTTGAAACATGAAGAAGTCTTAAGTACATGTTACTGATTGAAAGAAAGCATATGGAGAGATTAGCTGTGTGAATCTGGGTATGTGCAATGAGAAAAAAGGCAAAACTATGGAGATAGTGAAGGAGTTGGGATTGTCAGGGATTGGGGGTTGGGTTAGGGTTGGGGTAGCAAGGAGACACAGAAGATTTTTTTTTTTTTTTTTTTGAGGAACACAAACTCTTTTAGACATCAGAATAGTAGACACATGCTACAATAGTTTCCTAGATCTGATTCTTAGAACAGCAAGAGTGTACCTTGACTTACATTTTACTTTGGGGACTGTGATGTGTCCATGAAGTGTCACCATGTCTAATAGTTGTCCCTTTTGTGGGCTGTGTTGATGAAGGAAAGCTGTGAAGCTGTGGAGCAGGTATCATGTGGGGAATGTCTGGGCCTTCTTAATAGTTTCGCTATGAACCTAAAGTGGCTCAAAAAATACTTTTAAGGGAGGCTGCAGGTAACTCTGCTTACTGCTTTTCTAGAGGCCGAGTTCCATGCCTCATGTTAGGTGACTTTACAACTGCCTGTGACTGCAGTTTCAGGGTATTTCACACCTTCTTCTGGCTTTCAGGACACCCACACACATCTACATATATACACACGGACACATGTATACAGAGGCAAAAAATATTAAATTAATTTTAATGAAAAGTCAATAATTAGGACAAAACTGATCAGATTCTGTGCCAGTTAAACTTGGTGTCCCCAAACATCCGAGATAGCGTGTCATCGTCCCATGTGCTTCCGAGACTTGGTTCTCTCCAGATGATCAGAAGCTATTGTTGTGTTTGATTAGACATTGAGATTGCTCTGTCCTTTTTACCAGGTGCAGCTCTCTCTGTTACACCGTCACAGGATTTGTTCTCTTGGCAGCCCCTCCATGGCACTGCCCTATGCTTTAAATGCACACCAGAACCCTTTTTTGCCACACCACAGTCCTGTTTTTAAACACATATCAATAGAGCCTTCTTCCCATGCAATGGCCCCATGTTGCCACACCACAGTCCTGTTTTTAAACATATATCAATAGAGCCTTCTTCCCATGCAATGGCCCCATGCTTTTAAACGCATGTCAGCAAAACCCTTCCTTCCATGTCCCAGCCTCGTGTTTTTAAACACGCATCAGTAGAACCTTTTGTTCCTGAAGAACAAGCAGAAGTTTTCCATGGGGCAGAGCCAGAATGTGGAGGAACATCTGGCCTCTGCCTTTTCGTTTGATGATGTAACTGTCATTAGTTTCTGTGTGTTCACAAGCATTAATAAATTAGGAGAAAGACACACCACATATGCCCTTAGGTATAGCTTTTGCAAGAAGGCAAAATGACTGAACTACTTTTTTCTAGATTTTTAAAAATGCAATGTCTTTGAAATTATTTTATTTCATTTATTTATTATTTATGTATGTATGTATGTATGTAGTTAGTTAGTTAGTTAGGTAGTTAGTTAGTTAGTTAGTTAGTTAGTTAGTTTGTGTGCAGGTGCCCTAGTACATGTTTGTGTGTGTGGAGGCCAGAGGTCAATGTCAGATGTCTTTCTAAATCATTCTTCTCTTCACTTTTTAACTCAGTCGTTCACTGAACCTGGAGACCACTGATTCACCCAGGATGCTCAGCAGGCCTCTGAAATCTACCTGTGTCTGCACCCCAGTGTTGGAATTACAGATCTGAACTGCTGTGCTCAGCTTTTAAGAGAGTGTAGGCAATCCAACACATGTCTTCATGCTGATACTCCACACACTTTGCCCACTCAGCTCTTTCCCTATCCCCACCCCAAACAACAACAAAACAGAGCAAGAAATGTATTTTTATCTCTACCATTTTAGTCAATGACTGTGATCTGATTAGTAAACTCCATCATGCATAAAATGTTCACTGCTCTAGTAGCTGGCTATGGTGTGAGTTTTGTGAGAGAGAGTATGAGAGAGTGAGCGGGGTTGCAGTGTCCATATTTATCCATCCACGTGCAGACAAGCAGAAAGTGAAGAAAAGTATACATCAGCTTCACACCTAAACAGTTTTATTTTAAAATACGTCTCAACAATTGGAGCTGCCTTCTCTGAAGAGGAGACTCAACTCCATTTCTGCTGGTTGGTTGTTTTTGTCTTTTATTAAAGACTGGGATGGCAATTGGAAAACAAAGAGAAGACTTCTCCATTCTAGAATCAGGCAGCCCCTGCTTGAATTGATTGGAGTCCTAGGGAATGTTAGTCCCCCCTCTGTATTAAAGGTGAAGACCTGTCTTGTTTACCGAGCCCAAAGCGGGAACAAACAGCTACAAAGCTAAATGTTATGACAGCTACAAGTTGTTAATCATTATATGTCATCCATTTTATTTATTTGTTCATTTCATTCTTAAACTCACATTAGTAAGTTCATGATCTAGTCTGAACAGGGATTCTCAGACAAATGGCATAACTCTATGTACTAAACAGAGTCAGTGTCCAAGTTGTTCCCCTAATACAAAAAAAAAAAAAATGACATGGGCAGAGGTGGATTATATTCCTGTAGTAAAAGATGAAAGCCAAAAGGCCAGCTCAGAAAGTGGGGGACATGGGATATTTCTTCCATATTGCGACTTGTACCCATTATTCATTCACTAATACTAATGAAGATATTCTTTTTCACTAAGCCACAATTTACCTATTTTCCTATTGATGAGTATTTGGGTTATTTATAGCTATTGCTAATTTAAACAGGGTTTTTATGAAAATTTACATCATGTATTCTGAGGTAAATAAGCTTGGAATTGGTGCAAATTTAATTTCATGAGATAATTTTACATTGTTTTACATTGTTTTACAAATCAGTTGTATTAATGGGCACTATTACCAGCAAAGTGTTTTATTTTTGCCATGGAAGTGGTACAATGTGATTACCTCTAAGTAATCTTCATTTATATTTATGTGATTACTAATACAGCTTCAGATGAATGAATGTTTCATACATTGTGTAGTAATATCCACTTTTCACTTAATCTTTCTACTTATATAGTTCTTCCTATTTAGCTATGTTTATAGTGTATTTTTGTTTGTAACAATATCATTTTTACTAAATACATTTTGTGCTATTATATACTTTTCAGATATCTTCTATAGTCTGGCTTATGGCTTCCATTTTTATGTTTTTAGTTTTTCATTTTTTAAAGGTGTTAAATGGAAAAACTTAATAATTTAAGATCAAATGTCTGGGACCTCATAGATGGTACCTCATATGAAAGAGCTCTTACTCTATCAATTAATTGCTAGCCCATCAACATGTCACTTCATGCAGCTATGTCTTCTAAATTGAAACCTTCCCACCTGGAAGGGGAAGGGACACACACAAGACTCAAAAAGCTACTGAAACTTGTATTATTGCAGAAGCTTATGAAACATGATATTCAGGAAGCTCATAATTTACAAGGTTCACAAAACCTATTCCTGAGGTTATATAGCAAACTTGTAGGGAGGAGAGAGTTTTTTTGGTGGAGCCTCTTGCAAGTAGAGCGCCATGGCTAAGGTTTTATTTTGATAGTGGTTGGTTGGTTGGTTTGTAAATGCAGTTGCTTTTGAGTAAATAATAATTCTGGAAGTAATCCCTCATCCATGCTTCTGTAAATAACCCCCATAAATCCACTGGTTCACAAAACTAGACTTGGGAAGAATCATTTCCTTTGCTCATCATCAGTGCCCTATGTGGGGTGAATCAATATTTACGTGTTTCCAGGAAATGTTATACAACTGTACTTTCAATCTGAACTGGTTACCACTTGAGTCCCTGCTCAAGTTACTACAGGACTTCCATAAAACTAGTTTAATTAAAAGTTTTCTCAACATGACTGTAACATTTTTGATGATGGAAACTGTGTTATTGCTTATCCCTAATACTAGAATAAGAATTATTCCCTTCTCTTATTTTTACATTCATGATGCAATGAGTAATTTTCTATAAACAGATACTCCTAGTTTGTTTTATTAAGGTGTATTAATTTGTTCATAATGTAATATTCTAGTGATGATTCCAGATTGGTCTAACCATGGTATAGGTGTATAGAAATTGTGGGTCCAATATTTAGCTAGTACATTATGATTCAAGGCACCTAAGATTAATTTTGTTCAGTCTTGAAGTGTAGCCTATGTTAAGTTTCTGCCTAAATAATCCAAGATTGGAGTACTAGTATGTTATGCATTTTTTCAAATCCATGATGAGGAAAAGAAAACTGCCCTGGGATGTTGAATAAAGCTGTGCATTTTTCTGCAAGCACACTTTAGTGTGCTCATTCTGCCTAGTATCAGCAAACACTTTACCCCCTAGTATCCACCATACTCCTCCTTCTTGTGATCTGAGGCCAGTCAGTGACAATGTCATGCTCACAAGATTGGCACTTTCTTCTGAACCTGGTGCTTGAGTATAGTTTCTCAGATGGGAACCCAGAGGTCTGTGAACTTGGAACAAAACTACTCACTGGCATCTGCGGTAATTGAATTGTAACCTCCACGTTATTGTATCAAGAGAGGAAAATTATTGCTACTGATGCATGGAACAGTGATGTCAAGGAACAGGTTGGTGCAAGTATAAGGGTGATCTCTAGGACAGGGTGAGCTAATTCAGATGCCTTCACATAAGTGCATACAGTGGCATGAGACTAACTGATGAAAACACATTCAGTGATACCGATTTTGAAATCTCTGTTTCCTTTACTTTGTCACCCATTTCTTTACTTCCTTTAGGTTTGTTTAAATACCCTGCTCTCTTCCCAGAACAAAATTAATGATTCAAGTGTACAAGGAACCAAATTAATCTCTCTTGACCTTTCTAATATGAAGTGTAATCTTTTGTGGCTATTAAAAAACAGAGAACTTTGTACAAACTGAGGTTAAGCATGATTAAAGAATTCCTGTGTAACGTGGAAATATTCCACACATTATTTTCCTGGCAAGAGGGTTTTCGAAATATTGCTACACGTTTTGTAAGTTTCTTAAAGATGATATCAGTACTGTTGAGATTTAGAAGGGCGGGGGGGGGGGGTTAAAGCTCTAACTTTGTGTCTAAAATTGAAGCTGCTGGCTTCCTTTGAATTTTTTTGCCAGGTATAAATCTTCACCATAGGATTAATCTGTGAGCTGTGGCAGCTGCAGGTTTTACATACTTAGTTAATTAGCAATTCTTACCAAACTGAGTGTATCATTTCTCTATAGAATCCTACATGGCCTCGATTAGACATATTTACGGGAAAAGTCAATGGATAAGACATTAGAGGCCAACCTCAAAGTCAGGAGAGAGCAACCGTAGACCTCAGAGAAGTGCTGCATTTGCCAAGAACTGGTTGCTTATTGATCCTGGTCTGTGTCTCTGGTCACAGTAGCACTTACCCTAATTTTTCTAGTGTAAATATAAGTAAATTTGAATGGGTGTTGCTGAAAACAATCTGTAAATCTACATTTTGTGGTTTTGATTGTAATTGTAGTTACTGGAAGGTTCAATATCTGGGGCATGTCGAGGAGACAAGGCTGTGGCCTGGCACCCTGCTCCCTGCAAATACCTCCTGAAGCACTTTCTCCAGGGCTATTAAGGCGACTCTGGCTCTCTCTGCTCAGAAGCACAGAAACCACATGGGTACTCAGCAGAGAGGAAACTGGAAGCAAGGGACGAGCACTGTCAGAAGATATGCTGTGCATTTAACTTGGACTTCGTTTCCCCCCTGAGGTCAACCAAGCAATTAAGGCAGAAAGATGTGAACCAATTCTCTGCTTTCTGGGAGGTAAACAAGGCATTCACGTGGCAACATTAGTGTTCTCCCTGCCTTTTATCCTTCCTCTCTCTTTCTTTGACAGTCCCTCCCCCATCTAAGGTTTGATTTTAGAGACATTCTAACAAACACTGTGTTCTCAGCACAACTCAAGTCTTCCTCATACTGGGAAACACCTCCCCTCAACAGAAGATGCTTCAGGGTTAATGAGGGTTAATGGGTATTGTATTTCACCTGGATACTGCCAAGAAATTTTGAGCTGAGACAGAGTGGGGGTAGGGGGTGGGAAATGGCTTCACTGGTAGTACAGCAAGAAGAAATGAAGTACTGAAGAAATCTCACCACTGGAGCCCCACCCTGGAACTGTGACTCTCCCAAGATCAGACATTTAGGATGCCTAATATGGAGGCATCATCACTTTCATTCTTTCAAAAGGACAAGGTCATATGCCTAACATTGCACGTTCATAGGAAGTTGTTTCTACCAAAGCGAAGAATAAACGCAAAAAAGCCTGGAGTGAATTAACGTGCATGGCCAACACCTGCATGCACACAGAAAATTACAATGGGAGTTTTCAGAAGAGGCAAAGGGTGGTGGAGTTCACAGGTACCCAGATATCTGCTTTCTGGTTGGAGAAAAGCTCCACTATTACTGGTCTCTGCTACTGTGGTTTACTTAATGCCAACCATTTTCCTATACAATGAGCAGTTCTGTTGTTACAGCTGTGTCCAGAACTTCACTCCCTCCCTTCCCGCAGCCCCCAGGCCTGTAGATTAATTATGAGCTTCAAACCTTGTGTTTTCAGTTTGTCCCAATGCCTTCTTACATACTTCCCCCTCCCACTGTTCATGCCTCCTCTACCTGACCATTCTTTGTACTTAGGACTCTTGAGAAAGTGTGGCCTCCTCTGGGAAGCATGACCACCCCCCAATAGCCATTCATTATTCATGTAGAAACACATGCTAAATTCAAAGAGTATGTCATCTCTCTTGTTCATTCTAATCTGTGAGCACTCAAGAAACAACCAATATGTGTCAGCTTCTGTGTCTACTGAGAAACAATACCATAATAACAAGCAGATGGGACTGATAGGTGAGCAAATAGGTGAATGAATGAATGAATGAACATACTAAAGTACTTTGCTATAGCTACACAAGACTACCTGAGAAAAGTAAAATAGGTGACTTAATTATGCATACAAATCCTAGGTAAGAACTAACCTTAATGTGTCTGAGTGGCATACATGTCGCTTAGGAGAATGGGCATATATACCCAGTGATTCTATGTTCTCTACTTCCCAGAAGTTTGGGGTTTTATTTGAAACTAACCAGTCTTTTTAATGTCAGAAATTTACCATTTCCTTTTGTGGCCTAGACTGTGTCAAATACAAACCTTGACCAGAAAAATCCCCAATATGAACCATGCTCAGCAATTTTCTTTTATCTACGAAAGTAAGGATTCAAAGCCACTCATGGCAATAATGGGTAGACTACAAAAATTTCAATAAAGACCTGAGAATGAAATGAACCTATGAATGTACAGGGTTGGTTGTATTGGGTGTGCTACGTCAACTTTTTAAGAAAACTTGTAGAGAGAATCAAACTATACTGTCCAATGTTCAGAGCAGCAGCCAATGGGAGTTAAAATTAGAAAATATGTTATCAGTAAAGTCATAATGAAAAAGAGATAGCTAAAAAGGCATGGAGCCCAGAACCACACTTCATCTAGACCTCCAAGGTACAGCTAGGGCTCTTTACTATTTCTCCAGTCCCTACATTCCACTTCCTGTGTATCATGCTTGTACTTCAGATAGAGATATAAGACATATGCAGCTCATTATAAAAATGAGATTTTGAAAATGTAATTGGATAAATTCACAAATGTATGCATGTGAAATTGGTTAACATATGAGTCAGAATAACAAAAGCTCCTAAACCAACATTAGAGTCCATGATTAAATCAATGATGCTATATTCACCCACTGGTGTACCATCCATATTGATACAGCATAGACAGTATTTAATTAGTTTCAATTTAAAATTCTATGCTTAAAAGAATAGTCTTATTCTTTATTTCATCTACTATATGCACATACCTGTGTGATCTTTTTATTTTTTCATACTATGTACTTTGATATTGATATCTCTGGCTGATGGGACTACAAGTAAATTTTATTTCATCATTTTTCCACTTAAACAGGTTCTGATGTAGCCAAGGATGGACTTATGTTCACTATATAGCTGAGAATGACTTTGAAGTTCTGATTTTACTCTTTCTACCTCTCACATGCTGGTATTACATCCATGCAACATACCACATCCAGTTTATATAGTGCAGTGCTCAGGGCTGAACCCTGGGCTTCACTCATGCTAAGCAAGTATTCTACCAGTTATATCTTTGTTTAGTTTTATATACACATTTTATTATTTATGAACTCATTGCAAAGAGCAGGAATTACTTTTATAATTATTCTGTCCACTTGGGCAAAAATACACCATTCACATTTTAACTTTGGCCTTGGCTGTAGGCCAGAGAGTCTGTTTTCAGGATGTGGAGAGAGAAAATGGATCCTTCCTGTGTAACTGATGGTTATGGCTTCTGACCCTTTCTTTGATTAACAGTGAGACCAGCTGACTGATTTAACATGGTCCATTTCATGCAGATGGCTCCAGCAGCCTTTTCAACCATCTTTTCAGGTGATCTATGGAAAGAGTAGCAATCTTCATAACCTGACTTTGCTCCACTTTTTAACAACTTGTTTTTCAGACATGATGCAGTCTGAAATAAATGTATGCTTAAAAACTCACGATAGAAGCTAGTTTTGATATATATTTAACAATCAATAATGTGATAGAATTCTAAGATTTATTTATTTCCTAAAGCTTCCATGTAAATTACCACAGACTAGAGGAGTTAAGGTAACAAAAGTTTATGTCACATTTCTGGAGGCTATAAGTTGTGTGTGTGTGTGTGTGTGTGTGTGTGTGTGTGTGTACAAAGTTAACATAAAACATGTTCATATTCTCATACTGAACAAAACCAAGGATACATGTTCCCTTAGCACTATACATCATTTAGACACACTTAAAGTTACAGGTTTCTAAAATATATTTTGATGTGACTTTCTCCTATCATAGGTTTTGAAGTATATGTGTGAGTATGTGTTCATGAGTGCAAACACGCATGTGCATATATCTCTATTGCTTTTTCTTTGTTCTTTTTTTCTCTCCTTTGGAGAAGGAACCATGCCTTTATATATATATATATATATATATATATATATATATATATATATATATATATATATATATATATATATAGTCATTTACTGTGGCAGGCTTAGAACATGCCATGCATGCATATTAGTTGTCAAAAGTCAGTTTGTAAGAGTTAGTTCTCTCATTTCCTCCTGTGATTTCTAGGAATTGAACTTAAGATCATCAGGCCTGGCCACAAGCAACTTTACGATCTCACAATCCCTCGTGGCTTTTTAATAATGGAAATCTTAAACAATTCTTGACCATTTCTTGAAAGAATATGAATGGATGCTACTGAGGGAGGTAGGATTTTTGTCTGATTATGGATATCCTCCTCCATAGTAACTACCATAATGCCTGGAATATTACCACAATTTGGAAATCCAAGAGCTTTCACATATAAATGAAAGGTCAGTCTTCCTGAACACAGACATCAGCTTAACCAAGAGCACAGCTCAGTAAAAAAAAATCCATCAAATGCATCATAAAATATAGTGAGGGAAGAATTTCATATCAAAATCATTTTGAGAGACCTCTACCTTTAAGAATGTCTTCAATTTGTACAGTTCTAAGAGAAAAAAAATGAATCTTCAGTTTTGTTCAGTGTGAGCACATTGTTTTGTTGATTTTGTCTGTTTTAAAACATTGAATCAAATAACAGTCATGAAAGTCCTTGCTAATTAGCAATGATCATCAACTACTAGGTATATTATCCATGTGGAATTCTTGGTTTCAGTGTGGGTGTGCATACAAACAGATGTGTGCATGTGTGTATACTTTTGCAGCTTTGTGTTTAAAAAGTTGTGACTTTAATGGATCAGGGTTTAATATCCTTAGAGATTTCTCTAATGAGGCTCTGCTTTTCTTCTTAGATGAGTTTAGTACCCAAGTAAATGAACTAATTAGTAGTTTGTTGGTGAATGAGGCTACAGTGTTTTATAAAAAAAAAAAAAAAAAAAAAAAAATCCTGGTCATCATTGGGAGTTCCTACACAAAACAACAATTAAACAGTTCAGAAAAAAAATATCCAAATGTGATCCCTATTCCCTCCTCTATCCCAATCTACCCCATGACTGAAAAACTGTTTGCTTACACTGCTCTGTTCTCAGGTGGACTTGGGCAGGAGGCCATGGAAAACAGGCAACAGACAACACAAACCTGAGCCACAAAATCCAATGTGGAGATGAAAAGACAAAGGCAATTTCTAGTAAACCAGTAGTCTCTTGAATGACCCAACAGGTCTCTGTAAGCCTCTAAATTTCAACTTGATGTTTAAACGAAGGCACACAGAAAATGGGAAGGCTAAGTCTATTGATTGCTGTGACTTAGAAATCTAGCATGAAAGCAATCCATGATGCAGAGGGTATGTGTGCTAGCTATTTTTTTTTTGTTGTTGTTGTTTGTTTGGTTTTGTTTTGGAAGACAGGGTTTCTCTGTGTAGCTCCGGTGCCTGTCCTGGAACTCACTGTAGATCAAGCTGGCATCAAACTCACAGAGATCTGCATGCCTCTGCCTCCCAAGTGCTGGGATTAAAGGCTTGTGCTACCATCACCCAACATTCTGGCTATTCTTATGTCAACTTGACACACAAACTAGAGTTATCTGAAAAAAAGGGAGCTTCAATTGAGAAAATGCTTCCATAAAATCAGACTGCAAGGCATTTTCTTAACTGATTGACATGGGAGGGCCCAGCCCACTGTGGTTGGTACCATTCCTTGGCTGGTGGTCCTGGGTTCTGCAAGAAAGCACACTGAGCAGTCCATGGGGAGCAAGCCAGTAAGCAGCACTCTTCCATGGCCTCTACATCAGCTCCTGCCTCCAGGTTCCTGCCTTGTTTGAGTTCCTGTCCTGATTTCCTTTGATGATCAACAGTGATATGGAAGTGAAAACCAAATAAACCCTTTCCTCCCCAACTTGTTTTTCAGTCATGGTGTTTCACTGAAGCCTTAGAAACCCTAAGACAGTGTGTGATCTAAAAGTACAACCAGTTTCATCTGACTCAGATGTGCCCTTTCTAACAGCCATATAGTTTCTTGTACCACATTAACCTGGAGCATCATTTGGGACACATTTTTTAATAAGTAAATAAATCAACTCTTATGTGAGTGATATTTAGCCTATTCAGAAATGAAAATATGTAAAGAAAAAATGAATTAATGATTTGGTTTTCACTCCAATTTCTTAAATAGTATCTCCAGAAATATTCTTTATACTGAAATCACATTTCATTCTTATTATTGTCTTCTGATCCTCATTCTATCCCCCACTCCACCATGGGGTGACTATTACTTTAGAGCAGTGGTTCTTAACCTTCTTAATGCTGAAACCCTTTAATACAGTTCCTCATGTTGTGGTGACCTCCAACCATAAAATTATTTTTGTTGCTACTTCATAACCACAATTTTGCTACTGTTATGAATTGTAGTGTAAAGATCTGTGTTTTCCAATGGTCTTAGGCGACCCCTGTGAAAGGGTCTTGAGTGACCTCCAAAGGGTTCACAACCCACAGGTTGAGAATGACTGCTTTAGAATTCCATTCACATGCCAGCAGAAGCTAGAACACCATGTCCCTCTGTACCTTAGGATAAATGCCTGATACCTAGGGCTGTTTGATGAATAGAGAGCACCAAATGCTGTCATACAGATAGGGCACACAGAACAAGGGGAATGTTTAATACACTTCACTTTCCTTCTTATTGTGACATTTCCTAGGTGTCTCCCCTGCTGGCATATATCCTCAGTCAACCTACCATCCCACCCTCACTTCCCTATATAGTATCTTCTCTCAGAGTCAATAGCCTTTACGTTGCTGTCAAGATCTGAGTCTGAGTCCCAGCCTTGTGAGATCTGGCAACTCACTAGCTCTCAGAGCTTTCCTTCTCTACTGGCTTTTCCAATAAAGCAAAGGAAATGGGAGCTTGGTATCAGGGGCTAAAGACTGAACAGTGTCGAAATTGCAGCTCAGGAGAGTGCTGCCCCTATTTCTCAGGAGGAGAAAGAGGCAAATGGATGGGGAGGTGAGTTCTTCTACACAGGTTGACACTTTCTTTTTATTTTTTTTTTTTAATTTTTTTACAACACATAGAATGAAGCATGTCTGTCACCACAGAGATGGCGATTCCCATCTGTTCCCAGGAAGTCACGCGACTCCCATTGGTTGCCATGTGACTGTTTTGAGAACTCCCTTTCAGAGCTCCTTGACAAGTCATCTTTGAGTAATGGGACGACAGGGAGACTGCAAAACTCTTTCCTCCTTCATCCTGGGAGGAGAAAGTTTCTTTCACCTCACTGTTTAGATCAGTCACAACCTACCAAATCACATTTTAATTAAAATAGGAATACCTAGTAGAGGTTTCATGTGTCTTTGAAGATGTTATGCTAGGCTGTAATATTGAAAGAAGAAATAATTTGTCTACAGAAAACTGCCTGTCATAACTAGGACAATACACTAGGAACCACTAGCATTTGTCAAGTAGAAAGAAACTGGTGAAAGTGCTTTATGTTCCCTGAAGCATTATTTCTGTCAGCGGAGCCTAACCAACCTTAAAATAAAGCCAGCAAACTCCCAAGGACAGGAGTTGAGGGAAAAGCTAAAAGGATTACTTAAAATGAATGGGAAATACACATGAAATTCAAATGTTTCTCAATACACTAAGACAGTTCATTGTCAATTTAAAGATTTTAATAAAGGTCAAGATCACAGGAACAAGTATAGAAATGCAGCCAGTCACTCAAAGTCCCTGTGGACCACCATCACCATCTAGAATCCTACGTGGCATCAGGGCTGTGAACCAGTTCACAAGTGGATCTCTGCAATACCCCTTCCCCACATGTTTCAGGGAACAGCTGCAGCTTAATGCACACTTCTGAAGACTCCGGCATGGTCCCATCCCTGTGTGTATGTCACCCCTTTTCACAAGGTCTTCTAGGAAGATAGTCAATTACATGTATAAAGCACCTTGAGTTCCCATACAATACGGGACAGAGGAGCTCAGTTAGTGTTAGGTGTTACCATCGCTAACTGATGCTCATAGTGCTGCCCATCCTTACAGACCTGGCAACATAGCCTGAAGGATGCACTTCAGACTCTGTCAGTGTTCCAGGATGGTCCATACTGAGCATGCGTGCGGTCAACATAGAGTTGAATTTCATGAGCTACCGCCCATCTATTAATCCATGCTGAATCATTTAATCATCTTTTTGGGTGAAGGTCTCCAGAGTACTGTCCTTGCTTCTTTGGTCTGGCATTCTGACAGGAAGCGGTCTCTGGCATTATGCTTACAATCACACACTACTGCCCACGGCGGAGCTCATTAGTGGCTCTAGTGAACAAAGCACCTGGTAAATAAGGTAGTGTTGGACTTTTCCCATTGGTTTCCATTAAGTACAAGTCTATGAACGAAGAAGCGGTTTCAAGTTTAGTCCAGTATTCCAATATTCCACTTAAGGAACATTGCTTTTTTTCCCTTTCTGGCAGTCATTCATCCATTAGGAAACTACTCAGCTCCTCTGGCAGGAGGGGCAGTAAGTACTCCCACCCTCATGTATTTGGGTGGGAGGGTAGGGGGAGGCATGGTCAGTCAGGTAATGGACAAGACCTGGTTTATGGCAACGTGAAAGAAATGCAGGAGGCTGGAGACAAAGTGCATGAGACATGGATGAGTCTAAAGGGAGGGACCTTCCAAAGTATATTTCCTAGATTACGAAGTGAGGAAAAAGAAGGCTTCAGTTAGATAAAATAACACAGCTGATAGAGAATCAAGGCCCAGTGAGGAGTTAGAGCACTGGGTAAGAAACTAAGAGAGGGAGGCAAATCAAACTCCAAATGAAATATGTAAGGTTGTGGAACAAGAGACCGGTGACTAAGAAAGGACTAGAGAGGTTCAGAGCACCCTATCTGAAGAACCTGCTACTCCATACAATGTCTCCACAGATAGCAACAGAAGTTCAAATCAGCATGCCTTCTCTTCTCTTGGGATCCAGCTAGGTTGCACGGCTTATATACTTGAATTTCTGAAATAAAGAAGTGTGTATGGCTGTGCTCCCTCTACAAACCTTAGTCAGTCTCACTGGCCAGCATGAAAGCTACCTCCATTATTGACCTACCCTTACATTCTATTTTTTTGAGTATGAGTATGTATGGCTATTTGTGTGTATAGTGTATACCTGTTTGAATGTCTGTGTATATAGACATGAGTGTGAACATGGAGGCCAGAGGTCAGCATCAGTGCCTTCTTAATTGCCTTCCAGCTTATCTTTTATGAAAGGATCTCTCACAGAACCCTGTGATCACTAGATTGGCTGTCATTTTAAGTAACCCTGTGATCACTAGATGTAGCTGTGGGGATGCTACTGTGACTGCCCCCTTTCCCATTACCAGGTTACAGACATTCACAACCATGCCAAAGTATTGCATGGGTCCAGGGGATCTGAACTCAGGTCCTCATTATTGCACAGCAAAGGCTTAATCCAATGAGTGTTTTCCGCAACCTCGAGTTCCCAGCATGGATCAGGGCAAAGTGATTTCTCCACATTCATATAGTCTATTATTCATTGTTTGCATTCATTAATTATACTGAGTAGCTAAATTATCTTCTTGTATACTAGGAGCCCAATTCTCATACTGGAAGGTTTATAGGGAACCAAGATACACTTTGAAATTTCTTTTGACCCATTCATACCTGATAGTCACATAATGATTCTCTTTGTCAAAAGAATGTGCTTTTAAGAGTGAGTGACACATCAGCAAACGAGCAGAGCATGAAGGAAGACTCTGTTACTGGAGGTCTTACGTTGTGGCCAAGGGGACAGGTAAAATGAAGAAGGAACTTCAAAGAGATGGTGCACGTGTGAACACAAAGACGCACTCACACATGTGTGCATATTTATATATTGCAGATTCCCCTAGCTTATGGTGGAGCTAATCTCATCAGACCCATCATAAACTGAGGTGTCATAGGCTAGAAGTGCACTGACTCTATTTAAGTTATGGAGCATAGCATTCAGCTATGCACCCCAGTGCAGAGTGCTGTTTGTTTCCCTTGGCACATGAGGCTAGCTAGAAGCTAAGGCTTACTGCTATTGTTCAGGGATGATTGGAGAACACCTTGTCTCTCCATAGGAAAAACCCACTTCAAACTTTAAAGTCTAACTTGTTCTGAATCTACAGTATCCCTTTCCCACTATTGTAAAGGCAAAAGTCACAGGTTCAACCATGGTACAATGGGCATCAGCTTTATCTAGAGCTCACATAGATGTTTATTATCTATGTGAATCTCAAATACTGCTATAATCAATGAGGAAATAAAGATTGAGGGGGGATTCATGAGGAAGTGAGTGGCTAGAGACATGCTACTTTGTAGTGTATGGCCAAGAAGACTCAAGGAGCTGGCATTTAAACTGGAATATGAATGACAAGACAGAATGTGTCATGAGGACAACTGGGCTATGGTAGTCCAAAGATATACACTCCACCCAAATTTCTAACTTAGAAAATACCCTCTATATCAAAGCAGAAGGGGCTTACAAGGAAAGCAGGAGATAATATGTCCAGAAGTAAAAACAGTAGAAAGTGTTTGGTCTTATAGAGACAGGAAGAGACAGGTGGAGTTTGGATCTAGTTTGGTGTAGTTAGAAATCTTTGAAAGGTACTAGGAAATATTTGAGGTTTAAATGTATTGGTTGTTTGTACAGCATTGTACATTGAAGGAAAACATACAGGAGTAAAATTTCCCCCAAACTATGTCCTCAATTTGAATTAAATATTCATCACTTACACTTGACCTGACAACACTTTTCCGAGCTGTCCCACACAGCAGATGTTCTGTGTTAAGATCTCCTTCTGACATGAAAACAGCAAGTTTGCCTGATAAAACTGAAATAGGAGACTACTAGGAAATGACTGGAAATCCTTGCCCCTCTCCTAGAATGAATGGCACAAAACAGCCTTCAGGCTTCAAGTTCTTAGAGAGAGTTGGTTAATCGGGGTTGAGGGTGAGGAGGCAACTGAGTCCTGGAGTACTTTTCAAAGGAAATCGTGTATGTGTAAGCATGCTTTATAAATGAAGCATATGAAGTCATGAGCATAAAAGACACAGTTATTTTTAATATTTTACATTTAATTCTCTCTCCTCTCTCTATGTCTATGTGAGTGTACATGTAAGTCTGAGTGTGTGTGTGTGTGTGTGTGTGCGCGCGCACACGTTTGTGTAAGCATAGCTAGTTCTTCTCTTCTGTCAGACATTGGTCTCAAGTCATCATGTTGGCCAGTGAAGCACCTGTATCTGCGATGCCATCTTTCTGGCCCTGAGAAGAAATGGTTCTTTGTGGTGGTATTGTGTTCCCCAAAATATTGTGTACCTTAATAAACTTATCTGGGGTCAGAGAACAGAAAAGCCACTAGTTAGGCAGTGATAGCACACGCCTTTAATCCTAGCATTCCAGAGACAGAAATCCCTCTGGATCTCTGTGAGTTCAAGGCCATATTAGAAACAGCCAGGCATGGTGACTCACGCCTTTAATCCCAGAAAGCAAGCCTTTAATCCTAGGGAGTGATGGTAGAAAGCAGAAAGGTATATAAGGCATGAGGACCAGAAACTAGAAGCATTTGGCTGGTTAAGCATGTGGCTGGTTAAGCTTCAGGCTTTCGAGCAGCAGTTCAGCTGAGACCCATTCCGGATGAGGACTCAGAGGCCTCCAGTCTGAGGAGACAAGACCAGCTGAGGATCTGGCCAGGTGAGGTTAGCTGTGGCTTGTTCTGTCTCTGATCTACCAGCTTTGACCCCAATAACTGGCTCCGGGTTTGATTTTATTAATAAGAACTTTTAAGATTCCTGCTACAGTTCTTAAGCAGTAGTTATTCAACATCTCCCAGGAAAAGTGATAACATTTTCATTTTTATTGTAGCAGTTGTTTTAATTTGAATTTTTGGCACAGAATGGCTATGAGAAAAATGGCCTTAAATAATAACAATAAAATAAACCCACAGTTTAAATAATAATAATGAATGCGGCACTCTTGCTTGCTTATTTAATTATCATAAGGCTCCAGGAGATATTAATAAGACACATTCTAATATTTGAAGAGCACAAGGATCAGAAAAATTAAACCACTCACAAGGGTCAAAGGGCAGATAAGTTTCTGAGAAAGACTTACAGTGTATCTTACTCAGCTGCTTAACATTGACCATCTGAGAGGACTTGGAAAAGCATTTTCCTTGTAGTTAAGAGGGACTATTCTATTAGCCATATTTCTGTTGCCCTAACAAAATACTTGAGATGAGCACCCTGAGATGGGTCCCAGTTTCAGAAGTTTCCTCCAGGATCACTTGGTCTGTTGTTTTGGAGACCTATGGTGAGGTATTAGTTCATGATGGGAGGATACAATTGAACAGAGAGGACCACTTTATGGTGATGAAGGAGAAAACAGGATAAGGGAAAGACTGGCATTCCATAATGCCCCCTAGGGCATGCCTCCATTCACTTAACTTAATCCAATAGGTCTCCTTGTCATAAAGATCATGCCATCTTTCAGTAACACCATAATCCAGGATCAGGCTTTAATTCAAGAACTTTTGGAAAGGGTTCATGATAAAAATTGTAACGTTTACAAATGTATGCCAACGTCACAGAACTACTGACCCTAAATAAAGTATACTTTAATTCATTCAAAACACATTTATAGGATGTATACTATATTTCAGTATGTAGAGATACCGCTGGGAAGCAAACTAAAAGTGTCATTTCAACACTGTATATTCCAGTTGCTTTTACACACAAGGAAAGATAGCAATAAACAGGAAAATGTAGAGGTTAATACATAATGTAGTATCTGAGAGGGATGAGTGGTAGAAAGCAGAAAGGGGTAAGGCAATAGGAAGTGTTGGAGTGGAGCATGGTGCTGCTCTTTTACATCATGTGCTTCTATAAAGCTTCCTGTGACCATATTTTGCTTAAAGACCATATTAAACAGAGTACCACTTGAATGTGGCTCTAATGGATTGATGGACATTAGGGTAATAGTGATAGACACTTTGGGAGAAGACTTAGGTAAAGAATCTGAAGTTTTAGCTTCCAGGTGGGAAGAAAGTCATTTATGAAATCACATTTCCCTTAAGTGTCTAGGGAATGCATGATGTGGCATGATGTGTCTGTGCTGTATCAGTGACATTGGGTTGACAACCGTGCAGTGGCTGTGGTTATTCCAAATGACTTTCAGTCAACTTTCTCATTCCCTTAACTTTATGAGAAAAAGTGCCAAGGTAAAAGTTAGTTTTGCTAAAAGCAGTTGACTTTCTTGTAAGGTACCAAATCCATTTTGCATTTGTAATTCATTAAAGGTGTCTACTTTTCAATCAATAGTAAATGACTATGGGCTATTTTTCAGTTGATAAGTCCCTCATTAAAATTAATGACAACCGAAGCTTCTAAACTGTGCCTATTAATAAAGCTGTGGATTGATATAATACACAGCCAGTGCCTTTCTATAGACACTTCCATTTGAAAGAGATGCTGTCCTAGACTGACTTCCGGTCATACACAGGAACACTGTTTCTCCTTCAGAGAGGACTTATCTGGGTACAAGAATCCAAAAGCAGATCTAAGGCCAAAAAATGCACTTGGCATTCAATTTAGACTTCCTGTGACATTCTTAACGGATAGCACCGACCTCAGATGATGCTGTGAGTGCTTAGGCCCCAAGGGTCACCAGCTAGGAGAAGCCAATTGCTGCACTTAAAAGCTAGACCATCAGAAAGCTTGGTGTTCTAGACACCCTGGCTCCAGTTCCATCTATGAAACTTTAAGTGGCATTTGCTAAAAGTATGGGAAAACCATATCCTGTCTTTATCCATGTGGAGTATCACTGTACATCTTACGACATCTCACAAGATGAACAGCTTGAACAGGGCAAGCAGCCAGTACTCTGTGTTCAAACATTTCTAATTCACCAAAGAAAAGAGGTTTCCTTGAATCTTAAAGAAAATCAGGCCCCATGCAAAGAAGCATATACAAGTTTTAATCTTTAGATGACAAAGGAAGGGTCGTATCTCTTAATGGTTCTTTAAAACTATCCCCAAGGTTCAATGCTGAACTGCGGCATTATACTGAACATTTCTGAGTGTGTGCATTAACTTACAGAATCTTCATATAGAGGGGAAATATTTGTGCAGGTCTATTGGGAAGCTAAAAGCCACAAAAGGGAAAAATAATGAATCTCCAGGTTATTTTTAATTATTTTATTCAAACAAAGTCTGAAACCAAGTTTCTTCTTACTGATAGATTTCAAAATAATCAGCAACTAGCCTGACGGCTAATGAGAAGTCAACGAAAGCCTCTGACCTCTCTGCATGCTTGGGGATAGAAATGACTGTGATTAAGAACAGTGCATACAGGTAAGTTTCTAGAAGACTAGACTTTAATCTTAGTGTCTAGCAACTCTAGAGTCTTCAGAGGTCCGAGACAAATACTAGGAGGGAAAATGCTCCCCCTCTCCCTGCATTTCTATCAGAGCAGTAGGAAAGGCTGGGCCTCTCTGCCCTCATGCAGTCCCCAGCAAATATGTCAAACTCCTGTCAGTTAAGGACACTTAGGCAGGATTGTCTCAGCCTCACTCTGTCAAAGGTACCTTGTGAATGGACTTTGAGAGAAAGAGTCTAGAATGGAAGAGAATGTACTCTGTTCCTAAAAACGAGGGAACACCCTCCCTCTCTGTGTCTGTCTCTCTCCCTCTGGTAACTACATAATTTAATTGCTCTTCAATTCTCCATTACACATTAGATGATGTGGTGGGTGCCTTTGGTCACGGTTTGGGTAAAGTCTAAGGAGAATTTTATGGAAAAATCTTGGCTACTTGTTTTCCATAAATAATATCTGTTCAGGATGGAAGCCTTGTCAAGGACAACTCTATGTTAACCCTGATTCAACCATAGATCAATTTCTGTTCATTCTTTCATTTGTTTGTTTTGTTTGATTTTGCATCCTGACCAAAGATTCCCCTCCTTCCTCTCCTCTCAGTTCCTTCCCATCTGCTCCTTCCCTTCTGTTTCTCTTCAAAAAAGGAAAGGTCTACCATGAATATCAGCCAGCCATGGTTTACCAAGTTACAGTGTGACTAGTTACTTCCTCTTCTATTAAGGCCAGGCGAGGCAATCCATTTGGAAGAATGGGTCCCAAAAGCAGGCAACAGAGTCAGAGACAGCCCCTGCTCTTACTGTTATAATTTCTGTTCTTTTAAAAAATTTTTAATAATGAGTGGATGAGTGTATATGTGTGTCACACATGCATGTATGGGTATGTACACATAAATAAAGGTGCCAGAAGTGGGTGTTGAGCATCTGAGAGCTGGAGTTTCTACTTTCTAGTGGGTAATCCAACTTATATGGGTAATGGGAACCAAATCCAAGTCCTTTGCAAAAGCAGTACACTCTCTTAGCCACTGCCACATCCCTCCAGTCTGTTATCCTACTGAACTCCTAAAACCAAATCCTGTCTTTCCATCTTCTCTGTTGATAGATGTTTTAATTTATATAATGTATTAAACTTTCTTTTTTAAAGGTTATATTATTCTTTTTCACTAACTATAAATGCAACATAACCCTAAATAAAAGGAGGAAAATAAGGTTGTCCATAATTGCAGGGTACTTTGTAACAGACAGCTGGAAGGCATATTTTCCTATGTTTAGCTGTTTTCCTTCATTGTGAGGTAGCCATGTGTATATTTCATTAGGCTAACTATTGAAAGTTTTCTAAGGTATTTTCTTTATATTTCCAATTTTAGTTGACATATAATAATTAAGCATATTTATGGGGATGTGGTGTGATTTTGAAACTTGAATAAAACGTATCAAGCCAGGGAGTTTAGTACATCACCTTAAACATTTATCACTTCTCTATCATCTATCATATATTCAAAATCCTTTCCTAGCTATTTTCACATATATAATACATTATTATTAGATACACACATGCACATATGCACACACACACACACACACACACACACACACACACACACACCATGCACAGATATATTTATATATTACCAAAAATCTGGTACTTAAATTTATATGTTGTTCTTTCTAAATCTTTCCCTTATTAATAGACTCTCTCTCTCTCTCTCTCTCTCTCTCTCTCTCTCTCTCTCTCTCTCTCTCTCTCTCATTTGAGCTTTCTCCAAGCTGTTTATCAGTTCTAAGGAGCTTCCATGGGCTTTTGCCCTGGGCCTTAAGGCTTACATACTTATGGAAAGTAAAAATTTAGGCTTGTTGATTAGCTAATGACATAAGGATTATGAACCTTTAGTTTTTCTGGTCATGATTCAGACTCCACTTTACAATGTCTACCTGTGTCTATAGTGTTATGTGGTGGTTCTAGACTTGTCCAAATTGGGCAGGACTCCTGTTGCACATTCACTTGCTTGTTCATTCTTCCAATGGGTATTCTTCTGGATACTAAGGGATAAACCAATTGGAACCAATTCCTCATTCTTACTATAAATGGATTGTGTCATTGCCTAAAAGTGAAAGAAAAGTGTGATATGAAAAAATTAGAGGGAAAAAAGTCAGGTGGTGAGTTTAAGCATTTGCTTTATTCAGCTGTATCTGGGTCATTTTCATCTTTCAAAGCATGTGAGAGCAGGTGAAGTTCATCTAGCTAACACAAAAGAAGATAAGAAGTGGTTTTCAGACTCTCACATCATTCAAGGAAGATCAAATAAGACACTGACATTATCTAACCCTCTTGACAGACCTTCAGACTGGGAAACTGCCCCGAGCTTCCTTCCTCCATAGACACTTGTCTCAGCTCACCCCTGAATCTGACACATGCTTTTCCATTGATCCCATCGCACATTCTAGCTACAGGTTCATGTTGCAGGCTGCCTCTTGACCCTTAGACCTAGCTCATAACTAACTGAGCTCTTCAGAACAAGAAGCAGGCACAGCACTGCCAGCAGCCAGCACCAATCACAAGAAGAGGGCAATTCATACAGTTTGCTCCCAACTTTGTTGGACAAAGTAAATAAAGAAACTAAGACTCAGCAGTGTCTAGTCCTTGATGGAGGTAATTCATGACAGGAGAAGGGTTCAATGATCACATGGCAGTTATACCCCAAAATAAAACCCTGTCTTGAATATTTGAAAAGAGAATGCTAGACCTGAGAGATGGATCAGTTAGTGAAGTGCTTGTCATAAAGTCATAAGACCATGAGTTTGGATCCCTAGTGCCTAAATAAAAGCTGGGCTTGGTAGCACATGTCTATAATCACAGTACTAGGAAGGTAAGGACTAAAGGATCACTGAGACTTGCTGGCCAGGCATCAGGCTGGCTAAATTGTTGAGCCACAGGTACAATGGGAAATGTCTCAGAAATTAAGGTGGAGGTAAATTGAAGAAGACACTCAATGTCAAACTCTGGCCTCCACACACACACACACACACACACACACACACACACACACACACACACGAAGTTCAAGTCAACAGAGAGAAAGTGTTACAGGCCCTGCACATACCCCAATAACGTTAGATACCACAGTAAAGAAATGCCAGTTTACTACTAGATATAATTAGATATTAATGGCCAATTTTTTAATTTAGATTATTTATATTTTTGAGGAAATATGGAAAGGCTAAAAAGATTGGCCAGTCTTCCAAGGTAATGGCTCTGTGTGCTTAAGGGGAAAGATTACTAATAATAGCAGTTAGGGCAACAGGTACCTTACCTTCTTATCTGCAGGTACCTGGGTGACTTCAGTATGATTGTACTAAAGGGGGTGCTGATACCCATTAAAACTTGTGGCTCAGGGAAAACAAAGTCATAGGGGAAACAAAATGAGTAAAATGGAAATATCATCTAGGAGGCAGTGGTTGACACCAACCAAATTGGATGCTAAACATTGCATAAAATCTTCCTCACAATACCACTACTGCATTCACATCTAGGTTACAACTGAAAACAATGGAGTCAGAGACACTCAGTCACTAGCTTCAAATCAGACTTAGGAAATATCAGTATCTACACTAGAGCCAAGGCTTACCTTTCCAAATGTGTGCTATTGTTATCTCACACTAGCTTGAGAAAGAGGATTGATGTACCTGTTCATCCTCCTTACTTAGGAACTGCTCAAAACACCATGAACATGGTCCATCAAAATGTCTCAGCCGATAAAGATGTCTGCTGCCAAGCCTAATGACCTGTGTGCAATTACCAGGAAGTCCATGGTAGAAGGAAAGGATTGACTCCTGCAAGTTGTCCTCTCACCTCACAAGTGTTCCCTGGTGTGCACACACACACACACACACACACACACACACACACACACACACTAAATAAACATGCAACGATTTTTAAAATCACTATAAATGAAGAAGAGTTTTAAGGAAAAGGAAGAGGTTAGAGACTGCACCAGGTAAAGGAAAAAGAGTTTCATAAACAGTGCTTTTGAGGTCTGTTGACCACAAGGTTAACCTCTGCGACCATCTGGGCACAAATTACAGAACAGGAATCAGTGAATACAAGCACAACATCATACTGGAAGACACACTAATATGTGAAGAAAAATCATGTTTGAAGGCATGCCATATGGTACCGCTTTTTACCAAAACCAAAGCAAAATGAAAAGTCAAACACATTAGGGAATACACAATTATCATTTACTACTAATTTGCTATTTATGTATTCTAAATATCTTCCCATTTTTGTTTTGTTTTAATGTCAGTTAATTGTCCTTACTGCTTGAACTACTACTTGAACATTATAAAAATAAATGAATGGATGGATGGATGGATGAGAAGAAATCTACCAAGAGTTCCTACAAATTTCCTTGGACTGTCAGTTCTAGATCTTGTTTTTCATGATGTGGGCCACTTGGTATATTACAGATCTCAAAGCTTGGTCATACACACAGGTAGCTACTAAAAGCCCCAGGTGACAAAGGGACAAAGAAAGCGTTTTTAAAAACATTTACAATTATTTTCTTTTATTTTTTGAGATTATAGTATAATAACATTGTTCCTTCCTTCCCTTTCCTGCCTCCAAACCCTCCTTTACACTCCTCCTTACTCTCTTTTAACTGCAAGGCTTCTTTTTTCATTAACCATTATTACACACATACCTGTATATGTATGTACACATATCCTAAATAAATAAGTACAACCTGCTCAAGTCTGCATAATGTTACTTGTACATACATTTTCAGGGCTGATCATTTGGTATTGGATTTTAGAAACTGAAGGTCATATGACAAAACAGTTATATGATGTAGAAAGATGTTCAGTATCACTGACTATGGAAAAACCACAAATTAATAACCACACATAAATATCATTTATTTATATTTATCAGAATGGCTAAGACAAAAAGTGGTGAAACTGTTCAGTGTTGGTAAAGATGAAAACAAACTGTGTCAGTGACAATTGTATCACTCAAAACCAACTGTTTCAGTCACACATTGTTGGTAGAAATGTAAAATGAGTCATTTAAGAGATCCTATATCTATACTTACAGCATTAAGAAGCTGGGGCAAGAAGATATTGCATTTGAGGCTAGTCTAGGATTCTCAGTGAAACCTTCCCTCAAAAGTTAAAAGGAAAAAGATGAGACATGGTAAGATGATGCAGCCAATCTGAAAAACACCTCGAAAGCTTCCTATAAAAGGAAACAGGAAAATCATCACTCTATGGTTTACTTTTGAGTATTTATCACAGTTAAATAAAAACATGTTCATATAAGAAACTGTGCAAAATATTTCTAGCACCTTTTTCATATCAACCAAAATCTAAAACTAACCTAATGTGAGTTGCTGAACTCTAGTGTAACCTATCATAGAATTCTGCTCAGCAGCAATAAAGAATGATAACATATGCAAAATTATATGTGTCTAGAGGGAATTCTGTCAAAAAGCAAGCATACACACTGCACAGTTGTACTTACATGACAATACTGGAGTGGTAAAATTATAAAGAAGATGAAGGTTGGTTAGCAGATTCAAGGGTTTAAATAAGGAATGAGAGAAGGGAAAGTAGATGTGGCCATGGGAAATAGCATCAGGGATCTATGTCTAAATAACAATGTTCTAAACTCTAGTTTTTAGCAGGTTAAACAATTGCAATAAAATAAAATAAAATATGAACACCGAGAACACAGAATGCACAGACATAAGTAGAGGTAAAGCTGGAAGATTGCTTCCAATTTCTGCTTTGGGAATTCTAAAGTGTTACTGTTAGGAGTTAATTCTAGGAATAGATAGGATCACCAAACTTTCTTACTCAGAACTACTGTGTGTATTTATAATTTTATCAAAATAAACAGTTCAGCTAGAAATAAATATAATATCTGAAGTACAAGGCTAAACTCCACATGAAAGATTCTTATATATTCTCCTCTATTTTATTTTAGCCTTCTTATTTTGGATAGAGAACCACAAATCATTTTGTTGATTAAATAAGATGCCCAGTGGCTGGCACACAGCAGGTACTCAGTGGAGTAAGCTATCTTTAGTGAAAGCAAAGAAATCCTCATAGTTATGTTTCATATCAAAAGTGGATGTGATCTTGGTTTCTTAGTGCCTCTTATGAAATGACTGAATGAGCATAAGGCTACTCTGGAGAGCTTACAATCTACAACTTACCCCTTTCTTTTAATTTTAATGCTTTAAGTGTTTGACACATTAAGAGAGATAGAGGCACACAATATGAAACTATGGGCTAACTGGTAGTACTGAGAACATGCTCTTGAAGCTTCCAGCTCTGGTTCCTTTGGTTTGACTTATTTGCTTGCTTATTGGTTGACTGGTAAACAAGAGAGGAAAAATACATAAACAAGAGAAGTATCCTTATTACTATGGCTTTATACTTTATTTGACATGAATGAATGACTTCTCATATGCCATGTCTTAAGCAACATCATCTGTGGAGACATTTACATGGTCAAAGAGAATGAGAGGCCCCTGCTTGAGAGGGAAAGCTCGACTTGTTTGCATATCATTCTCTTCAGTGCCTGTGGGCCTTTGTAAATGACAAAAAGAGTCCATACATCCATATGTTTCCAATTTTTGCCTGTGTTGTCTCAAAACCACCAAATTAGAACCATTTCTCCTCTTTTGAAATGTCCCACCCTAAGAAGAATGAGAGAGAACAGAATAGAAAAATCTTAATAAGGCAGGAGAGGAGCCAGAGCTGAGGTGCAAGCCTGCTATTGTGGCAAGTCTCTGTGGTACACACCCCCACAGAAAGGCCCATAGCTTGCCAAGCTGCTTCTCTATGAGCAGATTGGCTAGAGAATGGTGCGGAGCTACTGGCACCGGGACAGCTTTCCATTTGCTTTCTCCTTCTCTTGAGGTGACCATTTCCCCAAGGCCTGAGAACCAGGAAATTCACCATATTGAAATGAAAAGCAGCGGGCCTGGCTGACATTTTTATCAACCCAGATTTCTAAATGAGTTCTTTGGGAAGATAAAGACCAAATCAAGCAGGCAGTCACCTTCAAAATTGCTTTCTTCATTCGGAGCTGTAGAGCAGGTTACAGGAAGCAATGGTGAAAGGGATGAGTTTACTAAGGCAACAAAGATTGTTTTGGAAATGGGCCAGGTCCAAAGAGGAGCATGGTATTTGTAACACCTGCCAGTAATTTAATCTCAGACACTTTCTACCTCAGCATCCAGCTCAGGGGCAGCCCCACACCCACATCCACCATCCCCACCACGGTAGACTCTGTCCTCGGTGCTGAAGCTTCATAGGGCAGTTTTGTCTTAAAGGAGCTACTTCTTCTGGGGCAGAGACTCTTGCCAGCATGTTCTCTCCAAATAAACAGAGTGGGCACTTAAAATTCTCCATGTTAGCCAGTGTTTCCATGGGAGGCTAAAGCTTTCTTAGCTTAGAGCTGAAGAGTGAGAAGGCATTGTGAGACAAGGATTTAAGGAAGGCAGGGGGGGGGGAGATGAGAAATTGCCAACTAGAATAAAAGGAGGTGGTCCAGAGCATTGTTGCTCAACACAAGTTCACTATGCACTCTTATATGGCAATTAAGGGACACATAGTTTGTTTGGTTTTTTGCCTCGACAAGAGTGAATTCAAGCCGGGCGGTGGTGGCACACGCCTTTAATCCCAGTACTTGGGAGGCAGAGCCAGGCGGATCTCTGTGAGTTCGAGGCCAGCCTGGGCTACCAAGTGAGTTCTAGGAAAAGGCACAAAGCTACACAGAGAAATCCTGTCTCAAAAAACCAAAAAAAAAAAGTGAATTCATAGGTTAGCTGTTGCTAGAACTCATACAACACACAGGATTCGTCATAATGGAGAATAGTCAAACACAAATGTTGAGAAGTCCTGAGTTAAAAACACATCTTCAAAAAGGCTCTATTCACAGTCCTGACCACTTAGACTATGCATTTATTCTTAGGTTCTCAGTGGAATTACAATGTGACTGCCCTGTGCCCCATTTACACATAGAGATATTCAGCTCACATAATTCAGATACTTTTAGGAACTGAAGAACTAAGAGAGAAGGATAGAAGCATATATTACTGACAGGTCATCAAAACCCTGTATGATGATGTCTCCTTCATTTGAATTGTTGATAATTGTTTCTTCTCAGTGCTTCTCAACCTTGGGATGTTTTGTTTCCCATCATTGCTTCTAAGAAACACATGCAAACTAAACTGGAGATACTATCTAATACAATCTAAAGAAAATGTTCAGATTACTAGAATTGATAAAAGCATAAGTACCCAAATAAGGTACATTGGGATAAAGACTCTAAGATTTTATTTGAAAGCTGACATCACTTTGGTCATATTATCTGCATTCAGACATTGACAAACAGGTCCACGTTTATACCTTCACTTACATTCTGTTACTACACAAATGAAAGTGTGTCATAAGGATTCTGCCTGCCATTAAGAACAGTATGTGAGAAGTGCTGATACTGACTAGTAGTGACATGTCAGGTCTGGGTACTATGAGTGATGTAAAATCCCTGTTTCATATTTGCTATCTTGACAATCCATACAACTCTTAAACAAAGAGGAAGAAATCAGTTTTGGGAAAATCTTCTTACAAAGTGAATATCTAATATCCCAGGCATATATTTGGTTAATGTAATCTAGTGTATGCACAGACATTTGCTAAATGCTGACAGCATTGGGTAGCACTTAATTTAACCAGTGCATATTTATGAAATTAATGACATAACACTTACTGTCCCTCCTAACTTTAACTGTGGATGATGGTATTTGGTCCCGCGGGACTGCATGATTATTAAGCCCAAAATTAAATGCAAAACTAATCTCAAATTTTGCAGAAGTGACGAGAGATGAATATAGGAGACCAAACTGTACAGTAACTGTAGGAACTTAATGAGAATAAATTGAAGCAAGCAACAATGATCCAGGTCCTTTTCCTTACATATCAATTAGGTTTCATTTTTAAGTAGCTCATGACCACTTATATAATTAAAAAAAAAAGGTTACCAAATTCATAGTTGTGTCATCCCATATGTGTACTCCATCTCCATATATATATGGTATATATATATATATATATATATATATATATATATATATATATATACCAGCGGTGACATGTCTCATTCTAAATGGCTGGCATAAAACATATATGGATGTTAGAAAGAGAAAACTGATTTCCCATGTTTCCTTACTGAGGGAGATGAATTTTAATATATAGTTATTAAAAACATTATGATGGATTATAGATCACAACTCTTTGTTGTTGGTATCTGTAATGGTGTCAGCAACAATTATGGGCAGTAAGTGACTGTGACAGCATTATTTTAGCATTATATGACTTTTCTTTTTTATAAAACCCAACCCCAATGACCCGTCAATGTTTTCATATTCCAGGAGTGAGCTAAAGAGTCCTTATATCCTTTGTTCTGAATAAATGAAATTCTGAACATTCTCAAAATGGAATAACAAAGTAAAAGTCAAACATCTCTGCAACATCAGGTGGGGGTTGAAATCCAGCTCTCTTGTAATAGATACTATTAGAAAAAATATGTTATGCTCCAAATATCAAAGAATTGCTGGGATAATTTCAGTAGTTTACAAACACACAATAGTCTCCCTCTTCTTGAATTATCATCCTATCAGTGATGGCCATAGACATCATCTGATGGAGCTGCTGTGGTTTGTTACGGAAGCTTTGGAGACCATGTGTGGCCTCAGTTTGATTTGTTTTTTTTTCTCTCTGCCTACATGTATGAAAATCCTGTAGTGAACATCACCAATATTACCCTCCAGGCCACCCAAGACCTCAGTATGTAACTCAGCATGACCCTGAACTCACAGCAATGCTCCTGCCTCAGTTTCCCAACTGCTAGTACTACTGGTGTGAGCCACAAGATGAGACATCTTGAGAGAAAGAGACTGTATTTGTGCAGTTTTCTGCACTGGACATAAGCTGGACTCTTTTTTTAATGTTCTAGAAGGTAAGCAAGTCGCTTATATGCTAGGTTCAGTAGGTCCCAGGAATTGTAAGAATTTCAGTAAAAATTCATTTTTTAACTCTTAATGGGAGTTTAAAATTCATTTAGTTTTAATAGGAGTTTATTTCATAGCTCTTCAAAACACAAAATCATGCTGGAAATGCACATCTAATCATAGGACAAGTGTTAAAGAGAAAACTGGTTCGACACAGATGGAACTTTGCTCTAGATCATTAGTGCCGTTGAAACTTGCCTTAGTCTTTTAGGATCTGGCCAACTAAAGTATATTAATACAGACTGTGTCTTTAAAAAAAATAAGAAACATGCCAATAATGCTTCAGATGTACAGTCAGGACAATCTAAAGTGAAGTGCTGCTTAAGAAGAAAGGGAGAGGGGATGCAGACTGCAAACAGGGAGAGCCACGGAAAGAGACTTTGATCAAAATTAACTTGGCTTTCCTTTCTATCAACATTGACACTGAAGCTACTCCCTCGGGCTTTAGCTCCAGTCCCCATAGGGGTTGTGCCCATTGCCTGGCTTTCAGAGGACTAGATGAAGCAGGGAAAACTGTGAGAGGAGAGAGGAAGAGGCTGCCATAAGATCCCGTGTGTTCTTCAAATGGGCAGTCCTCCCGAACCCCACTTGCCTGAACTCTTGTTTTATTTTGCATATTGCCTTAACCCATCTGTGCATCCCCAAACCCACAGTTTCCCACATGAGCACACTCTGATTAGCACTGATTAACACTCCCCTTGAAAATGCATCCCTCATTACATTGACGCTGGCTCAGTCTACATTGTTCGCCATGCTTAAAACAGCTACTTTTTAAAAGTCATGTGTACACGCACCCCCGAACTTCGGCTGGGATGTAAACGTGGCTTGTAACATTCAGACTGAATCTGCACAGGGTTTATTAGGTAAATTGTCAACTATATCCTGGAACACCAACCATGCTAAAGGCGTCTATGCAACGTTTAAAATCATTGATTTGTTTCTTTATCTTGCACTGCAAATGTTTCCTTTGGGAGACTGTGGAGAAACTAATAAATAAGCACATCGTTCTTTTGTTTTTAATACCTCTAAAATGGCAACTCTTTGCTTTGTCTAAAGGACTAATCTGGTTATTAAAGGGAACTACACAGCCCTGGCTCCTAACAAGAGCATAATGTGAAATGATCAAGGTGGTGCCCGACTGGCTGATGACTTCATACACCGTGTCCTGGCTCGCTGACCCACAAATCTCCTTTGATATGCCAGGCAGGAGGAAGAGCTTGAAAGGATCAGGAGGAGAAGGGCCGCGATGAAGCCATCATGTGACAAGAATCCCAAGCATGAGTGGGAGGAGAGTGAGAGTGTGGCAGCTGATAGAGACATCCTCAGAGCCACAGCAGTGACCCTGGAAAGCAGGCGGCTGAGACCACCGAGGATGCAGCAGGAGCGGGCCAGGCGGAGCCGGCAAGCAATCTTCGCTAAATTAAAGAAATCTCCATGGAAATTAGCATGAAACATTTTCTAATCTCCCGCTTTTCACTGCCGACAAGGGTCACTGGTTTACCTTCCCTCTTATTTCATTATTCCCTAGCCACTTCGCCGGCATCTTTATACCTGCCATTGGCCTTGACTAGGCACACTGCCGCCTGCCTCAGATTCTTCACCCTCTTCAATCTTGCCACAGACAGCAACAAAGGGCATAATGATGGTTGCCGTTGTTCCTGCTGTAATCGCGAACACTACCTGCTGGTACAGATTACCTCCAACCTCCATCACCGACCTTGCAGGCGCTGCCACCCTTCCGAATTCACAGCAATGGCGCCATTGCCTTGCAGATTCTCTGCCCATTCCAGCTGCTTGTCAGTGTGTTCTTTGTGGCTTTTCTAGTCAAGAGAATGGAGTGCCACCCACCCTGGCTGCTGCTAAGGTTCCTGCACTGGGCAGCTCATACCTGGGTGGGAAGGAGGAACAGAATGACAGTGCTGAGGAGTGTGTGGGAGCTAGTGATGGGGTGTGTGTGTGTGTGTGTGTGTGTGTGTGTGTGTGTGTGTGTGTGTAGTGCCTGAGTACAGGTTTTAACTGAATAGTCAAATGACAAGATTCCGTCCTCAGGAGACTGTGTTGAGCACTACAGAATTTTGCAGAAATGACATTTTGTTTACAGTGGATGCCCAGAAATAGATTGGGACACACTCTTCAATAATGAAAAACCAGCTGATATAAAATATTAAGATGTAAAAAAATACTTATTTAGGTCTGTTATTCAATAAGTCTCTATATGGAGCCTTTGAATCATGACTGAACTTTTTTTTTTTTTTGGTTTTTCGAGACAGGGTTTCTCTGTGTAGCTTTGCGCCTTTTCCTGGAACTCACTTGGTAGCCCAGGCTGGCCTCGAACTCACAGAGATCCGCCTGGCTCTGCCTCCGGAGTGCTGGGATTAAAGGCGTGCGCCACCACCGCCCGGCAATGACTGAACTTTTGTAAAGTACACTGAAACACAGGAGGTGGGCAATACAATACAAGCACATGCTAGATAGCTTTAGCTCTAGAGACACCATCTCATTTTGTTGCCACACCATCTTGTCTATGGAGGATTGTCTGGAGTCAGGGGCTCCTCAGCATCTACTCATCTTATTTCTACTTCCTCAGATAGTTTATAGCTCAGGGAAGAAGACTTCTGTCACCATCAAATTCCTTGGAATGCGTTCCATTTTTGCTCTGCAAGCCATACTGGTCTTCTGATCTCTGAGATAAACACTGTTCTGTTTTACCAAAGGAAAGCTGAAGAGAGTAAGGGAGCTCATAACACATCACATCTTCATTGGAAAGTGCTGATTAGACAGGAATGATCTCCATTCTGTGAAAGAAGAAAGACCAGGGGCAAGAGGCATAGACAAGTTTGCCCAAGTCCAAAAGCTTCCCAAAGTTATCAGCATGTTAATTTGGGTACTTCTGAATTGAAGTGTGAAATTTTAATACATATATACATGCAATATGTGCTGAACAAATTAATGTTTCCTTTTCTTTTTCATTCCTTTGGGTTTTCAAGCTTCAGGCTCCTTTCGTCTACTTATCCACAGAATACACAGTAATTTCTTATGGTAAGTTATAGAGCCATGATCTAGAAGTCTGTCTAGATCTGTCGCGGGCATTTGTGTGGTCCCACCACAGTGCTGAGAGGTCCCAAGCTGTCATTCCAAAGCTGTCAGCAGAGTCAGGCTGAGCTTGGAGTAGGCAGAGCATGATATTACGCCTTAGTACTCTTAATCATTTTGCTTTTTCAAATCACTATATATGTATATATTAATTTATGACATTTTATAAATTTCCAAGGCCACGTGATACAGAATAATAGACACAAAAAACACAGCACATGCTAAAACATTTCAAATGAGAAACTGTTTTCTCTTTGTTAGTAGTCTTCAGAAAGCATTCAGTAGTTTTTAGAATCATTTATATATCTGCTTTCCTGCAACTCACATAAAACATTTTTTCTAGGTACAGAACATTAATAATTAATGTTGACATTATATATAAATAAAGTATTATTTTGAATGTTGAAAGAAATTCAAATTTTAAAGAATATAGAATAGGAATATTTTATTTTAAAAATGGCATTCCTAGCCGGGCGTTGGTGGCGCACGCCTTTAATCCCAGCACTTGGGAGGCAGAGGCAGGCGGATCTCTGTGAGTTCGAGGCCAGCCTGGGCTACCAAGTGAGCTCCAGGAAAGGCGCAAAGCTACACAGAGGAACCCTGTCTCGAAAAACCAAAAAAAAAAAAAAAAAAAAAAAAAATGGCATTCCTGAACAGAAATATCTATTTTAGCCTTAGTTGAGTACCTCAAATTTCCCACATGTTCGTGTGTGCATGTGTGTTCATGAGTGTGTCTTTGATTCTGGAAGGCTGATGGGGTGAGAATATTGGACATCTACTGTAATAGACAAGTAACATGGCATAACAAATGATGATCAGAGAATTTTGATATTGTCTATTGCAAACAGGAAATAAATGGGTTGTGGTTTATACTGTTGTTGGTTGATACATACCCATTTCTTTCAGGCAGAGCCTTGAGTTTGATTCCCACAGCACTGATGCTAAAGAGATCTTGACCTACTAACATTTTCTTTATAGTAAAGGAGTTTCCACAAAATCTTAAGACAAGTTTTTAATATATCAATGCCTACTGATGCAAAATATCAGAACACTGATATCTTAAGAATGGCTGATCCCAGGACCAAACATTCCTGATGTTTGTTTATGATGTTGACCAAGCATGCATGATGTTGCTGTGTTTTCCTGGCATCGACACGCAAGGTCTGACCAGAAGCATTTCTTTCTCTATCACTAAGAAAGTTTGTCCTGTGTGAGGACAGAGCTTATGGCAAAAAATTCAAGGCAGTTGAACAGTGTCGAGATACTGAAGAACAAAAAGCAAGATTGATACATAGTGTGTGAAATAATTAAAAAAACACAAAAGCCAATGTGATATTAAAAATAATGACTGAGGCCATTACAAAACTAGAAAAATGAGATCAATCCTAATGACAGTCTAACACAAGAATTTGTGTGTATCTATTGATGTTTAAAAACATAGTAAAAGAATTGCTAGACTGCTTGTTTATAGAGCAGTGCTTATAAATAGCCAAAGCACAGATCCTAATAGACTGTTATATATCCAAAATAACTTAGTGAATAAGACATAAATGTGAAGAGAATGTCTATGAATGAGACTGATGCCAGATATTACTGAATCCATACATTAAATTTCTATTTAGCTTCAATCATCAGTGATTTCTCTCCTCCCTTTCTCTCATGTTTGTTTGTTTGTTTGTTTGTTTGTTTGTTTGAGACAGTGTCTCATAAGTCTGAGGCTGGACTGAAACTCTACACAACTGAAGATGATCTACTGGCCTGCACCTACTAAGTGTTGGGAATACATGCATTCACACTCATGCCCAATCAGCATTAATGATTTCATTTCCAGAAACCATTTCTACTCTCACATAGCCCATCCTTAGGATCCAATAACTGCTGCCTTCAAGTATCTTGTTCAAAACTTCCTTTTGTCCATTTCCAGGTGGTAAGAGTGCCTAACTTAGGCCAGTTAATGAGATGCTAGAAAGATGGGAGCTCTATCTTGTTCTCAGGAAACTAAAGAAGGCCAATTCAGCCCTCCCCATCTAGACATGCACAAAAAAGAGTCGTATGAAAGTCTGGTAACTGTCATCACATCCTGTTTCCCATCGTACCTAGATTCAGGGTGAATTAATCCATATTTAGAAAAGGAGTGACCAAAAAGAATGCTGTGTCCCAATAACATTGTTTGCCCACCTTGACCCTCTTCTTGAGTGAGTTCAAGGCTTATCTCTTGCCTTTTTAAACTATCATTTCAGCCAATGTGAGATATGCTTTTGTAGGTACAAGTAAATGCATCCTAAATAATGCATACTGAACTCTACCCCCAAAATTGCATAGAGCTTTTTATTAAATAGAAACCTCTAAAGAGGGATGGAGTTATAGCTCCGGATGGTAGAATACTTGATGGTAGAAAACAAAAACTTCATGACTCGATCCTTAGAACCACAAAAACACGGGCTAATTATGCAAAAAAAAAAAAATGCAAGTTCACGGGCCAACCAGAGACACATAACATCCTGTCTATAATGAATAGATAAATAGCACATATGTCCTTATCTGGTACTTTTTCTTAAATACTTTTTGATTGAGTGACGATTGAATTTTCATGTCAACAGTTTGGTCACATTATTTTCTACAGCCATGATAGAAGGACAGTCCATTTTTCTTCTAAAATCATTGATTAACGATTATTTTTTCTTAATGATAGATTGCAAAGGCATTTTTCAGATCTATAACTAGCTATATATACAACTTTTAAAATTCATTTGAGGTACAATTATGTATGGAAAATATGTATAGAAAACTGGGTAAATACTCATAGAATATGATATAATTCACAAAAGAAATATATCCATTTCACCCACCTTGACAAAAATATTGACATTTTATTAATCTACCAGGAGGCATGAGGCCTCTCTGATAGGCAAAGGAATAAATGCCAACATAACCAAAAACAGATTCATGTAAGTTGTCTGTTAATTGAACATTAATAGAACCTTCCTCTGCACACCTTCCTAGATTCAGAGAATGTCCTCTGATTTTTCTGACTTCCTTTAATTAGTCATGTCATCTTTGTGTATTGTAACATATTTTAAGTGTTCTGGGATATTTGGTTTCATGGATATGCCATTAACTCTTCATATATGGTTTTATAATTTCACTCCCAAGGTCAGATGTTCTTGGGAACTAGTTGTCACATTTCTGTTAGCTTCTTTTGCTGTTCTTCTAAGGAGTCTACATAAAATGTTATTTCTTCTTCATATTCTTGAAACATATTAAAGGTAAAGCTATGCCAGTCCAGAGTTTTCTTTGCACTTTTCTTTTTGTAACATATTTGATGCATTTAATAAATATGGAAAATCAGCACTGTTGTGTAAGTCTATGAAACTATGTACATTTTATTAGGAAATAGAAAATGTCCAATATCATTGGTATAAATTTTTTATAATATCCTGTTGCCATCCTATATTGCTTTTCTTAAACTCTTCCTTTAGCTAATTTGTCTTTTCTTATCTTTTATTTTAGCAATCTAAAATAACCATGACTGCTGCTCTATAACATTCATTTCCCATTACAAAGACAACTCTTCCTTAATTGATGCTTCCTTCTATCTACATTCTGGGACATCAATTTGCTCCTTTTTCCAGCTCTCTCATCAGACAAAGACCAACTAACTTCAGATTTCTTTTCTAATAATATTCTTCTAAGACTGTCATTTTACTTTATGCTCTGTGTAAGGTAAATCCAATATTACTTTAAAACCAGATTTTCATTATTGTTCAACATAATTATCTTCTAATATACTTAATCTGTTATTTGTTATTCTTAGCCAAACTAAGATGCTATGGAACATACTTCCTACAACATAGATATTTTGACTTTTGTTAATAATTATTTTATAGGTCAGCATGTATTCATTTTGCCAAATGATTTGACAGCATGTCATTTAAATCATTTACTTTAGATTGACTGATAAATAAGGGCTTCGAGTCATATACTTGAATAAGAGTGTATCTTAGTTGTCAAATGCTTTCCTAGTATATGCAAAGCCCTAGTTTTGCTCTACAAAACACATACACACACACACACACACACACACACACAAGCACACACACACACAAGCACACGCACGCACATGCACATGGAGAGAGAGAGAGAGAGAGAGAGAGAGAGAGAGAGAGAGAGAGAGAACATAACTATGACCCAAAACACTGTACTTATCTATTTTTACAGTTTTATCAACTTTTATCAACTTCATATTTTGAAGTTACTACTTTAGGTTAATATGATTTACTTTTTAATTTTTTTCTTTTTGAAATTATAATAAAGTTACAACATTTCTCCCCCTTTTCCCTCATTTCTCCTTGTTCTGTTTCAACTCTATGGCCTCTTCCTATATTGTTAATCTGTACCTGTATGTATGTGTTATACATATATATTCCTATAGATAAAATGAACCTTTCATAACTATAGATATTCGTCCTCAATGTCTACATTTTCTACTATGATAACAACTACATTGTTGTTGTTGTTCAGTCTTTGCATAATACACCTTTTCTCTTTAGTTCCTAAACTTCTTTTGTGTTTGCACAGGTGTTTATATATATGAGCTATGTGTTCTACACATATATGATATATTAAAATGTGTATTATATATTTCATATTTTTAATTGGTATAATTGTTTTAGTTACTTGAACATTGTTAGAAATATATGTAATCTTTTAAGGTTTAGTTAATCTCTTATTTAGAGTATCTAATCTTCTCATCAAATTTAGTACAGATACATGTGGATTTAAATTATCCATCTTATTATTCTATTTGTCAAATTTTTAAGCCTTTTTCTTCTTGTATTTTGGTAAAGCAAACATTTTTATTATTGCTTTTCTCTCCTCTATTAAGTAGTTTTTCTCTTTGTTTTTAGCATAGAGGTAACCATACTTAGCTCTGGCTTTTGGATTCAATATAAATTAATGCCATTTCCTAGAGAATTTAAGGTTGTGTTTGCTTCAGACAATGCTGTATTATTACCCTATATATTCTGAAAATATTTGAATATAATATAATGTAATATGATATAATATAAATAACTATAAATATAGGCATATTAATTTCATCTTGTATGGTTAACTTTACACTACTATACTCCTCATTCTTTCTCCTATTTTCTGGTCTATTGAAAGAAGATTTTCTTCTTCTGTAAGAGAGCACTCTTGCTCAGTCCTTTCAGCGTGTGCTGGTGCAAATGTCTTCTGTTAGGGTGCTTCTACATGTAATAAAATGTCTGGACACTTACTTTAAAATCATGGTTGAAGTGAACATGGGCTTGGGCGTTAGTAGTTCTTTTACACACATTAAAAGTATCATTTGATTTATTCATATTTTCTCTTATTTCCAGTGTAAATAATCAACTTTACTCATTGATTTGAAATATTGTTCTTCAGAAGCCTTTTGAGAGTTTCCTGTTTCATGTTAGTATTCTTCATCTCACATGCTACTGTAGTTTTTTATTGTTTGTTTTTCTGATGTGTAATTTTAACCTCTTGGAATCTGTACTTTTGTACTTCTTAGGTGTGGAGATGGGACAGTTTGTTTTCCAAGTGTGAGGACCTGAGCCTGGAGCCATAGCATTCACATAAAAGTCAGGCACAGCTATACACATCGATAGATATAGTATTGGCGTGTGTAAAGAGGCAGATCCCAGAATTGTTGGTCAGCCCATACTGAACCAATACCAATCAAAACATTCCTTGTTTTTCATTCTTTCGCCCCCTTCTTTAAAGTATTCTCAAATTGCATGCTTGTTTGATTTTTCATTTTTTAGATACAGAACAATGGACCCAGAGCCATGACTGCTAGTGAGAACACACTACCTGCTGCGTGAGCCTTCTTTTTGAGACAGTGCCTCCCTAAGTTGTCTCAGACCTTCTCTGTAAACTAACAAACTAGAACTTGTTAATCCAGCTGCTTTCCATCATATTAAAAATGTGTAGTTTTGCTCTAATAATTTCCTTCCCATTTATCTGTTCTTTAGCATGGCTCTCTTCTAGTGAATTGTCTTTTTTGCGATGATTTTCACACTTTTCTGTTTAGTCTGGTACTAAATCTATTTTTCCAATTCTTATTTTTCAATGTCAAACTCTATGTCTGATAATATCATGGCTATAGACCCTTTATGTATCTATTCTTAATCTTTGTTGGTTTTTTTTTTATATTCCTCTTAGCTCTTGCTTTATATTTAATGGTACTTCTGATAAGCCTAAAATATCAATTAAGTAAAATATTTTCAATATGTAACAAATGTATAAAGCTTTGGCTTCAGTTGTCTCCCTTTGGGGAATACTTCTTTTGTTCTGTTTGGTAATTGGACAAAGTGAAGATCATTTTTCAATCTCACCTGGACTGGTCAAGTTTAAGCTCACATGAAATTCATGTGAGAACTAGTCTCTGATATGAATTTATAGTGCCTTAGTTTCCTAGGTTGTCCCAGAGACATAATCTGCAAGCTACCCATGTCTAATAATCCATTTAAAAGATGACAAAGGAGAAATATTTTTATTATTATTTTATTTAACCCAACAGATCAAAGCGTATTGCTTGAACATATCAATGTAAAATATATTAACCATATACTTAATATCATTTTTATTATCTTTTTGTAGTAAGGCTTCAAAATTTGCTATCCATTTTTTGCTTATAATATGTCTTTCTTTGGACTAACCTTGTTTCAACAGATCAAATTCCACCTAATCTGTGCCTACTGTATGGAACCATGTGGTTTTCTCTAGAGTCATGGTGATCTGGTTACCCTCACTGGGTCTTCAGTACCCACCACAGGCCCTCTGCTTTGGAGGACTTTGGCTCCCAGTTTTGTCTTCACAGGTTCATGAGACTTTCTTCATCTCTGCTTGCCTCTCCAGACTTTTCATTGCTTTGGGATTTGACTTCTTATGGATTTGCAAAGTCACCAATGGACCACAAAGAACGATACATCAAGCTTCCTGAAATACCATTCTTCATGAAGTTTTGGCCTTTTTGTGTGCTAGCTTCCCTGGTAATACAACCACTGTCTCCTACTGTTCTGTGGGAAGGCCTCCAGGTTTCTGCCCTGCTTAACTGTCTGTCCTGGCTACCCTAAGTGATGGACTGTTATCTGGAAGTGTAAGCAAAATAAACTCTTTTTTCCCCAAGTTTCTTTTGGTTATGGTGTTTCATCATAACAATAGAAACCCTAAGACATCTGCTTTTCACACACACAAATATTATGTAACTCTGATTATATAGTTATACAATATAGGTGTACAAATCAGATCTTAATTAATAATAAACCATAAAGAAACCCATTTAAAAATACTTTTGGATACATCTAATTTTACTACTTCTTAAAAATTGAAGCAAAGTGGCATACTAATGAGATGGATGTGACTGTTTATTTTTACATAAAGAGTCAAATCCTGGCTGGATATTTTCACTGCAAACAGAGCGCTGTCACTGGTTTTCAGAGTGGGTTATCAATATTTTGATTCTGTAATTTTCAGTGCAGAGAATGCTGCTTCACATACATCTCAGGAAAAAAAAACAGAAATGTGTGCACAGACACATTTGCAGAATTGGGAAACTCTTTCTGCACCCCAAAGCAAAATTCTATGAATTTTGTTTTGTTGTTTTTCTTTTTTGTTTTATGAAACTTAAGTCAGCAACCCAAAGACCATTTCTTTAAGTCAAGCATTCTAACACAGTGCAATCCAGAGATAAATTCATTTGGGGCTTATGGGCTGAGGAATAGTACTAGAAAGACAAGGAATTTCTAGGGTTTCTGTATTTAAAACACCATGTTTCTATAAGAACAGAAAACATAACATGTACAGTAAAAACACTCTAAAATTCCTGCTTAAAATAGCCAGAAATGTGAGCAGTGTTTCATGCACCACGCCGTCATTGCACCATGAACCATCAAAGTGAGAGGTGAGTCCTTAGAAGCAAGTTTGAGGGAGTTACATGATGCAACTTGCCCCAGAATTCTCAGAAACATCTTAGATCCACTATACATTTAAGTTAGGGTCCAATTTTAGTCATATTGTACATTCAGAAGCATTTACTTTTGACAGTTTTTGATCACCAACACCCCATTCACTTATAATATCCCAAAAGGAGTCAGGGTCCAGTTTTAGAAGCAAGGTATTAAATATTGTGAAAATAAGGGCCAGTGAGATGACTCAGCCAATAAAGATGCTTGCTACCAGAAGATGTAAACCTGCGGACTTGAGTTGAATCCCATGTAAATATGGGAAGAGAGCATTAACTCCACCAAACTGTTCTTGTGGTCTGCACACATTGTACGTGTCATGCATACTGCCCATGACACACATATATGCCTATCACACACAAACATATATTGATAGATAAATAACTTTTAAAGAACAACAAAACATAGAGCAAATGCCATTTGTGTGTGCATGCATGCATGCACAAGTGTTTGAGTGCACACTCATGCTTGTGTATAGCAGATGCACTTGTACATATGATTCCTTGCCCAAGAACTACTTCCCTGATTTTGTCTTAAAAGGAGCAAAACCAATTTATATGAAACTGATCAATATGAAAAGACACATCCAGAGAATTAGAGTATTTTGTGTCAGATAAAATTAGTATGCCAGGAACTCAAATGTCATAAAGACAGAAGACCCAACTTCATGAGGGACTCATTAACAGTCAGACATAGCCCATTGTCCAGTCAGAAATATGCTGTCTATGCCAAGCATTCTTGATGTTATCTTAATGAATAGAGGAAGAGCTCATTTTGAATCTGTAAAGTTTAGCCCCAAGTTGAATAATTACACTGACACTTGGAGAAAAGGCTCTTGAATTTCCCATGTTCTTTTCTCAGATAAAAACATTATTTCTCTCTCAAATCTTCCTGCTGACACCCAACCATTGTACTGTATATCGAAAATGTAGATGAAAATAATAATTTCCCCCATGTCTGGGCTAGTCTGCAAATGCTCATGTTTATTTATAATTACATTGGTTCTCTTGGGCAGAAAGCTGCCTTAGGAAGGAGATCTTGGTGTCTTCATATTTGGTCTATACCACACTTAACATGGTATCACAGGCAGGAAGGTGCTTCATGATCAATATCAGAAATTGTGAAAGGTAAATTCAAAATGAATTTTGGGTTTCTCTGAGTTAAATAAGAAGTGATGCCTCAGTCTGGGACGAATATTGTCACAGAAAAAAATACTATCTTACTATTACCTCTTAATGGATACTAAGAGTAGATGTTGGTTTATAGACAAGACAAGAAAAAAGAAAAGAAAAGAAAATTGAACTATCATGATGTTGAAGTGACTTGATGTTTCATTGCATACATATGCTGTATTTTATGTAAGTGGTATTCATTGTGTATTAGTGATTTTTATCCAATTTGCCAAAGGTTTGAGACAGTATAAAATTAAAATACAGCCAAAAATACATGGCATATGGTTGAGGAGCAGGTTCAGAGAGTAAGGTGTTTATTGTGCAAGCATGAGACTCTCAACTCAGATCCACAGAATCCTTGAAATTCAGGCATTGAAATCTGTGTGCCTGTGGAGGCATTACTAGGAACATGGAGACAGAGATGGTCCCAGAAACTTGCTGGCCACCCAGGCTAGCTGAAACCAAGAACATCAAGTTCAAAGATTCTCTCTGAAAAATCTAAGGTAGTTGTGATAGAGAAAAATATCCAAAATCAACTTTGACCTCCACACAAAGGAAAGGTACACACACACACACACACACACACACACACACACACACACACACACACTCACACGAGAGAGAGAGAGAGAGAGAGAGAGAGAGAAAGAGAGAGAGAGAGAGAGAGAGAGAGAGAGAGAGAGAGAGAAACACACAGAGAGAAACACACAGAGAGATATATGAAATCAACAAAATCAACAAAACATAAAATGTAATAGACTGGCTGGGCATTGGTGGCACATGCCTTTAATCCCAGCACTCAGGAGACAGAGGCAGGTGGATTTCTGAGAGTTCAGAAATACCTTCATCTACAGAGCAAGCTCCAGGACATCCAAGGCTACACAGAGAAACCCTGTAACAAAAGTAATAGGCTGAATTAGAAAGTCTTTATGAAGTTTATATACAATGGAAATACTAATAAAATTATAATTAAGACACGATTTAATAGTTGTTAACAAAATATTCTGTGTTATCTGCAATCAGAAAGCAAGAAAACCCCTTCATTTTAGCAGACCTTGAAGTGAGCTCACATCCTTTGTTAGAAGGCACAGGGCACATTGAAGGAAACAGCAAGGGATCAGGAAATGGAGTCCTGGTGCTGAGTAGGAAGTAGATAAGGTTTCAGGACAGAAATAACTTGGGCAGGAAATTACTTAGCACTCCTGTTAGATCTGTTTCTAGAGCTGAGACACATCTAGAAACACTTTTGAAACAACACCAAATAATTTCTAAAATGCCTCTTTGTCTTTGTATCAATCTGTCAGTTAGTGGAGCCTAAAACCAAGCCACCATGCTAATGACCATGAACTAAGAAGAAAGACATGATCCCCTCCATTTTTGAAATGGATATTTAAAGAAAAGTATTGCCCTAATGGTAACTTGCCCAAGAGGCAAAGCGATAATCAGATTTTGAGAAACTGAAATTAGGAACATGTGAAACATGTGAAACTGAAATTAGTGAAAAATGTCCACTATAGCCTGTCATCTATTTAAATACTTCTTCCAAAATTGGAAATTTTTGTAAACTTTTTTTTGTTCTTTAAGAATTTTGTGCAATGTATTTGAAAATATTCACTCCTCTCTTCAGTTTCTTCCAGATACAGAGCCCCTTTGCTACTCATCCAACTTTGTGTCCTGTTTATTTTTTGAAACCCATAAAGTACAGTTCATACTGCCCATATACTCTGACTTGCAGCCTTCCACTATAGTGTGGTTATCCTACTAGAGACAACATCCTTAAAGAAAACTGGCTCCATATCCCAGTAGCTATCACTTGCCAATAGCTTCTTATCTAAGGGTGGGGCTTCATGCCCATCACCCCTATGTGCTTGGATGTTGTCTGGCTGGAGCTTGCTCATGTCTTATGCATGCTGTCACAACTACTATGACTTTGTATCTGCAACTGCCCTGGTGTAAACAGAATAATCTCTTTCCTTATAGTCATCTGCCACCTCTGACTATTATAATCTTCCTACCATCATCTTCCCAATGATTCCTGAGTCTTGAGAGGGGGGATGTGGTATAGATGTCCCATTTAAGACTGAACATTTTGCAGTCTCTTTTTTTCTGTATCTTTACCAGTTGCTGGACTTCATATTAATCAAATCTACTACATAAAGATGCTTCTCTAAGGTATAAGAGAGCCACTAATCTATAGGTATAACAATAGGTCAATAGGAATCATTTTAATATTTTGTTCACTTAGCAGAATAATAGTAGTAGGTTCTCCCCTAGAATCTATGACCTATAAGGGCACAGGTTCTTAGCTCTGATAATAGTCTGAGTTATGAGTTTCATGCTGTGGAGCTGGCCTTAAATCAAACCAGAAAGTGGTTGGTTACTTCTGTGGTTATTCGTGCCACTATTATACCAGTGGACATCTCTTCCAGTCCAGTATTTTTTGGTAGCTCTTTGGGTCACAACTAGGTAGGACTAATGATTACTTTTCTCCTATAGTAGCATGTATATCACTTTCTAGAACTATGAAAGCTAGTGAGTGGGGTTGTTGTGGAATATTTGTTTACATTGCATGAAGATATGTCACTGTAATTGGTTTAATAAAGATCTGAATGGTCAATAGCTAGGCAGGGGAAAATACGCAGGACTTCTGGGCAGAGTGGAACTCAGTGTTAGACTCTGCTATTGCAGGAGACACCAGGGAGACACTGAACAAGTTGGACATATGGTACAGTGTAGCTGGAAAGTTCTCTCCAGGTCCCGCCAAGCCCTGGCAGTCCCTTAGCCCACTTATAAAATAAACATACAGACACTTATATTATTTAAACTGCTTGGCCATTAGCTCAGGCCTATCATTGTCTAGCTCTTACTCTTATGTTCAGCCCATTTCTATTAATCAATACTTTGCCACATGGCTTGTGACTTACTGGCATCTTCATGTGCTGCTTGTCATGGTGGCGGCTAGTAGTGTCTCTCTGCCTCAGTCTTCCACTTCCCAGAATTCTCCTGTCTTTGTCCTGCCTATATTTCCTGCCTGGCTACTGGCTAATCAGCATTTTATTTATACAGAGTGATATCCACAGCAGTACAGAGGAAAGGTAATTGAGCCATTTGGCAGAACATAGATTCATAAAAACAGATTAAGTTATAAGAGCTAGTTTGAAAAAATCCTAAGCTAAGGCCATGCTTTCATAATTAGTAGCATGTTTCCATGTCATTATTTATGAGCTGGTGGCCCAAAAGAAAGCTTGCGGTATAGGGATGAAGCTTCCACTTCAACATCAGTACAATCTTCATTTCTCCATGTTTTATGACTCAAATATATTGTATCTTCAGCAATATGGTCTTATTTACAAGGTCTGGTGGCTAACCAAGAGTTTTGGTCATGGCCTAATATTTAGAAGTCTACGAGACCTCACTGGCCAACAACTCAAAAGAGGTAATCCATTCCTGAAACTGGGCTTTTTATTTGTTAGCCTGTAGTGTCTAATATGGGAATTATTGTTCAAATGTTGGATAACGCCACTCAAATTATATACACACACAAATATATGATGTACAGACATTTATGTATATATGTGTGTATACACATGGAATACATGAATGGAATCTTTGTCAGTAAAGTAGACATCTATACGACTTTTAAAAGTTATTTAGTGCAGTTAACTCTCCCTGCAGTCCCTCTTTTTCCCTTCCCTCCCACATTCCATCTCAATTTAATCCATATTGTTCCATTATTCCCTTTTATCCCATTATGAAAGTTGGATCTCAGGACATAGCAATATCATTTAACATGATATAGTAAGCATAGTAGTTCTTCCTCTAGAGGAAGAAAATTCAATAACTCATCAATGGTTTCATCTATCTCAAATCTACAAGACTGGATGCGCTTATGATTCCTGTGCAGTCTCCTTCCTATATCCAAATTCTACTTTAATAAGCAAATGTTAGCAGCATATCATAACCACAGTGTAGATAGTTTTAAAAAAGTGTAAGTTAGAAAGTAAGGTATATGAATATATTCATCAAACAGTAACAAACAGTAGAAAATCACTACCCTCATGAATGAATGAGGTATGAAACCAAAACTCACCTTAATATGAGATTATGTCCTTCTTGTTCTCTGCATACACTATCTTCAGCCAGTAATCCCCAGACTAGGTAGATATTATTTATGCTAATGAGTTATCAAAACTTTTATTGTTGGATTCAAAGTTCTGGTAGCTTTTCTATATTGTAACTCTCATTCATCAATGGTATTATTAAATGGTAGAATTGAAAAGGAGCCCCAAGGGACTACAGAGGCTCCACTCAAAAGCTTCCTTCTCTATTGTAATCACTCATTTCTCTGTCATGATCAGTACTTATCACTCCAGCTGACACTGAAATTCTCAGCATTTACTTTCTTCCTAGAGTCATAAGAAATTGACAATACCATATAGCAATATGAGCTTTTGATTCAGTGAGGACATTCTCATGGGCCCTGGTGGAAATATTCATTGTGTGTACTCATACTTCTAAACAAGCAGACCCCCAACTAATGGAAATAAGTTGCAAAAGCATTCAAAAGTAAACTTACAGGGGTAATTGAGGCAGCAGGGGAGATGGCTCAGTGGCTAAGGTTTTTGATGTGCAAGCATGAAAACCTGAGGTCAGTTCCCCAGCACTTGGGTCAAATTTGGGCATGGAAGCTCTCACATATCACCTCAACACTGGGAGAAAGAGTCAGACAAAGGCTTATCCTAGGAGCTTGAAGGCCAGCCAATCTGGCAGGAAAATGGTGGGCTTCAGATTCAGCAAGTGACCCTGTCTCAAAAAAATAAGATGGAGATGATAGAGCAAAATACCTGTGATGATTCTGGCTTCTGCATTCACACAAAATCACATGAAAGCCCATGTATAACACACACACACACACACACAGAGAGAGAGAGAGAGAGAGAGAGAGAGAGAGAGAGAGAGAGAGAGAGAGAGAGAGAGAGAGAGAGAGATAACTGAGCCTTCCATAGGTCATTTCTAAAATTACCTAATGACAGATTACAGAACATCAGTCCTTTGCTAGCTTTTGTTCATTTTTCATTGGGACCAATTTTATGTGGAAATCTATGATAACCTTGTAATAGCACATTCCCTCTCATTTTCTTCAGGTGCCTGAAAGGCAAGGACCCAAATTAAATCCTTATTAAGTACATAATCTCATTGGGAAGAAGTTGTAGCCTCCATCTTTGAAGATTTTTGTTGTTACTATCTGTGAGTAGACAACTTGCTGGTAATCCCAGAAGCAAGGTATATCTTAATTTTAGTATTACTTATAGATGATAGGCTGAATATAAATTAGTATGAGTAGCTTGATTAGTCTTTGGAAGTGAAATCCACATTTTTAAGCAGAACTTGAATATCTAAGTTATTTTCTGTGGCCATTTGTACCATTATCACAAAGGTAAGACACTTCTAGGAAATCACTATCAACTGACAAAAGCCTCCTCTGATATGGAGTGAAATGATCTCAGCTAAGCATTCCAAATTACCTTAAACTATGCTTTTGAGAAAGGCATATGATTTCTTTTTCACCTAATGGCTCCTTGGTACAGTTTTCCATCTTATCCCTCCAATCTCATGACCACATGCATAGACCACCAGCCATTACTAACTAATTTGTATATACACCAAAATTTCTGTATGTCACTGTTTTACCTAGTTTCACTTTTCCATCTAGGAGAACAAGGTATAGATCTTAGTTTCTTCTCCATCCTCTTTGAAGAACTATTTGAATGGCACCAACCAAAGTTTCATACAGAGTCATAGAAAACTGGCTCAGAAAGAGCTTAAAACATTTTTCCAAGAGCAAAGCCACAGCAAAAATGCTAAGTTCTGTTTATGCATGGCATACCTGTAGGTTCTGCTTGATTCCAGTGGTGCTTGAATCATTTCTACTTTGTGATGGAAAGGTGGCATGCTCACTCCAGTGTGTGGGAGATATCATACAGACCACTTGCATGATGAGAAGTTTGACTTGAGTGACATGGACACATGATTAGAAAATCCATCACCATGGGAAAGCAATAGCTAACTAAAATTCGTTTCTTAGTAGTGGTAGGTTTGTTTAAGGGATGTGGCATTGCTCCCTGAACTACAAACGCCATCTTTAGTAGGTACAAATGCACCCAGCACCATTGGATGTCCTGAAATCTAGATCATCAAGGAAGTTTCACTCCCTAGCAAATCCACTCATATTTGAAAATGCATGTAGATAAGAAAGAGTAGAATGTTCACTTATAATATATTTTGCTTCAAATTTTTAAAAATTCTCTCTTCTGTGTTTGTAAACAAAAAATCATTTTTAAAAAATATTATCCTTTTAAAATGACACCTTTAAACTTCCCAGATTAAGAGATCACTAGAAAATACACTAAGGGTGTAAGCCTTTGTGTTTTGATGGAATGTGTTTACAACTCTGCATGTGTCTTACAGGGCTATTTGATATGTCTATTATTGGTCTCTGGGAGCTCTAATATGTGATATTAGCCATGTAGTCAACCAGTAGAATATCCTTTGGCATTCTTAGAGAGTCAGGGACCCTGAGAAACTAGTTCATATAGGCTTTTGCTAATGTTTTTATTTATTGAAGGGGAGGAGGAAGGGAGAATCTAAATCCATAGATGACTCTCAGGTGCCCCTGAGCATGCTGAGTTTCTCCAGCAGAGAAACCACACTGGGAGCAGCAGTTATGAGTGGAATTAAATCTAGTCTTTCCCAGGCAATTCACTATGATTCCTTGAGGCCCTTTCTTCTGCACTTGCACAGGCATAGAGTAAGTCTAATTGTATTAGGAATCGCCACTCATCCTGTCTTTGATAGGAACACCAATCTCTCTCTGGAGGAAAAAAAGTTTCCTATATAGGGGACATTGCTTTTAATTTGCCCTTTCTTTTTTTTTTTTTTTTTTTTGGTTTTTTGAGACAGGGTTTCTCTGTGCAGCTTTGCGCCTTTCCTGGAACTCACTTGGTAGCCCAGGCTGGCCTCGAACTCACAGAGATGCCCTTTCACTCATGAAGAGATGCTCCAGGGAATACATTGGTACTATGATAAACATTAGATGTTTCACAAAAACTGAGCTGGTAGTGATTTCGTTGGGGTCTACTCTCTCTCTCTCTCTCTCTCTCTCTCTCTCTGTGTGTGTGTGTGTGTGTGTGTGTGTGTGTGTGTTTGTATTCTAATGTATAACTAAAAATAGATTTGTTTACTTTTATGTGTTTGAGTGTTTTGTCTTGCTCTTTCTCTCTCTCTCTCTCTCTCTCTCTCTCTCTCTCTCTGTGTGTGTGTGTGTGTGTGTGTGTGTGTGTGTGTGTGTGTGTGTGTGTTTATGTACTTCATGTGTTCCTGGTACCCACTGAAGTCAAAAGAGGATGTCAGATCCCTTGGAACTGGGGTTATGAATGGTTATCAGCCACAATGTGGGTGCTAAGATCTGAACCCAGTTCCCTGGGTAAGAACAAGTGCTTTTAAGTGCAGCCTCCATAGCTCCATTATACACAAAATTTTAAAATCAAAGCAAACATTAAATAACTAGGCAAGTAAAAATAGAATGTTTTGTCTGTTGGCATAAATATTTTGTTATCTGACACCCAGAGTCTCTGCTTTAACCAAAGGTAACAGAGTAGTGTCCTGGGTTTTTTGATAATAGTGTTACATTGAGTTGGCATCCTTTAATCTGTAAACAATTGAATATTTTCATTTCACCCACGCCAAATTGTTCTATATCCTTTCAAAATCGCTTCGAATGACATCCTGATCCATGCTTTGCTTTTGCCCTAAGATCCATTCTCTGTGTCATCTCCTTCCATTTTCTCTGGGGATTGTCAAAGGTAAGAACTGAGTCACACACTGGGATTTAACCGGGACACTAAGTACACGTCGGGGCCTTTTAGCTGGCTGACATTCATGAAACACAATGCTGCCCCTCCTGCAGTGTACCTAACATATACAACCACCCACCCACACGATTTACCGAGCGAGTACCAGCTCAGTTCGAGCCTTGTGACTGTTAACCAGGCAGGGTCAAAGACCTTGAGGTCGGAATACCATGTTCAGCTTTTGCTTCCGGAGATGGAACCTGTTTTGCTTTGTTTCTCTGCAGTACTTAGTGAAATTAGGAACTTAATTCAAGTCTCTCCTTCTGGAGCCTCTTGAAGACTAAGCAGATTCCCAGCAGGCACGCTTCACAGATACCAGTACTCTGACCACGCATGCTCTTCTGAATCTTGGCGGAGTATGTCTTCTGAGGCTTCTCAGGAGGGGATAGTTGGGAAGTGATCTGAAGCAGCTCATGGTAAATGCACCCAACCTCCTCACCCCAAAGTCTTTGCGGCTTCCTCCGTCTATTACACCGAGAATGTTCTGGCAATTCTAAAATTTTCTTCCTTTTAAGTGCAAGCCACCTTTGAGTTCCAGGTTTCAGATTTTAGGCATCCATCCAAACAAACAATTATAAGCACTTCCAGGGAATCTAGCCAGCATACGGAAACCATATCAATTAAATCAGCCAAATCAGAAGCGAGGATCAGACCTCATTTTACAAGTAAGTTGAGATATATTCAGACACACATTTGTCAGACTTTGGTGAACGTAAATTAGAAACACACACACACACACACACACACACACACACGCACACAAACCTTAATTCTACATGTCTTTTAGTTATAAAATCATTCCTATAACTGTGCCAGGTCTATTCAGTAATATACTGCTGGTAATATTCTTTGGGGAGACAGTAAGTTTTTTAGAAAAACTCACAGTATATGTAAAGAAGAAAGATCAGGCAAATTCTTCAGAAAGTTACCAAATAAACTGTTACACTACTGTTAAGGAATCTCACCAACAAGGGGAGGCCAGCCACACCAGCTTGCAGTGCAGCACAAGACCTCTGAATGTCCCCACACAGCGTTCTTTAATTCAGTTCTTTCTTCATCATTGCCCTATTGATCTAAGATCTGGTGAAGCTTTGATGTAATTAGTTTTATTATTTCATGTCCTGCACCTCAAATACCAAGTGTAGACTATAATGAAACAATCTCCATTGTTAGAACGGAATCAAATGAAAGATGAGGGCTGCTTCCAACCTCCATAAAGTGAAGATTTCTAAAACTCCACAAAGATTTCATTCTAAGGGCTTTATATTTTTCATTGTTCCTTTGAGTTTACTCAAAATTCTGTGCGGGAGGCATTGGTAGGTAGTCTAGTTTGATTAGCATGTTAATCGGGCTTTGACTGTTTCCATGCTGTGGGAGAAATGATGCTGGCAAAGAAAGTATCTGGATTTCACTTGATGCTTTGAATGACATTTTCAAAATGTTACTTCATCATCCTCTTTCAGTGACAACCTCAACTCTGTCTTCTGTTACTCATGCCAAGACACCATTCAAAACTGCCTGCCGAAAGCCTTTCACTCAAGGGGAGTCCAGGCAATCACCGGGGTTTTCTGTTACACCTCACAGGCGGCTTGACTCCAAATATCAAACCAATTTAATATCAATGCTGTTAAGACAACCCATTCTAATCTCCACCAATTGCCTTTCCACAGTTGTATTGCTCACACGCCCTTCTCTACATGTCTCGCTGCCCTCCTTTTCCACCTCATACACTTGAGTGGCTCTTCTGTCGTCCTCTTCTGGTTTTAAGGACATGGGTGATTACAATGAACCTGTTCAGATCAGGCAAAATGATTTCCATCCTTTAGGGTCAGGTGATTAATACCCTTAATGCTTTCTGTAAAATCCTTCACTTCAGTAAAGAGAGAGTGTGTTTGATTGAAGAACCAATGAATAGGATCTTGGAGGACACTTGCAATTCTGCCCTCCACACTTCCATATAATGCAAAGCTCAAGCCAGGTGTACAAGCAAAACAAAATGGCACAGGTCTTGCCTCAGTTCCAGAAAAGACACAGGGAGAGTCTAGAAGTTGGATCTCTAGAGTCTGAGAGGAAGGATTATATATATATATATATATATATATATATATATATATATATATATATAATTGTCAGTCAAAGGAGAACACAGATTCCAATACTAAATGAGCCTCTTCCTGTCCACTATTAAGAGCAAAAGTGTGCGCACGCATATGTGTGTGTCTGTGTGTGTGTGTGTGTGTGTGTGTGTGTGTGTGTATGTGTGTTCACATGTGTTCCTGTGTTCACGGGCATACAGAGCTCTGAGCAGGACATCTTCTATCCTCTTCTATTACTCTCTGTTTATTGCTTTAAGACAAGTTCTCTCTCAATGGAAGTTCACTGTTTGGTATAGGCTAGCTGTCCTGTGAGCTCTTAGGAGCACATGTCCCCCTCTGCCAATTCTGTGCTTACAGGTACACATAAGCAATCAGGCTTCTCACATGGGTGCTGGAGACTCATGCTCAGCTCCTCATGTTTACAGACAAATCACTCTTACCTCCTGAACCACCTCCTAGCCCTTCCTTTGGTTTTTGTCACTGACACATGTATTAATTTATTCACCATATTTTAAAAAATTAGTTGTTAAATTTACATCATTCAAATATATTTTTATTAACATTAATCAACTAATCTAGGGATCTTTAACAAAGGTCTCCTGATTTGTGTTTAGCTCCCCCCAAACCTATTTTCAACAAGCAACATATTACTTAAATGTAACCTAAAGATAAATACAGCTCTGAGTCTAAAGATATGGTGGATTTTTTAATATCAAAAATGGACTTAAATACCATATTCATACAATGCAGTTGTGTGGCTTTCTAGGAAAACAGTTACTAGAATACTCTACAAATTAATTGCTAGAAATTCATTAATGTAAACAGGTAAATTTGTGCCATTAAAATGAAGCAGAACAAATATACAACCTGTTTTCTTTAAGATTTTTGTGTGAAGTACTCGATGCCAAATCAAAGATTTCCAGTTGGTGATTACTTCTGATGTCTCAGTGGGAGGTAGCTTGAATGCTTCACATAAGTTTCTAAGAAGAGGCTCAGTAATGTCTGCTGCTGTCTAGTTCGAACTTCAAGTTATTTCCAAAACTAGACAAGGTCTCAGAGTATTTTATAACATATTCAATGTGAGCATTATAATAAAGATAATGTAAGAAAAAAACTGCTTGCCAATATACAATATAATTATAGGTACAAGATATCCTCAGCAAATATCAATAAAGTGGACCAGACTGTCTGTGAGAAGGATCTCCAACATGACCACAGACACTTTACACAAAAGTGCCCCTGCACAAAATGAATATAACAGAGAACATTGATAAGACACAGTAAACAAACCATATGATTATTTTAACTAATATAGAAAAAAAACATTAACAAACTTGCATTTGAAACAATACAAATGAAAAATTGGATGGAACTTCTTCAACTTGACAGTGGACATCTAAAAATAAAATTGTAGTTGAGAGTATATATATTCATTCCTACAGTAACTGAATTTTTCTACACAGGATCAGGAATTGAGAAGAATAACATGTCATTATCTCTATTCTTTACAAACCCTAGCCTAGAAGTTAGGCTAGAAAAATAAATGACATCAAATATTTAAAAAGTATAAAATTGTATTTGCATTTTCCCATGACAATATCTTTTTTTATTAAGAAATTTTCTATTCATTTTATACACCAACCACAGATCCCCCTCTCCTCCCTCTTCCAGCCCCACAATCTTCTCCCCAAACCCACTCCCCCTTCCCACTTCCCCCAAGGCAAGGCCTCCCATGGGAAGTCAGCAGAGCCTGGCACATCCAGCTGAGGCAGGTCCAAGCCCCTCTCCGGCCTACCAAAGCTGTGCAAGGTGTCCCACCATAGGCACTGGACTCCAAAAAGCCAGCTCATTCACCAGTGATGGATCCTGATCCTATTGCCAGGGGGCTCCTCAAGCAAGTCAAGCCAAACAATGGTCTTGCCCCTTATATAGAGAAAACAAGTAACTAAAGTGGGCAAATAATCATCATTTTTGGCTCCAAGATCAACCCACAAAAACAAGTTGTGATTGTTTTTATACCAGCAATGAAAATCTAAAATAGAAATTAAGAAAGCAATATCATCTATAAACACATTCAGAAAAACAAAATATCTACAATATTTAGTGAAATGTGCCTGGCGGTGGTAGCACATGCCTTTAGTGCTGGTACTCAGGAGCAAAGGCAGGTGGATCTCTGTGAGTTCAACACCAACCCAGTCTACAGAGGGAGTTCCAGGACAGCAGAAGATACACACAGAAACTCTGTTTTGAAAAAAAAAACCCAAAAAA